>NC_044036.1:208155947-208514288 GCF_901765095.1 Microcaecilia unicolor | reverse complement strand
GCATGTTCTTCAATTGCATGGATGTTGTTCTGCTCCCCTTTGTTTGCTTTTAAAAGGGGATGTAACCTTTGTGATATTTGGTTCCGTCATTTTTTATTATATGCAAACTGTCTCCACCTCAGACAATACTGTGGGACCTTTTCCTTGTGAACACTGCAATGTATGTGGCTATCGGGTCATCCTTTTTCTAGCTCCGTTTTGTTTCAAATTCCATCTCTATTTGTGTTTCTAGGTTTTCTGCCTCTCAGACTTCTAAAGTTTGTGTGCTAGTTGGTGCCTTTGTGCGCTAGTATATGTTGGGGAAAACGTTGAGGCCTTTAAATTTTAGACATATTGAACAAAGTAGTCATCTTCAACGCCAGAATATTTTGCACTGTTAATCTTTCATTATTTGGGTTTTCACATTATTTTAATGACATAGACTTTTCAGTTTTGGAGGTGGTGTGCCCTTCTCCACGGGGGTGGGGATTTGAATGTGCACCTTTTGTGTAGGGAGAAATGGTGGGTTTATTGGTTGTCATATTTAGAGCCTCATGGTTTAAATCAGTCTATTGATGTATGAGAATTGGTGCTAATATGGTGTTCTTTGTTTTTTGTTCATCACAGTGTGCGTGAGTAGTCAGTAAAATCTTTTAAAAACCATTTTTATTGCTTTTTGACATCATCCTGTAGATCATGTTGTGGTCACTAAAAGTGAGCGGATGTGAATTGGTTTGCCCCTGGAACCAACCGTTGCTAAGAAGATTGGTGATATACTGTCTTATGCTTCTGTGAGTTATTTTTCAAATATTTTTTGTTTGTTTTGTTGATGGTCTCATTTACTGTGTGTTTTGTTGTTTTATAGTGATGTGAATGCAAACTTCTTCGCCTTGAAGTTGTCTTGGGTGCTTTAAGGGAGTTTAGCGCTGAAGTTTTGATTGAACTAAGTGAATGAAGTCACTTTTTTTTTTTGTTTGTTTTTTTGTCTTTTTTGCTCATCGTTTTCTTCGATTGGGATCACTGGGATTTATTTTACAATGCCTTTTGTTTTATATATTTTCTGATTTATTCTTTTTTACTGTTTTGTATTATGTTAAAAAATGCATAATAAGTGAATTACAAGAATGACGATTAAAATTTACAAGTAGGCCTCGGACTTGAAATAAATAGACCACCTTTTATTAGGATGTCATTATTATTGAATGTTTGTAAAAGTTATAATCTGGGGCCATTATTTCTTCCACTTTTCATGCTGCTTTCCGTAGGGGTGGTATTTCCTTTTTCTGTTTTACTATAACTGTTGGGCAGTTAGTGCATGGTAAATGCGGCACATTAACTGCCGAATGCTTTTCACGCCCATTTCTCCACCTATGCCATGCCCACTGACACAAAAAGTGCTTAATGCCCTGTTTAACTTGCACTAACTGTGAAACTACCGCAAAGCTCCTTAGTGCAGCTCGAAAGCAGTTAATGTGGGATAAACCAGATGTAGCAAATTGCCTGGACTGGATGGTATTCATCCCAGAGTACTGATAGAATTGAAAAATGAACTTGCAGAACTATTGTTAGTAATATGTAATTTATCTTTAAAATCAAGCATGGTACCAGAAGATTGGAGGGTGGCCAATGTAACGCTGATTTTTAGAAAGGTTCCAGAGGAGATCCAGGAAATTATAGATCAGTGCCAGCCAAATGGTAGGAACTATTAAAAAGAACTATTATAAAGAACAAAATTACAGAATATTCAAAAGCATGAATTAATGAGACAAAGCCAACAAGGATTTAGTGAAGGGAAATCTTGCCTCCCCAATCTACTACATTTCTTTGAAGGGGTGAACACTCCGCTCCATGGATAAATCCTTCTTATCTGTTCCCTTCTCCACTACTGCCAACTCCAGACTTCGCGCCTTCTGTCTCGCTGCACCCTACGCCTGGAATAAACTTCCTGAGCCCCTACGTCTTGCCCCATCCTTGGCCACCTTTAAATCTAGACTGAAAGCCCACTCTCTTAACATTGCTTTTGACTCGTAACCACTTGTAACCACTCGCCTCCACCTACCCTCCTCTCTTCCTTCCTGTTCACATTAATTGATTTGATTTGCTTACTTTATTTATTTTTTTGTCTATTAGATTGTAAGCTCTTTGAGCAGGGACTGTCTTTCTTCTATGTTTGTGCAGCGCTGCGTACGCCTTGTAGCGCTATAGAAATGCTAAATAGTAGTAGTAGTAGTAGATAGGAAGCTGGTCGATATTGTGTATCTGGATTTTCAAAAGGCATTTGAAAAAGTACCTTATGAAAGACTCCAGATGAAATTGGAGAGTCATGGGATAGGAAGTACTGTTCTATTGTGGATTAAGAACTGGTTAAAAGATAGAAAACAGAGAGTAGGGTTAAATGGTCAGTATTCTCAATGGAGAAGGGAAGATAGTGGGGTTCCGCAGGGGTCTGTGCTGGGACTGCTGCTTTTTAACATATTTATAAATGATCTAGAGATTGGAGTAACTAGTAAGGTAATTAAATTTGCTGACAACACAAAGTTACTCAAAATTGTTAAATTGCAAGATCAGATGATTCAGAAAAATTATGAGAGGACCTTATGAGACTGGGAGACTGGGCATCCAAATGACAGATGACTTTTAATGTGAGCAAGTGCAAAGTGATGCATGTGGGAAAAAGGAACCCGAACCATAGCTACATGATGCAAGGTTCCACATTAGGAGTCACCAATGAGGAAAGGGACCAAGGTGTCATTGTTGATGATATGTTGAAACCCTCTGCTCAGTGTGCAGCGGCAGCTAAGAAAGCAATAGAAGGTTAGGAATTATTAGGAAAGGAATGGAAAACAAAAATGAGGACTTATACTGCCTTATATTGCTCTATGGTGTGACTGCACCTCAAATACTGTGTTCATTCTGGTCACCAGCATCTCAAAAAACATATAGTGGAATTAGAAAAGATACAGAGAAGGACGATGAAAATGATAAAGGGGGTGGTATGACTTCCCTGTGAGGAAAGTCTAAAATGGCTAGGTCTCTTCCAACTTACAGCGGTGGTTCCCAATCCTAGTCCTGAGGCACCCCAGCCAGTCATGTTTTCAGCACTGCCTCCACTGCACGCAATTTATCACATGAATATTCATTGTGGATATTCTAAAAACCTGACTGGCTGGGTGCCTCCAGGATCAGGTTGGGAACCACTGGCTTAGAGAAAAGACAGCTGAGGGGAGATATGCTAGAGGTCTATAAAATGATGGAGTAGAACGGTAGACGTGAATCACTTGTTTACTTTTTCAGAAATACTAGGGGACACGCAATGAAGCTACTAGTAGTAAATTTAAACAATTGGAGAAAATATTTCTTCACTGAACGTGCAATTAAACTCTGGAATTTGTTGCCAGAGAATGTGGTAAAAGCAGTATCTTAGCGGGGTCTGAAAATGGTTTGGATATCTTCCTAAAGGAAAGTCCATAACCATTATTAAGATGGACTTGGGAAAATCCACTTCTTATTTCTGAGATAAGCAGAGTAAAATGTGTTGTACGTTTTGGGATCTTGCCAGGTACTGGTAACCTGGATTGGCCATTGTTGGAAACAAGATTCTGGGCTTGATGGACCTTCGTCTGTCCCAGTATGGCAATGCTTATGTTCTTATGTTAAGCACTTCACAGTTTAGTAAAAGGGTCCTTAAATAAGTAGTAAACTTTTCTTTGTAACCCATCCTTATTTTTCCTTGGCAAAGAAATGTCTGGTTTATATGCCTCTGTGGTAGCTTGACTGGTGGACAGACTTGGGCCCTTACTACAACCACACAGTGAGCTAAAAGTAAAAGAAAAGCAGTTTATTTATATACAAGGAGAGGTATAACCGTTCTTCACAAGTGAGGAGAATAAACATGCGAAAAGTCAGTTTCTGTTTTCAAGAGTTCTCCTTGTTGCCGGGCTTCTCCGGGCTGCAGCATGCATTAGTCTTGCGCTAAAAAAAAATTATATATTTCTAAATGGCTGGCCTCTGGCCTAGAGTCCCAGAGTTAAAGTTCTGTCCTTGAGTGTTCAAAACAGTCAGGTCTAACTTAGCCATAAACTCCAAAGTTACACTTTCCAGCAGGATTCCAATATAAACTTGGCCAACCTTAGTGGAGCTTCTGCAGCTTATGCTTCTGTGGTGGATAGGGTTTCCATATGACTGAGTTTTCCTGGACATTTCTTTGTTTCAAGGGCATTGTTGGGCATCCAGCCAGTCTTCTTGATTTTAATGGCTCGTCCAATTTCTAGGCAATGAATGCTGCACAAACGTACATACCAGTGAGGTCACGGTCACCTGATCTATTGGCATATGCATGGTGTGGCTGAGGCATGCCGCGTGAAGATCCTCTTAATTCCTCATGCAGTCCATGCAGCCAGGTCGGCAGCGCAGTCTCCATCAAGGACCCAGGCCACTGAGCTAATAGGAGCTGTCTCTTGACTCAGTCATTTTTGGACTTGTCTGAGTCTCATAACCTGCTATGCGGGCCGCACACGCTTGCACCAGCCACTGGCACTGTCCTGCTGCTTGGTCTGATTCTGTTGCTCAGTGACCCCCCCCCCATCCCCCAGCGACACACCATCATCAAGCAGATGAATCCATTATGAGTGGGATGTATCAAAGCAATCCCTAGATAGGGTGGGAACAAGCCACACCACGCGCCAGCCACTTGTCACGAGGCGCCCCTCCAGGCTCAAACCCCTCCGCCTCAGCGGGGGTCGCGCCATGCTGTTCCAAAATGGTGCCCGCTGCCAGCTCCACGGAGCGGGAAGGAACATCGCGCGCCATGCTCGGGCCGGCTCTACTGTCTGAAAAGCACGCCTTACAGAGCCCCGCTGCAGATTTGCGCTTGCCACAAACGGAACAGCGCTTAACTTTCTCAGCCAAAAGCGGTAGAAATTCAAATTGGCCGATTCGCCAAAATCGTCCCGAACGTGGCCCTCCCCGGAGGAGCTACAAAATGCTCTTACCTCACCAGACCGAGTCTCCGAGCTCCGGTCACGCTGCACAATCAGAAGAAGACCTCTTTTCTGGGATCGCAGCGCCAAAGCGGGAGGTGGAGATGAAAACAGTAATGGAATTCAAACGTGTGCATAAACACAAAGGAATCCAGTTTAGAAGGAATGGATCTATGGAATCTTAGCATAGATTGGGTGGCAATGCTGGTAATTAGGAAGCAAAACCGAAGCTGGGCAGACTTTTATGGTCTACGCTCTGATCGTAACTGAATAGAAAAACGTCAAAAAGTGGCATAAAGCAGCATTAGGACGTTTTTCTCACAAACACGTCCAAATCAGTATTTTCGAAACCTATTTTTGGACGTTTTTTCTATGAAGTCCATCAGAAGTGCATCCAAATCTCAAGGGTGTGTTTAGGCTGGGACTTGTACGTTCCTAAGACAGACATTTTTCAGCCATAATGGAACAAAACAAAACCATCCAGGACTAAAACTAAGACATTTTGAGCTAGATCCCCTCTTATAACGAATAATGTACAAAAAAGTGCCCTAAATAACCAGATGACCACTGCAGGGTCAGGGATGACCTCCCCTTATTCCCCTAGTGGTCACTAACCCCCTCCCACCCCCCAAAAATGTGATGAAAAACATTACTTGCCAGCCTCTCTTTCAGCCTCAGATGTTATACTCAGGTCCATTAGAACAGCATGAAGGTCCCTGAAGTAGTCTAGTGTTGGGTGCAGTGCACTGCAGACAGGTGGACCCAGGCTCCTACCTCCCCATACCTGTTACACTTATGGAGGAAACTGTGAGCCCTCAAGAACTCATCAGAAATCCACTGTACCCACATATAGGTGCCCCCTTCACCTGTAAGGGCTATGGTAGGGTTTGGGGTTTCAGGGAACAATGGTGAGATGTGTACCTGGGAGCATTTTATGAAGTCCACTGCAGTGCCCCCTAGGTTGCCCTATTGCTGTCCTGGATGTCAGGGGGACCAGTCTACTAAAAATGTTGGCTCCTCCTACATCCCAATGGCTTGATTTTATGCGTTTTGTACTTGGATGTTTTTTTTTTCGAAAATAGACCAAAACACAAAACGTCCAAATCACAAAACCTTGTTCACAACAGTATTTTCGAAAACAAAAGATAGACGTTTTTCTTTTTTGAAAATGACCTTCTTTCCTATTCAGATTTGGGACGTTTTTGTAAAACGTCCAAAGTCGGACTTAGACGTCATATCGACAATGCCCCTCCATGTTACCTTGGAGTTACTATGCCATTCTAGCTGGCACCAAATTTGGAACGCTGAATTTTCTCATAGCTAAAGGGATCGTTTCTATTGATCATGTTTGTTTATTTATTTATTTATTTATTGCATTTGTATCCCACATTTTCCCACCTCTTTGCAGGCTCAGTGTGGCTTACAATACATCATGAATGGTGGAGATATATAAGAAATAAACATTTAGTATAACGGAAGGATCTTGAGTGACATGATAATGATGAAGCATGATATTAGTGTAACAAGCAAATATTAAAGACAGTTCTGGATATCTGTGCAGGAGTTCACATTTGTTGGTCTTTGTGGTATGCCTTGTTAAAGAGCTGGGTCTTCAATAGTTTGCGGAAGTTAGTTAGTTCATAGATTGTATTTAAGTTGCGCGGCAGCGCATTCCAGAATTGTGTACTCAAGTAGGAAAAGGTTGACGCGTGCGTTAGTTTGTATTTTAGACCTTTGCATTTGGGGAAATGAAGATTGAGGAACGTGCGGGATGATTTTTTAACATTCCTGGGTGGTAAGTATCAGGTCTGAAGTGTAGGCTGGGGCATCTCCGTGAATGATTTTGTGGACTAGGGTACATATTTTGAACGTGATGCGTTTGCCATTTGTTTGCCTCTTGCTGGTTATGCAGCTAGTGTGATTTGTTAAGACCTAAATTGGTAGCTGGTCAGATTACATTTGTGGGGCCCCAGTATCCTTTCCTATTCTCAGTGGGGTGCATCTGGTTATCCTCTAGAGAACAGATTTAGGATTCCAGTGATACTAGCTTAACCCTTGCTATAGTCATTACTGGTTATGTAACACTAATTAAGACCAGGGCTTCTCAACCCAGTCCTTAGGACACACCTGCAAAGCTGTGTTTTCAGGATAACCAAACTGAATATGCATGAGATAGGTTTGCATACCATGGAGGCAGACACACAAATTTCTTATGCATATGCATTGTGGATATCTTGAAAACCAAAATGGTTTGGTGTGTACTGAGGACTGGGTTGAGAATCCCTGATTTAGAACCTTTGCCTTCTGGTCTGGTAGGTATGTTCATATGATATTCTGGATGATGGGGTTGCTGCTGCTTGTTTATTGTGAGGTTATACCATGTGAATAGGATTCCTGAATTAGAAGTTTCTGGGGTTCACAAATAACACAGCCAAGTACAAATCCTTTAGCTGCAGGATTTAATGCAGACTCTTGTTGCTAGTCAGTATGTGGTGTTGGTTTCTATGGAAAAACAAAACCCCACTATTATAGTGTCATGTTGAAACCAAGAATTAAGTTGAATTCTTCTGAAAATAAAGTGAAATCAGGAGATTATAGATAATATGCTCCCTTGAGTGCGAGATAAAATTCTTTTTTTATTATTTTTTTTCCATTTCTATATTTTACTTGACCTTGGGATTGCAGGGCAGGAATGGATGCTTCTTGTGAATTCAGATATGGTTTTGATTTTCAGAGTTGTTGCTGACTCTGGAGTCCTTTGTCTGCTCTGTTACTATTGTACAATTAAGTCTACTTTTAATTGATGTGGTATTAGGACCATGCATACAAGTTTACTTTTTAATTTATTGTGGTGTTTAACTGATCTGAGTAGACACAGGTCCTTGTGAGTATCACAAGCTTTATGTTAAGACCATACTCTTGGTGATGAGCCTTATTTTCTCTCTGCATATTTTCTGCTTCCCCCACACCACGTAAGATTCTTCTTTCCTGCCACCTTGAGTTTGGGTGGTCTCCTTGGCTCATTATAATGGATTTTGGCTGCATTAGCTTCCATATAAATGTTCACAGAAGAAATGAATTATGCATAAACAATTAATTTTCCTGATGAAAAGCGCTTTAAAAATACTTTTGCGGTGGACCTTTTGAGGCTGGAAAAAAAGAATATGAGAGAAGTGATCTGGCCCAAAGTGTTTATGGATTTGTAATTAAAGCAATTTAACTTTTGTGTGTGTATGTATATATGTGTGTGTGTGTGTATGTGTATATATATATATATATATGTATATATGTGTGTGTATATATGTGTATGTATATATATATATATATATATATATATATATATATATATATAATAATAATTTGCTATGTGAACATTCTAAAGTGGCTCACTGGGATCGTAACCACCTGCTGACGTCACTGGCCAGCAGTAGAACCCTGCTTGCCTGACGTCAGCAGGGGGTTACGATCCCAGTGAGAGATGCACGTTGAAGAACAGCGGGAGCGGGCAGAGACGTCCCTACGTGCACGTCACCCCCCCTCCAAAATCGCCAACTCCCCCTTGTGGAAACAGGAAATGAGGGCAGGACCAGAGTCAGAGCTGAGAGCGAAGAGAAGGGAAGGCAGCAGACTTGCGAGGCTCTTCACTGCTGTCGACGGGACCCCGGTAAGAGGGGGGGAGGGGAGGGTAGCAGATGGGGGTTGGCGATTTTGGAGGGGGGGGCAACGTGCACGTAGGGGATGGGCGGGGCCAGTGTCGGGGGAGGGGAGGGCCACAGGTGGAGGCATCTCTGTGAGACAGAGGGGGGGACTGGAACTCGGGGGAGGGACAGAGGGAAGGAGAGAGAGGGAGAGAGAGAGAGGGGGAGGGAGGGCCTGGGAAATCGGAAGGGAAGAAAGGGGGCCGTGGGACTTGGATGGGGCAGAGGGAGGGAGAGAGGGATAACCTTGCTAGCGCCCGTTTCATTTCATACCGAAACGGGCCTTTTTTACTAGTATATATATGTATCTATCTATCTATATAGTGCACGCCATTTAAGTGCACGTCGGATAAGTGCATGCTCTTGTTTGACTGCATGCCGTACTTTGACACCATCAGTTTCTATGGGGACAAACTTCGGTTTAGCGCACCTGTGATAAGTGCAAGATTCGCTTATATGCATGGTTCAAGACTGCTCCTCTGCAGGAAAGACTCTGCATAAGTGCGTGCACGGAATATGGAAGACAGTTGGCGCGTGACAACCAACGAGATTTCAAATTTACTGCCCCTTTAACTGCCACAGGCAGAATAAGCGAAAGAATGTTGTTAGATCGTACACTGGGGTCGTCGTCATCACAGCAGAACTGTAAGACTTTAACACTGACTGAACGAATAGAAGTTCTTCAAAAATTAGAAACAAAGTCAAGCATCTGTTGCTAAAGAATATGGTGTCAATCCCAGTCAAATTTCACGTGTCTTGAAGCAGAAAGACAGCTTCTGGAAGACTGGCAAAACAATACAAATTCACACCGGAAATGAAAACGGGCTGGAAAAGCTGAGGAGGTAGAAGATGCTCTTTTTCGGTGGTTTTCTTGAGTCAGGAGCAGACAGTTTACTGTCAGTGGTCCACTGCTTATGGAGAAAGCTAACCAGCTAGCTGAAAGTCTAACTGAATTCAAAGCCACTTTTGGATGGTTGGAAAGATGGAAGGAGAGGACCACAGCATAAAATCAAGAAACAGCATGGCGAGAAACAAGATACTGATGACTTTGGTGCTGAAAATTGGGTTGTTTCAGTTCTTCCTACCATCTTGAACGAGTTTGCACCTCGTGACATTTTCAGTGCTGACGAAAACGGTCTCTACTGGCAAGCGATTCCTGATGGAACACTTGCATTCAAACATGCCAAAACTACTGGAGATAAAACGTCGAAGGACCGACTGATGATCCTCCTTTGCTGCAATATGGATGGGAGTGAGAAGTTGGAACCCCTCATCATTGGAAAGAGCAAACAGCCCCGTTGCTTCAAGAAAGTTAAGCGACTTCCCGTGTCATAAGAGGCTAACACAAATTCATGGATCACTGGGGAAATTTGGAAGCAGTGGCTAAAGAAGTTAGACCTAGAATGCGGGCACAAAACAGATTTTGCTGCTTTGTGATAATTGTACTGCACACAGGGATGATGTCAGGCTGTCTAACGTCAAGGTGGTCTTCCTGCCACCAAACACTACCTCTCTGATCCAACCTCTGGATCAGGGCATAATAGCCAATTTCAAACAACATTATCGGGCTCTTGTGCTAAGTTGTTCTGATGAGCGTTATGGATGAACAGACTGGCAAGGATAAACGTGCGGTTGAACTGGCTTGTAATCTATCACTGTTGGATTCCCTACATATGCAGAAAGAAGCCTGGAATCATGTTACACAGGCAACCATTGTGAACTGCTACAAGTGGGCAAGCTTTGTTAAGGATGTGGAGAGGGACGAAACAGATGCAGCTGTTGCAAACGCGTCAGATGAAGAGGTTATTGACATCTCAGCCGGTTTTACTGAAGAGGAGTTTCATCGCTACGTAGTTGTTGATTACGATCTACAAACAGCTGACGACAGCACTGATGTCAAGATATGCACCTACACGCAGGCAACAACGGCTGATGATGAAACAGATGATGAAATGAGCAGCGAGGCACATGCTGAAGAAATTCAACAACCTCCTCCTGTCACTTTTGCAAGAGCGCTGGAGAGTCTCAACACTGTGCGGGCCTATCTGGAGGCCACTGGATGTTAGTGCTATGACAGTTTTTACCGTCTGACAGATGTAGTCTATGGAACTCACAGACCCATAGTGTACAGAGGACTATAACTGATTACTTCAAGTACGCCTAACGTCAGTTAACGGAGACTGTATACTGTATGTATAATAATAAACAGTACTGTACATATGTTTATCAGATGTCAAGCTTCTTTGGGTCACAGTGGTTAAGTGCACGCTCCGGTTAACTCCATGCATTTCTCTGGTCCCAGACCCTTGCACTTAAGCGTATTGCACTGTATATATATATATATATATATATAGGATGTACATCAATTTACATTTTTAATCACACGATTAATCACATAAAGCCCCCCCCTCACATTTCCTCCTGTATAATGCGATATATAGATAGCAGATGTAAATTCTGAAAACTGACACATTTCAATCACTCAAGTAAAAATAATTTCTTACCCTTGTTTGATGATTTTTTTTCTAGTCATCTGCTTCCCTGTGCTCTGAACTCTGGTTCAGGTCTCTTGTCTATTCACTATTTCTTTTTTTTTCTCCTCCTTCATTTCCTGCCCTATATCCATCTTCCACATTCAACTTTCTTTTTTCTTAATCCTTCTAAAATCTATCCAGTTTCTATCTCTTCCCCTCTATTCATGGGCACCATATCCTCCCAGCTCCCTTTCCCTCCTCTCTATGGACACCATTTCACATGCAAATCCCACTTCAGATAGGATGCTATCCTCAGAGTCTCCTCTCCCCCCACCCCAAGCAAATTTTTCTCTCTGCCACGCTGCGCCCCCGTGCTCTAGCATCTTTCTCCTCCCCCCCATGCACTCTGACAGCGTTTTTTCCTTCTGCTGTCCCTTCGTTCGCCAACATCTCATTCTCCCTCACCACCTCCCTGGTGACCCTTCAAACTTGCCTGTATTGAGGGCAGTGCTAAGCACATGCTGCTTCTCTGAAGCTGGAGCCATCCCTTTTTAACACCTTCTGATGAAACTTCCTGTTTCGTGTGGGCAGAATTCTAGAGAGGGAGGGCTCCGACTAGAGTGAAGCAGCGTTTGCTTAGCGCTTCAGTCTATACAGGTAAGTTCAGGGAAATGCGATTAATGCGCTAAGGGGGCGATTGTATTTATGACACCTAAAAAATTGGCGCCAGATTTAGCTGCTGATTATAGAATATGCTTAGTTGATATCTCAGTGCCTAAAACTATGCACTTATTTTTACACCAACGAAAACGTGGCGTAAATCCCGGCACATAGATCTGGGCTATATTCTATAATTATGCGCGTAAATTTTGGAACGCCCATGAAACTCCCATTTCCCCGCCCAGAACCACGCCCCTTTTTGCCTGTGCATGTTAGAAGCTCGGCATACTTCATTACAGAATGGTTAGCGAGTTGTGCATGTAAATTCTAATTAGTACCAACTAGTGCTCATTATTGCTTGCGCACTATTATAGAATCCACTTGGATTTCAGCACGGATCTCTAGGTTCACTATATAGAATCTGGGGTAAATGTGCAACCCTAATGATACTAAATTGTTTTTTTTAAGTAACTTTTCCAGCTGAAGAGACCTAACCTCTTCATCTTTTCATTATATGAGAGGATTGCCATCCCCCTTTATCATTTTGATTGCTCTACTTTGAACCTTTTCTAATTCATTATCTTTTTTGAGATACGGTGACCAGAATAGAACACAATACTCAAGGTGAGGTCGTACCATGGAGCGATAGAGGCATTATAATATTCTTGGTCTTTGAGCATGGACTGTCTTTTCTTCATGTTCAATTGTGAAGCGCTGCATACGACTGGTAGCGCTATAGAAATGATTTGTAGTAGTAGTAGTATTTTGCATCCCTTTCCTAGCATCCTGTATGCTTTTTGGCTGCTTCTGCATTTAGTATGAATGTAACTCACCATGAGCTACTAGAGTCGCCAGGACCCTTGCCCTCTCTCCCTCTCTATCTTAAATGTAGAAAATACCTCTGAGCTGCTGGACCCCCTTCCTTCCCATTTTTAAAATGTTCCCCATGGCAACCAGCCCCTTTCCCTCCCTCCTTCCTTATTTGAAAATGCATAAAACTACACTGCTGAGGAACACACTACTGGCCTTTTTTGGACAGGAGGTGGTGGAGGAAGGGGATTCTTAGTCGGCACTTTTCATGAACAGCCTGTAATCAGGGGAAGGGATACCCCCTACCAAGGAGGTTAGATTGAGAACAGGAGATAGCATGATCCTGTCTGGCCCATTATGGGGCTTAATCCAGTAGGGTGGGTGAGGACTTGCTGCCACATTATTACACCCAAAAACAATAGCAAACACTATTGAAAACAATAGGAAGAGCTTATGAGAAATAAGGGACTGCTGCCTGCCTGCCTGTAAAAGTCAAAGCTGTTAGATAGGCAGTGCCTTAAAAGGTGAAGGATAAAGGATTAAAAAAATTTTGACAGCTTTTTTATTTATTTAAAAGCTTCTCATATCTAGATATATATCATGAAATAAATTGATATCACAAACAGCATTACAAATTATTGTAGCTGGTAAAAACAGCAGTTAATAAACTGTCTGTATTTTGTGCTAATTTTTCTACACTGTTCTATAGAATACAGTAATACATGGCCCAAATTTCATTGAGGACATCCTGTTTCCTGATGGGTTCATCTTAACTGTTGTAATCTGCCTTGGGAAGCCTGGCGTTATAAAAATGGAATATATTGTAATTAAATGGAAGTAAATTAAACGGTTTTCATTGGGGCACATGGAATCATAGTAGGGGGAGTCAGCAGCCCTGTGCTCCTTTGCTACTTTTCCCTCCCCACCTTCCCTTTTACTCCCCCTCCCCAACCCACCACCCCCTTTCCTTCTTTATCAACTTGAATCACAGTTCTGTTTTCTTTCGAAAGTAGGAATTTATTGTAAGGCTGCAGCAAGCCACAGGTTATGATTTTTCCAAACTTGCATCTTTAATAACATTACACCACAATTCACCATTAAATTAATACAATAAGGATCCTAGCCTGTAGAACTTGGCCTGTGCAACTTATTGCAAACCTGTAACCCATGAGCCACTTCACTAGATTGGTTTGCAGGGGCTAGTCTCTCATTCAGTCATATGTTCATGTTTTAGCTGCTAGCAACTGTGTGGTCTGGGCCCAGCCATGTTCCGTTTCTTGTATTGGGCCACCGTAGCAAGCATTACCTGTATCCTGATGCTGTTACTTGCATGATCCCTTCCACTGGGAGATTCAGTGGCTAACTCTTCATTTATGTTGGGATCTGCCCCTGTGTGTAAGAGTAGGGCGGTTACCATTACATGAGCTATGTGTGTCCCTCACTCTAGAGCACATCTTGTATATGCTTGACACTGCTGAATGGTGTAGATATTCAGTCTGCTAACTGGGTAAATGTCTGGATAAGTTAGGACAGAAAAAGGGCTTTTTGTAACTTAATCTGGGCACTTAACTGGATGCCGGTATGTAGATAAGTTCCAGTGGCCATCTAACTTGGATATGCAATACGGGTGCCCTGATTAGGTGCAGCATTAAATATCTGGGTCAAATTCAGCCAGCAATGGTCAGTGCATTTGAAAATGCTGCTGGCTAAATATATTGGTCTACAATTAATGTTTTAGAAAGTTATCTGGATTTTTGATGTGCTGAATTCAGATATGATATAAACAGTTGATTGGCTACTGTTTCCAAGATATTTAAGTTTTTACGTTTTACATATATGTGTATTGTTTAGTTTTAATTAAAAAAAATTGAAAACCTAGGGTTTTTTTTAATCGGTATATGGTTGCTTATATGATATTTCACCTGTCTTCTTTATGTAAAACTTTAAAAAAAATCTGCAAAGGGTTATATAAATAAAATGTATTATGAAAAAAAGACAAATCTTTGTTATATGTATATATACACATATAATTTAGTCCTTTATTCTGTGTCTACTTGGTGCTTTTTGGCATTGTCTCTTCTATTCGTGAAATGGAGCATCTTGTCAATATCCGTATTAGTCTGCAAGCATTGATGGGCTCCATTTGCCCTGATAGCATTCATATGAGTTGCATGACCAACTGGACATTAATGCAAAACAGCTTTTAGCTCATCTTCAGTGAATCACTGAAATGTTTTCACTCATCTGGATTCATGAACAATGCTGAGGGCTGCCTTAGACCATCAATGTTAGTGTAGGCTACCAGATAACCTACCATGAAGAATGGATGAGATACTTTTGATGGTCAAGGAATATAGAAACCCAGGGTAAGTAAGATGGCATTTTTCTGGGAGGATGTGGTAAGAAGTGCTCCGTGAATTTCCTCAGAAATAAGGAAAAAATTGTAAGGGGGAAATTGAGGATTTCCACACGGTTCCCAGCAAGCTTCTTACCCCTGAGCTCATGTTGCCATGGGCTAGTTCCCTTGGGGCACTTGAAGTGGTGTCCCCTGGAGAACTCAACATCACCTTGAGTCCTGACCCATGGATTGTTCCTCCGCCACCTCTAGTGGCATGGGTGGTTTTGGGAGAAGTAGCCTGAAGCATCACACAATAGCGTTCTGACAGTAGACGGGGTCCTCTACTGAATGGGAGATGCCAGTGAAAGAGGCTGCAACTGGAGAGAAGGCTTCGGAGATTATTACTGTGCCTGGTTGACATTTGTGGCAGGGCTGTCGCAACCAGCCCAGGAGGAAGGGGCAGAGGCTTTATTGGAGGGCACTTGGATTGCTTTGAGAATCAACTTTAGTGTTACATACTTCTGACTTTGGCTTTGCTAACCTGGAAACTACTAAGATAACAACGGAAGCTATTAAAAGTGCACAACTTAGACTGAACAAACTCAAGGGGCAGACAGCTGACTTACAAAGAGGGGCATTTTCGAAAGAAACATCTAAATTGGGATTTGGATGTCTTTGTAAAACGTCCAAATCCGGAGGTGGGGAAAAGCGTATTTTTGAAAAAAGATGGACGTCCATCTTTCGTTTCGAAAATGCCAAGGATGTCCTTAGATTTGGACGTCTTTGACTTTCGGCGATTTTCAAAACCAAAGACGCCCAAGTCAAAAACATCCAAATGTGAGCCATTTGGACGTGGGAGGAGCCAGTATTTCTAGTGCACTGGTCCCCCAGACATGCCCAAGACAAACATTGGGCACCCTAGGGGGCACTGCAGTGAACTTCATAAAATTCTCCAAGGTACATAGCTCCCTTACCTTGTGTGCTGAACCCCCCCAAATCCCCCCAAAACCCACTACCCCCAACTGTACACTACTACCATAGCCCTTACGGGTGAAGGGGGACACCTATATGTGGGTACAAAGGGTTTCTGGTGGGTTTTGGAGGGTTCGCTGTTTCCTCCACAAACGTAACAGGTAGGGAGGGAGATGGGCCTGGGTCTTAATTTGCATTTTCTAAACTACCTAAAGCACCCTAGTTTGCCACCTGCGGAAATCTGAAGGAATACCTGGAAGATATTTTGCATATTCCCAAAGCGGCATGACCTGCTTTTTGAAAAGCTTATTTTATTGCCACTGCAGCTACAAAAAAAAAATTATTGCCTTAAGAGAGGAGATATCTCTAAGGTAGGAAATGACATAACTGAAGATAGTTTGCATCTAACAGGGTTCTTGGAAAAATCTGAACCTGGAATAGTCACTCGAGCCACGCTTTTCTTCAAGTTTAAGAATGTGGAATATATGAGACATAAGATCTGGATTTTCTCATTTCTTATGAAGTCAACTCTAGAGAGAAGGTAGAAATTTTTAACATTCAGACAACAGGTCCAGTCATTGTGTGGTACTTTTCAACTCCAATATCCTTGTAAATGTGATCTTATTTCTTCTGATAGATATGTTTTCTTTGATCCAGATCAACTGCAGTTTTAATAGAAGCTAAGCAATCAGCATTACCTTCTTAATTTAGCATGGTTAACCAAAAGGATTATCTTTTGGAGTGAATTGTATTTTTTTTTTCTGAAATATTTTTCATAAGATGTGCTTTATTTTCAAGTAGTTTACTTGTATATTATTGATAAATGCAAAAAAACCCCAAAACAAAACATAAAAACCCTAACAACAACTGCCAGGAGATTCTACCAATGTAGTCTGGAGCCCTACAGCTCTGCTTTTCTCTTAGGTAGTTTTAAATCCCTGAGAAGATCATTCAGTTCACGTTGTTTTATGAGGTAAGGTTCAGATGAGGATGAGAGGAAATCTGGATCATATTGTATTGAAGGTTCAGGTCCAGACGTTTAATCCTTTTACATGTTCTCGTTGGACTTGAGAGAATGATTCTGGTACATCAGGATCTGCAGTCCTCCTCCATGGGGTGCTGGGCATATAACAGCTGAAATGTTTGGATACTGCACGGTCCACTTTTTCTTCTCTGACGAGCCTTTTCCATCTGGAGGCATCTTGTGTAAGTAACAATTGCTGTTATGATCCATTGGCTCTCTCCATATCATTAGTACTGCAAAAGGCGTAGATTTCCTTTTCCTGTTCAACTACTGGTGAAGATCTGTTGCACAAGTGTTGTAGCATATGTGTGGGGCCCAGCTCTTGTCCTGATCTCCAATTTTGCAGCCAAAATAATGGTGGTATTTGAGTTGCGGTCGCACCATGGTGCAATACAAAGGCATTACAATGTCTTCATTTTTGTTTTCCATTCCTTTCCTAATAATACCTAACATTGCCAGCAAATTTAATTACCTCACTAGTTACTCCCATCTCTAGATAATTTATAAATATGTTAAAAAACAGCGGTTCCAGCACAGACCCCTGGGGAACCCCACTATCTACCCTTCTCCATTGCAAATACTGACCATTTAACCGTGCTCTCTGTTTCTATTTTTTCACCAGTTTTTAATCCACAGTAGAACACTACCTCCTATCCCATGACTATCCAAATGTGTCCCTTTGCAAAATCAAACACTGACAAGTAAGAGAGCACAACACTATTGGGCTCATTTTCGAAAGAGAAGGACACCCATCTTTTGACACAAATCGGAAGATGGGCGTCCTTCTCTCAGGGTCGTCCAAATCGGTATAATCGAAAGCCGATTTTGGACGTCCCCAACTGCTTTCCGTCGCAGGGACAGCCAAAGTTCAAGGGGGTGTATCGGAGGCATAGCGAAGGCGGGACTTGGTGTGCCTAACACTAGTCCCTGACGAGCACTTGGATGACTTTACCTGGTCGTGTTTTTTCTCACGACCATGGCACAAAAAGGTGCCCAAAATGACCAGATGACCACCGGAGGGAATTGGGGATGACCTCCCATTACTCCCCCAGTGGTCACTAACCCCCTCCCACCCTCAAAAAATAACTTTCAAAATATTTTTTGTCAGCCTTAGATGTCATACTCAGGTCCATGACAGCAGTATGCAGGTCCCTGGAGCAGTTTTAGTGGGTGCAGTGCACTTTAGGCAGGCGGACCCAGGCCCATCCCCCTCCCTCCCCGTTACATTTGTGGAAGAAACTGCGAGCCCTTCAAAACCCACTACAAACCCACTGTGCCCCTCTTCACCCATAAGTGCTATGGTAGTGGTGTACAGTTGTGGGTAGTGGGTTTTAGAGGGAGTTGGGGGGCTCAGCACACAAGGTAAGGGAGCTATGTTCCTGGGAGCATTTTATGAAGTCCACTGCAGTGCCCCCTAGGGTGCCCGGTTGCTATCTTGACGTGTCAGGGGGACCAGTGCACTACAAATGCTGGCTCCTCCCACGACCAAAGGGCTTGCATTTGGTCATTTCTGAGATGGGCGTCCTCTGTTTCCATTATCGCCGAAAATCAGAAACGACCAAGTCTAGGGACGACCGTCTCTAAGGACAACCAAAATTTTAAGATTTGGGCGTCTCCAACCGTATTATTGAAATGAAAGATGGACGTCCATCTTGTTTTGATAATACGGGATTCCCCGCCCCTCCATCGGGACGTTTTGTGAGGACGTCCTCAACAAAACTTGGGCGTCCCTTTCGATTATACCTCTCCACATGATTTTTGGAGCCGATACAAGGCAATATGTTCAGCAAAGTGGTGTAAACTGAGTTATGGTTGCATCATCCATGACTTCTATGAATAAAACAAAACAATTCATATCACGTATGATGCAATATGACGTTCAGATTGCCTCATTCATTGTTTTGCTTAAAGTGGTGCGGTAACCATGTTAGTCCAATTTTAAAGGTAATAAATAGAAATAAAACAAAACAAAGAAACACAAATAATTTTCTTTTTCGTTTTATTTCTATTGTTTTGCTTAAATAGCAAGCAGTGTCCAAACCCAATCATAGATTTATTCATAGATTCAGTCAAAGATGTATTTTAGTCATTTTCGGTTTAAACTGAGATCCCTTCCCTTTATAACTCACTTTCAGGCCTTTATCTGCCATCATTTACTATGTTATTCTCTGCCATTCCAAGTCAAGGGTCGTATATTCTGTCCCAGTGGCATATCTTGAAAACTATAGAGAATCAACAGTTTTAAGCATTTTTGTTCACGGTGATCTATAATTAGCAAAGTTTCACTACATTTATTTTGAAAGCATTTTGACGTAGAACAGAGGGGTCAGTACACATGTGTCAAAGCCTTTATTATCTGATTTAAGATAATATGTAAATTAAATCAAATATTCATGGTGCGTATTCCAAACACCAGACCCTATATTTTTTGATTTCAAAATTAGTAAGCGGTCTTGAACACAAAAAATATAGGGAGTTATGAACCTCAACATGTATACACTGGAAGAGAGTTGGGAGAGAGGGGATATGATATAGACGTTTAAATATCAAAAGGGCATTAATGTACAGGAAGTGAGCCTTTTTCAGCTGAAGAAAAACTCTGGAACGAGTGGGCATACGATGAAGTTAAGAGGGAATAGGCTTAGGAGCAATCTAAGAAAGTATTTCATGGAAAGGGTGGTGGAAGCGTGGAATGACTTCCTGGTGGAGGTTGTGGAGTCGAGGACTATGCCAGAACTTAAGCAGGCATCGGAGAAGCAAGTTGGATCGCTTAGGTTACAGAGGATGGGCAGACTAGATGGGCCATTTGGCCTTTATCTGCCATCATGTTTCTGTGTTTCTATGTTCTATGTTTCTATTTGCATGGGACTTGTTGAATGAGGTTTGGATACAGAGAAATATAGTAAAAGCTGGTTGGTGGTGTGATCTGTTGCACTGTGTCCTAAGAGACAATTCCTGATTGTGGTAGACATGAGTCAAATATACTAATTAATAAAATTTGGTTTTAGCTTTACTGTGATCCAGTCTCTGGGACTCCTGGTTTTGTGC
This sequence comes from Microcaecilia unicolor, assembly GCF_901765095.1. NCBI lineage: Eukaryota > Metazoa > Chordata > Amphibia > Gymnophiona > Siphonopidae > Microcaecilia > Microcaecilia unicolor. Next base: position 208,494,306 of record NC_044036.1, on the reverse strand, counting down.
CCACTTTTCTGTTTGTTAGACATGAGAAGAAACAGCAGAAGGGGAATGATAGTAAATTTTTCCTCTTACTCTTAGTATTTATTAGTTTTGTAGACGTTGCTGTTTTTTTATGCCATTGCCTGCATGTTCAGTACCTGTGGGTTTGTGAGGTGTGTCAGCCAGGTTTGGTGTTTGGAATACCCACCATGAATATTTGAATTAATTTGCCTATTATCTTATTCCAGAGCAGTTTCCACTTTAAATAAGCTGCTGAGGTACTTTTAAATATGGACTGTGAGCGTCTGTTTGCTAAGCAGTGAAGGGAAGGAGATGCCTAGAGATACTACAACTGGACTGCACCTGCCTGAGAAGAGTGACAGCTGCAGGCCTTGCAGACAGGTGTGAAAAATATTTAGGTCTACACAACATACTCGGTGTGAAAGAATTGGAGACGTATTCTAAATGTAATTATTATTTATTTATTTTATTTTTTTCATTATATAACACCCTTCACAGTTTATACCAGAGTGGTTTACAATATATAAAGGCTTTCCCTTTGGGGGTGCCAAACTCTCTCTCTATGGTTAAGCGGTATACTCCCACAAGGCAGTGTATATTTTTCTGGGTTATTTCCAGTCCTCAAGATACCCCAGATCAGCTGAAGGTATCCTGAACACAGGAAATTCCCAAGGCCACTTTTAATACATTTACCTCATTCATCTGAACTCCTGAATTACAAAAGCTATGCACTAGCTCTGAAGTAACCAAGAACACAGACCAAATATAATTAGGAGTATAAGAAGGTATCTTTTATTTCTTAAGCATCAAGTATGATTACAATTAGTCATTGCTCTGTAAATACAATCTACAGAACACCATTTGTGATGAGAAGTACAACTCATTTGGTTATAGGAATATAGTATCCCAGCTGCACACAGGTGCTTTCTGGGTCTTAGTCTTATGTAACATATGTTACCAATCAAAGGTATTTATGAGAAAGCAATTGGGTAATTTGCCAATTCTGATGCGCTACGTTGGTTTCCCATGGAGAGAGAGCAGCCATGGCCACCCTCTCTGGCTTGAAGTAGGAAGTACACCCATTTTTATAGGTCCACTCAGGATACGGGTAATATGACAGTAAGCACATCTGATTGGATCTATGTTAATGTCATAGTTAACACTGATTGGCTATAGTAATGAAGTGGTTAGTATTTTACTGGAAAAGCTAGCAATGGACCACCCCTTACTGGATGACTAATTCATGTTCTTGCAAGACCCCTCATTTCTACATTTTTGACCACATCTTCCTCAAAACATTTTCTGTGACACCAGGTCATCTTCCCATGAAGCCATCTTTGTTGTTTTTCAAGACCATCTGTTACCACCATATTGCTACATCTTCCTGAGGAGCCATTTTGTACTGTTTTTCACTAACACATCTGTGGCCACCATGTTGCCAAATAATGTTACCCTGCCAGTTAGACCCCCACCCTTGTGGTTTTCTGCTTTTTCTGCAGTGTCCCAATAGCTTGTATGCCTTTGAGCAACACTGAAGTTCAAGTCAGAGACACAGGCCTGTAAGTTTTTCTCTCATTTTAAATCATGACCCAAAGTCAGGCCTGGGACCCCAATAATACTATTATTCAGCAGTTACGTTCTTCTCAGTAGACTTTTCTGGTACTCCCTCCATTATCTTTGGCTAAATTATCTTCCACTGTGAATTGTATTTTCTGTTACTCTGGTCCTCATCTGTGGAATTCTTTGCCAGAAGAAATTACTAGTTTTTTAATGTTTCATAAAGCCATGAAAACGTGGCTTTATGAGCGCTCTTTTGGGCAGATGCGAAGAATGCCATTTTAGTCTTTTAGTGAGGTTGGAGAAAATTGGTAAACTGAGTGCTTTTGATGTTGTGTAAGTTTTGGAAATTTAGTTTTAACCAAGTTTTTTTTCCCCTTCTTGTGGAGGAAAAATTATATGTAATTCCCGATATTCAGAACAATTTAGCTGTCTAAATAGCACTTAGCAGATAGCCAGTTATATCTCGCAATATGACCAGCTACCTGCCAATTTTCAGCACGAAGCTGGCTAAGTTTGGCAGCCATCTATGGTTGCATCAATAGGTGGAATAACTTTGCTTGGTTCCAACTTAACCAGCCAGTGCTGAATATCAGCTTGGCTGGTTAAGTTGATATTCAATTCCGTTCACTGAAAATGGCCCTGCATTGAATATCTGGGCTCAGTGCCAACCACGGGAGACAGACCAACTACCTCTTATGTTCTGAATATCTGCCCCATTGTGCTTATTTTAATACATATTTTTATTATTTTATTGTGAACCACTTTGATGCATTTTGTGTACTATGGTATATCAAGTTAATAAATCAAATCAAGTTGAAAAAGAAACTTTCACAAACTTTACAAGACAAAATAAACAAAGTGGAGAACAGTAGGAGGGGATGAATAGCAAAACAAGTCCACCATTATTTTAAACAATAAATCATTATGTTACACATTGGGAACATCCTAGATACAACCAGTATAAACATCCTTAATATACTTTCTCAAATTTCCTTTCTACTATAATAGATCATACATTAAAAAACTTGTCTAAAAAGCCATTCTTTAAACCAACTTTAAACTTCATCTGAGACCCTTCCTTCCTTAAATCCAAAGCATTGGTGCCACACAGCTAAATGTAGTATTTCGAGATGCTTCTAAGCAAAGTCTCTTATGAGAAGGAATAACCAGATTATTTCCTTGTTCAACATATGAAAAGGTTGATAAGGCAACAGGGAATGAAGATATTCTGGAATCCCTGTATAACAGGCCCTATGTGGTTGCAGAAGAATTTTAAATTTAATTCTTTTACTGTAACTAAATGTTCTTGTAGCAAAGGTGTCACATGGTCTCCATATCTGGCATTATACAATAATTTAATCACAGAATTTTGGATTAGCTGTAAACGTTTTGTCTGATACTGGGGAACATCCAATTAGAAGGGAGGTAACAGTTGTCTATTCTATTTATCAGTAGCATATGTAAAAGTGTCTTTGATCGATTTGAAAATCTAAAAAAAAAAATGCTTCATAGAGCGGATCTTTCTTAAATAATAAAATGGAGAGAGATTTTTAGAAAATTGCAATTCAGGGTCTCAAATTACCCTTAATGTTGTTCATTTCAACTACATTGGAAAGTTAGCAATTTTAGGAACAAATAGAGGAGGAAGTGAAGTGGAAGATATTCACAAAACTTCACATTTAATTGGATTCAAAAGCATGCAGTGGTCATCCAGCCAACATTTAATATTTTCCAATTTCCCTTCCAGCTGCCTTCGGAATTCATTGTTCCAATGGTCGTGTTCCACGACCACTTGGATGTTGTCAGCATAAAAATGAGTATGATGCCCAAGATCCTAAATTAACAGTTCTAATGGTGCAAGAAAAATATTAAACAACTAGTAAAAGAGGCCCGTTTCAGAGCAAATGAAATGGGCGCTAGCAAGGTTTTCGTGGCCAACACCCCCTCCCTCCCTGGCCAACCCCTTCGTTGTTCTGCCATTGCTCCGCCCCAATGTCATGATGTTTGACGCGAGGGCGGGGCCCGGAGCGATGTCCCACCTCCCTCCGCCTCCCTGCCAACCCGTTCGTTGTTCTGCCACTGCTGCACCCTCGAGGGCAGGGCCCGGAGCGATTTTGGTGGCTTCACCACCACGAACCTTCGAACCTTTTTGAAGGAAGTCAGGGCTTGGCTTCACTGACGTCAATATCCTCAGAACGTTGAGGGTGAGTTTTATTATAGTAGATGTAGGAGCTAAAACAGATCCTTGTGGAACACCAGATGAAAAGGTGAGCAATTGAACGCTTCCAAGAATCAAGGTAACAACCAGTGGCCAAACAGGTATTTAAAATATCCAGATAAATGGATGAAAAACAATCCCACCAGTCTTTGCTAAGTCTTGGTGGAATATTATCCTCAAGTGAATGGGTCCCACGGACAAAGGCAAGCAATTTATTTAATGAAACTTTTGTAAGAGAATTGAATTGTGAAAAACAAGATGATAGATTATGATATTCTTTTTGTCATCTAGGAAAACAGGAAGAGGAGGGAAAACATTCATAATCAGAATAAATAAGCCATGCAAATGAAGAACCTTTTTTATCAAAAAATCAGCAAAGTTCTCAGGACTAATGTCTATTACTGTACTCAAATGTTTTCCCTCAAGGGGGCGGGGGGAGAGTTAACTACCCGAAACAATTCCTGAATGGGTCTTTATGTTTCTTTACTCGTTACTTGGTGCAAACTCCATTTGCAGAAATAACAGCCGTGAGCTATTTAGGATAAATGTCGACCAACTGTGCACAGTGGAATGGTGCATCTTTTTGCCCATTCTTCTTGTAGAATAGCTCAAGCTACTTCAGGTTGGCTGGGGACTGTCTATGAATTTCAGACTTCAAAATATTCTTGTAGATTTTTCATCGGATTCAGATCTAAGGTCTGACTTGACCTCTCAGACATTTTTCTTCTTGCTGAGTCATTCCATTGTGTTTGCTTTGTGCTTTGGATCATTGTTCTGTTGAAAGATGAAACTTTTTTCAGTCCCATATCTATGGCAGACTGGAAGTGCTTAAGCACTTTTTGTTATCTGAATGTGTCCATATAGAAGCAGCTTGCCGTAATGCCTGGTTAGTCAAAATCGCCACCCTGGAGTCCTAGAGAAAAGTGCCTCTGAAGTTTCATATTCTGTGAACATATCTGACACAACAGTTGACGAAACAAGGGGCCCATCCATATTTCTGTGCATGCTGCAGCAATGCGTCCCCACAATATAATGCTGCTACCACCGTACTTTACTGTAGAAATAATGCTAGCAGGATGATGTGTTGTTTTTCATGCTACATATATATTGCTTAACATTAGTACTGCAGTGGTCCAGTTTGATTTCACCAGGTTATAGAATCTTTTCCCTCATGCATGCATTGTCCCTATGTTTTTCTTTGAAGCGTTATTTGGAACCTCGTGGAGTAATTTTATAAAGAATGTTTCATATGTAACATGTTTGTGGGGGGGGGGGGGTGTAGAGAGGGCATAGTGTGGGCAGAGCGGGAGCAGTGTTGTGATATGTGCATTTTTTAAACTAAATTGAGCATGTACACATAGAATGCATGCATACATTTCTACCTTCTTTGAAGCAGATGTAAATCTCTTTCACTTCAGGAACTCATACCTGTAAGCTGTTTAGCAGAGATAAAAAAAAAAAGAAGCAAACAGCTTTCAAAATGTTTCCAGAAAGTATTTGTGTCATCTATAATTCTCAGTGATACAGAGAGTTTGTTCCACTGTGTATTAGCCCTGCAATAGAAAAGGTTTGAGTATCAGCAAAGTGAATCTGATGAGCTGATGGAATGGACAGCAACTGAGCTCATTCAGATCTTAGAGCTAGGAGGTTTGTAAATTCTTAAAATAGAATTTAAATAAGAAGGACGTTTCACATAAGTACCTTGTTATATAATTATACTACATATAATTTTTCATCAGTAGTGGCTTCCTTTTTATCATGTTTGTGAAGTAATCTTCAAAATTGTTGAACAGTCAACATTTTCTTCAGTCTCAGCCAGAGCCCACTGTAATATAATAACATAGTAAATAACAACAGATAAAGACCTATATAGTCCCTCCAGTCTAACCATCAAGGCAGATTACTCTCCTCTAGGTCCTGTTTAAAGTGTGGAGCTCTTTTAAAGTAATCTTAGTTCTTATAATGACCTTTCTCCTCAGTTTTCTTAATCTATGGTAATGCAGACTAGAACATAAGAGCATAAGAGTAGCTATACTGGGTCAGACCAATGGTCCATCTAGCCCAGTATCCTGTTTTCCAAACAGTGGCCAAGCCAGTTCACAAGTACCTGGTGGAAACCCAAATAGTGGCAACACTCCATACTACAAATCCCAGGGCAAGGAGTTGCTTCCCATGTCTGTCTCAATAGCAGACTATGGACTTTTCCTCCAGGAATTTGTCAAACCTTTTTTAAACCCAGATACGCTAACCGCTGTTACCACTTCCTCTGGCAAAGAGTTCCAGAACTTAACTATTCGTTGAGTGAAAAAATATTTCCTCCTATTTGTTTTAAAAGTGTTTTCATGTAACTTCTTTGAGTGTCTCCTAGTCTTTTTATTTTTGGAACGAGTAAAAAATGGATTTACTTCTACTCGTTCTACACCACTCGGGATCTTGTAGACAGCAGTCATATCTACCCTCATCTGTCTCTTTTCCAAGATGAAGAGCCCTAACCTCTTTAGCCTTTTCTCATTCGAGAGCATTTCATCCCCTTTATCATTTTGGTTGCTCTTTTTTGAATCTTTTCTAATTCAGCAATATTTTTTTGAGATATGGCGACCAGAACTGAACGCAGTACCATGGAGTGATACAAAGGCATTATAGTATTTTCACTCTTATTCAACATCCTTTTCCTAATAATTCCTAGCATCTTGTTTGCTTTTTTGGTCACTGCCGCACACTGAGCAGAAGATTTCAGCGTATTATGTACAGTGATACCCAGATCTTTTTCTTGAGTGCTGATCCCCAAGGTGGACCCTAGCATCAGGTAACTATGATTCAGATCATTCTTTCCAATGTGCATCACCTTGCATTTGTCTACATTAAATTTCATCTGCCATTTGGATGCCCAGTCTTCCATTTTCCTAAGGTCTCTTTGCAATTATTTCAAAGTTCGCATGTGTTTTAACAGCCTTGAATAGTTTTGAATCATCCGCAAATTTGATCACCTCACTGGTTGTTCCGATTTCCATATCATTTATAAATATGTTAAATAGCACTGGTCACAGCCTGCTAGTTACTAGCTCACAGTTCTTTTGCATTTCCCCTGATATGTACAAATTACTTACTGAGGAGCTTAGAAAGCCAGATAACGTGGAGGGGCATAATCGAACAGGACACCCAAGTTTTCATGAGGGCGTCCTCGCAGGATGGCCCTGCGATGGGGCGGGGAAACCTGTATTATCGAAACAAGATGGGCGTCCATCTTTCGTTTCAATAATATGGTCGGGGACACCCAAATCTCGACCTTAGAGATGGTCGAACTAAATATTGAGATGGTCGACCTTAGAGATGGTCGTTCCCGGTTTTCAGCCATAATGGAAACCAAGGACGCCCATCTCAAAAACTACTAAATCCAAGCCCTTTGATTGTGGTAGGAGCCAGAATTCGTAGTGCACTGGTCCCCCTGACATGCCAGGACACCAACCAGGCACCCTAGGGGGCACTGCAGTGGACTTCACAAATTGCTCCCAGGTGCATAGCTCCCTTACCTTGTGTGCTGAGCCCCCCCAAACCCACTCCCCACAACTGTATACCGTTACCATAGCCCTAAGGGATGAAGGGGGGGCACTTAGATGTGGGTACAGTGGGTGTCACGTGGGTTTAGGAGGGCTCACATTTACCACCACAAGTGTAAGAGGTAGGAGGGGATGGGCCTGGGTCCGCCTGTCTGAAGTGCAATGCAGTACCCACTAAAACTGCTCCAGGGACCTGCATAGTGCTGTCATGGAGCTGGGTATGACATTTGAGGCTGGCATAGAGGCTGGCAAAAAATTTTTAAAGTTTTTTTTTTTTTTAGGGTGGGAGAGGTTTGGTGACCACTGGGGGAGTAAGGGGAAGTCATCCCAGATACCCTCTGGTGGTCATCTGGTCAGTTCGGGCACCTTTTCACGGCTTGGTCGCAAGAAAAAATGGACCAAGTAAAGTTGGCCAAGTGCTCGTCAGGGACGCCCTTCTTTTTTCCATTATCGGCCGAGGATGCCCATGTGTTAAGGATGCCCCAGTCCCGCCTTTGCTACGGTGCTGACACGCCCCTGTGAACTTTGGTCGTCCCTGTGACGGGAAGCAGTTGAGGATGCCCAAAATCGGCTTTCGACTATGCCGATTTGGGTGACCCTGAGAGAAGGGCGCCCATCTCCCGTTTTTTGTCGGAACATGGGCGCCCTTCTTTTTTGAAAATAAGCCTGATAATAACATAGTAAATGACGGCAGATAAAGACCTGAACAGTCCATCCAGTCTGCCCAACAAGATAAACTCATTTTACATGGTATGTGCTACTTTAAATGTATACCCGAGTTTGATTTGTCCCTGCCTTTCTCAGGGCACAGACCATAAAAATCCGCCCAGCACTCTTTCTGTACTAAAAGTTCTGAAGCTAACGTTGAAGCCCCTTAAAATTTACACTCTAGCCCATCCATATCTATTCAGCCATGATCAGGGCGCAGACCGTGGAAGTCCGCCCATCTTTGGTTTTACTCTCCAATTACCGGCACCGCCACCCAATCTCCGCTAAGATTCTGTAGATCCATTCCTTCTACACAGGATTCCTTTGTGTTTATCCCACACATGTTTGAATTCCATTACTGTTTTCATCTCCACCACCTCCCGCGGGAGGGCATTCCACATATCTACCACCCTTTCTGTGAAAAAATACTTCCTGACATTACTCCTGAGTCTGCACCTCTCCAACCTTAATTCATGTCCTCTAGTTCTACCACCTTCCCATCTCCGGAAAAGGTTAGTTTGCGGATTAATACCTTTCAAATATTTGAACGTCTGTATCATATCACCCCTGTTTCTGCTTTCCTCCAAGGTATACATGTTCAGGTCGGCAAGTCTCTCCTCGTAGCTTTTCTTTGCACCGCTTCCAGTCTTTTTACATCTTTAGTAAGATACGGCCTCCAAAACTAAACACAATACTCCAAATGGGGCCTCACCACCTCCTTTCTTGTGCTGGTTATACCCCTCTCTATGCAGCCTAGCATCCTTCTGGCTATTTTACTAAGCTGTGGTAACAGGGAACCTGTGCTGGTGTCGGCACGTGTTTTTGATGTACGCTGAGACCCCTGTTTACTGCAGCGGGTAAAAGACTGTCATTTTTTTTCTAAGAAATGGCCATTCTGGGGTGGGAACTACTGCCGGGTTGCTGCAGTAGCCCAGCGGTAGTTCCGGATTAGCAAATGGTAAGCGCACATTGGGCTTACCTCCGCTTAGTAAGCGACCTCCTTAGCTTTATTGCGTACTGGATGTAGATCAGGCACTGCAGATAATCATGGCAATCTGGTACAGCTGTCAGAAATAAGATGAAGCAAAGAAACAGCAGGCTCTGACCCCCAATCTTCTTGTCTTCAAAAGTTGGTTGGATCAAGCCAGAGGGAGATTCAAATGTACCAAAAACTACAAAAACAAACATAAGTTTTATATTCTCTGTGTTTAGGGGTGATAGTGGCAAGAGCCAATGAAACAGCATATATCTATGGAAAAAACATATTTACCATTAGACTGCTAACAGCTACACACGCTGGGAGAAAGATGGATGAGTTGTTCCCAGTCCTGTGCGTAGCGATGCCTAACTGTGCAAATAAGAAAGATATGCAAACGTTTGTTTTTCTGTGTTAGCTTGGGAATGTAACTTTTTTTTTCCTGTGCCAGCATAGTCGCTTAAAAAGACAGTAACTTAAAAAATGTAATGCTAACTTTATCTAGGCCACAGCCTGATCTTTCACATGCTTTGTTTTAGCTCACATCATATGGCTACTGAATTTGGAGGGACATCCTGATCGATGCAGTGGCTTGGTGGTGCCAAAATGTTTCTGCTTTACAATGGTGGACCTGAAAATGGCCCAAAGTATATTCAGATACATTGTGATTTTTCTTATAGTTTTCCCCCCAATCTGTACATTTGAATAACTTTATCCTGGAGTTCTTTTGGCAGCTTCATTTTTGGCATACTTAGATGTTTATTTCAAGTTCACGTCATGCAACAGATACATCTTGATCTGTTTAGGTTATGGTCTTAAGGCATGTTTTGGAAATGATCATTTGGGTTTGTTATTACAAAGAGTATGAAGACTTAGGCAATCAAAATTGTTTTTGATATTGTATTCTTAATTACTTGGAATATTTCTATAATTGTTCTTTCATCTTGAAAGTATAGAATGTATTGTGTAGATCAGTGAAACATATTTATACTTACAGTTCAGAATGCATTTACTATTTAGGCAGCAGAATATGAAAAAATGTACAAGGGTGTCAAGACTTTTAGAGGCCTTTGTAAATGGATATTTGAAGCAGATGATTTCCTCAAGATCACAAAAATTGTTACTGGAGGAAGTGAGATTTGAACTGTTTCCCCTGGTTCTCAGGCCGTTTCTCTAATCCAGGGGTTCTCAACCTAGTCCTTGGGACATACCCAGCCAGTCAGGTTTTCAGAATACCCACAATGAATATGCATGAGAGAGATTTGCATACAGTGTAGGTAGTGCATGCAAATTTCTCATGCATATTTTTGATATCCTGAAAACCTGACTGGGTGGGTGTGTCTCAAGGACTGGGTTGAGAACCCCTGCTCTAATCATTAGGCCACCATTCCCGTTCTTTTGCACGAGTTGTTTGGAGAATGGGGTTCAGGTTCATATAAGAATGAGAGAGAGAGAGAGGGCCTTGCAGGACTGGGGCTGGAGTCCTGTAGTGCTGAGAGCACAGAGTCTGGTGTCATGTATTCATTCTTCTGTTCTAACCATGTTCTTATGAGTCCTATATTCATGTCTATATATCTGGAAGAGAAGTGCTACATTAAATTATGGTACTGAGTATTGTTCTTAACAGGTAACTACTGCCTCACTATTTGAAGCATTTGGTTTTACGTGATGTTACAGAGCAAACCCAAAACAGGGGTTTATTACTGGATGAGGGCACAGTAGTGGCAGCCTTGATACACAGCCAGCGGTTTAATGTGTTAAATGGAGATAAGTAGTCCTTGTGACAAGGAGTCATGGTTTCAGTTTTTCATCCATTTGGATACAGAAAGTGAAAGTGCCTTGGTGCTTTGTAGCTTTTACTATATGAGACGTGGGGTAAGGAATAATATATTGTAGAGGAATATAGTCGAGTTATTCCCCAAGCTTTCCACATCATCACTGTGACCCCTGACGCAGGTGCTAGTCACCGAAACACGGCCCGTGTCGGGTCTTTTTGTCAAGGCTCATTCATTAAAGAACTGTGTTCCATTTTTAAAGGCCCGTGGTGCTGTTTTTTTTGTTTGGACTTCAGTTTATTAAATCATGTTCTGGTAACAGCATGCACAACAAGCTGAACCAGTAAGTCTTTACGTTTATGACACTGGGATGCATAGAATCCAACGTAAATATCTACTACTGTACCCTAGCAGCCTTTCACTATTTCCACCTTAAGATACCTGAATTTGTTCAATTCCTCTCCATTATAAATCATAGAATGAATGCCATTTTTCCAGACAGTGGTCAGCCATGGTGGCTTGTTGCTTGGAGGTGCATAAACACCTATGTCCTGTCAATTGAGTTTTAACACAGCTGTTGGTTACATCCAAAATACAATATTTGACATGAACACATTGTCACGTACACCACATTAAATGATTGACAGCTGGTCATAGGGTTAAAATAGAATGATCTGCCACTCTTACGATGAATCAACAAGCTTCCAGTGATAAATAATGAGGAAAAAGCACAACTGCCACATGTCTAATGCTCATAATCAATATTCTCTTCACTACCAATTATCTCATCCTTTCCTTGATATTTTGTTGCAGCTTTTATGTTTATTTATTCGAAATTCTTGATATATCGCCAAATTAGACCAGCCAAAACTAGGCGATGTACAATTAAAATACAAGGAAAGAGAAAAGAACTCCATTTATATATGAAAGATAATCCAAACATCCTTAAATCTACAAGAGAGAAATCAGAAGGGAGATGGGGAGAGGAAATAAAAATAAAAGCTACAATAATCGCTGCAATTGTTTGTCCATTTTTATATGATAGCTCAGTCCAAAGCTGCTGAGGTAAATTGTTCCACATTGAAGAAGCTAGGAAAAAGAAAGTCCTGTTGCGAGTGGAGTCCCAGTGAGCTCTTGACACTGTAGGATGGACTAAGCGATGGTCATTAAGTGATCTCAATATGTGACTCGGAACATCGGGAATCATGAAGTTGGATAGATAGTCCGGGGTTCCTTCTCTATACACCTTAAAAGACAAAATCTAGACCTTAAACTGAATTCTGAACAAAACCGGTGACAAGTGCAACTTCTGAAACAATAGAGTGACATGATCACGGTGTTTTGAATTGCAAGAAAATGAGCTGCTATATTTTGAAGCGATTGAAATCTTTTTATGGATGCTTGAGGTAAACCTGCATAGACTACATTGCAATAATCCATGTGTGAAGTTACAAAAGCATGATAAAAGGAAAGGATGAACTGTATAGAGTTGCCATAGTGTCAAAAAGCCTGGTCTAAGAACTGAGTAGAGTTGTTCACTGAATGTAAGACAGGCGTCAATAATGACTCCCCAAATATTAAAAGGACTGAACAGGTGGTTGAGGAATACCAAAAGAGTAGGTGTAACGGAAGGAGGAGGCAGATGCTTAGATATCCTCCAACATGTTACTGTTTTATCCGTATTAAGAACCAAGCAGTTAGTCTTTAGCCAACCAGCAACAGTTTGCAAACAGTAGTGTAAGGGTTGTAAATTGAGGGAAATGGGATCAGTGTGTTAAACCACAGAATACCATCTGCATAGATGTAAAAAGAAAGGTTCAATGATTGTACCTATAAATGTTGGAACAGTAAAGGTGATAAAATAGAACTCTGGAGGACCCCACATTTTAATGGAAATCATGAGGAGAATGGTACCTGCATGAGTAACTATAAAGAACGATTCTGCAAAAAAGAGGTAAGCCAGGCTATGACTGTCTGTCAAACCCAGAGACGTCAGACATTGAAACAACAGTGTGTGATTGATGAAATCAAACGCGGCTGATAAGTCTAAGGATACCAGCAGTGAGATTAAACTGTTGTCTAGGTTAGCATGAAGCTCACTTAACAAAGAAGCGAGAATCTTCTCTGTACTATGTCGTATCCGGAAACTTGACTGCCTAGGATGCAGTGCATGAAAGGCTTCTGCATGAGACAGTAGTTGTTGAAATACTATTTTTTCCATAAGCTTGGAAAGAAAAGGAATATTGGAAATCGGACGATATTTATCTGGAAGTATGCGTTTGGTTTGTTTTGACTCTGTCTGTACAGTTCATTTATGAGTGGCTGTGTTACTGAATTCTAATTCCAGTACTGAATCATTTTAAAAAGGTGGAGCAATAATTGTAAAAATAGCACCTTCAGTTAGTGAATCAGGTTTTGTACATTCAGTGGTTCTGCATATGGAGGTCCATTATCACAAAGAAAATAGTGTGACACCCCTTATTTGAAACAAATAGTGTGGTTGTTGTGATAGTTCCCTTGAAAGTACAAAAATAAAGGTTACATAAAAAGGAATATAAGGTGCTTTTTGTTGGACTAAATACACTTTTGACTAGCTTTCAATTATCCTGACCTGAGGAAGGGGGGTTGTAGCTCCCAAAACCTAGTCAAAAATATACTGTTAGTCCGATAAAAAAAGGTATGGCTTTTATAATCTATTTTTGTTTTGTTTTAGTCTCTTTCCTTATATTGAGGCATGAAGGATTTAGGATGATATATTTTGTTTCCTTTTGCTTATAACTGTAATTTGGAGCAGCTTTACTTTTGTTTTTGGAATGAAAATACAGTAAAGGCAATATTGGTTGTATTATGCACACAGTTTATTCAGTCCTGTTCAGTAGTTTATTGCAGATTACTTTGTCCTTCTCATTAAACATGTTAGTATGTTCCCCAGAATTGCTTTTGATCCTTGGCCGCTATACTAAGAAATAAAAGAACCAAAACGTCTCTCCACCGATGGAGGATCATTCAGTCCTTCTCATTTCTGAGCCCTTTACAGCAGGATTATTAAATAGGAGCACAGAAGGGACAAAGTCTATACTAAGAGATTTCCTTGAGCAGAAGACGAGTACCTGCCTTTGAAGGGCTGTTCCAAATCATTTGTTTTTGGGTTCCCAGTGCAGAATGGATGTGTCCCTCTGTGTGTGTCTTGCATGGAGAACACTATTTTCGCATCATTCTACTTTGGTCTGGATATTTTCCCCAGAACTGAAAAGAATACCAGCGTAGAGCAGTGCCTGTGTACCTCTGTGTCCGTCTGTCCCAGTGCATGCTCTGCCATACGGATGTGATGCTGGCAGGGAAGGCTCCCCGTGCCCACAAGACAGCCCCAGCCCTCAGCTCGTTAGACTGAAAGAATGTGCCGTTTAATTAATGATATGTAAATATCCTTGAATGGGCTGCATTTGCATATTAAGAGAGATTTGCAGAATCTGTGGAGTAATATATTTTAATTAAGGATTAATTAAAAATAATGGGAATTTCATTTCACCCGACAGAGCTGGTTTAGGCTTTAGCACACGTCTGCTGGGGAGGTTGGAACATGGAGAGAAAAGAGAAATAAAAGGAAATACTGCAGCAAAGGAGGGAGGGGTCCAACACACCATATGAATAACTGACATAAGGTACAAGTTGAAAGGGTAGGTGTCTCCCTCATTTTCTTCTTTCTTACTTTTTTTTTCGGGCTGTTTTGGTATGCTTTATGACAGTCGGTAAATAGCGCTGAGACATGGTAGACTAGTTATGTTAATGGCATGCTATTAGGCTATGATTCTGTATGAGCAATTGGGGAGAAGGACTGCTATACAGCAAGAGAATGATACAAGAGGCAAGTGGATCGCTGATAGAACTCCAGCCGTGCTTTCTGCATAATTACACTTGCCGCCTGGGTGGGGGAGTAAAGCTCCTTCTAACAGAGAGGAGAGGGTGCAGAGCAGGAATGCCCAGGCCTGCCGTTCAGCTATAACTCACTCCTAATAAGGTTTGCTCATTGTACTGTTGCAGAGATAGTATTTATAGGAAAAGAAAATAATATGTGGAGCATAATGTTAGACATTTTTGTTATATGTGTACATCTCTGTTTGTATATGTGTAAGTATATATACATGCATACATACTGATCTATAAATTTGAGATAGCATTCTATCTTTGGTTTGGCCACTGTTGGAAACAGAATGCTGGGCTTGATGGACATTTGGTCTGTCCCAGTGAGGCAATACTTATGTACTTATAATTCTTTTAAATCTTTTATAGGTTAGAGAGAGAAGAGCTAGCAGGTAGAAACCAACTCTGATCCCTGTTTGTTTGGTATCTCCTCTGCATCTCGCCATGAAAAAGTGCATGAATAGCATGGATTTAGGGTGCTCTCCCCCTCCTAGTGTGGCACGCTTCTGTTGGCATGCAATCAGCAGAGAGATGTGACTAAAGGAGCCCCTTCAGGAGCTATTGCCATGAGACTCTGAGAACTCTCTGGAGCTACTGAATTTGAACTGAAGTATTTATAGAATGGTTAAGTATAAAGATAAAATTAAGGTTTACCCTGAAATAAACCCTCAACCAGTTCATGGTCCTATTTGATGCTTTTGTAGTTGTTAGGGAGAGGTAGGAGGAGGTTAAAGGTGAAGGAGCAACTGGATCTCATTACTCCACGTCCTCATCTACTGCATCCATTACCAGAAAATTTGATTATTTTAAAACTTACATCCTGCCTAATAATCTAAGCGGTTTACAAAACAAATAGCATTAAAAACAGAAAAGCTTTAACTACAATCAACCCTAGGGATAATGAAATGATATCATTACATGCCTATAAAAGCCCGCAAAACCAAATGTACTTTAAAAACTTTATTAAATTGTAACAAAGATGGGCAGGAAGACTATTTCACATTAGAGGTCCTGCTATGGAAAAAGCATGTGTAGTTGTTGCAACATAACATATATGTTTTGGCCTAAATGTCCATTTCACCAGGATCCCTGATAGTCTCCTGAAAGTGGACGTGGAGATAAGTAGTCAGTTCCTAAGTATCACAGACAAGTGGATTGAGTATAGCATAGTTTGGTGTTTTGGATGTTGATATGATTAAAGATGGTAGAAGCCTCAATTAATTCTGAAAGAATTTCAGAACCACTTATAGTTGAGCCTTTACAGCCAAAGAGTTTTTCTGAGAAGGCTGCTGGTATGGAAGGTCTCTCTCATACTCTTGCAAAGGAGGTCTCGCTGTTGGTGACCTACAGAAGCAAAGTTTTAGAAGGTACATCAGGAAGGGGGGAGTTTGAGAGGATGTGGGAGGTGCTGGATCATCAGTTGGGGAGGGGCTGAGAGGGCAGGGGCAGTAATTTAAATTTCAGGTATTGGCTGTCTGGCAGTCTTCCTTTTATTGATAGGGGCTATTGCACACTGGCCTCTGAAGAAGATAGATACAGTGAAAGGGTGGGATAGACAGTCAAGTGTGTGTAGATTTTTTTCATATTGTTTCCCATGTCATTTATGTGAATAATTTGTACTTTATTACAAATATTCTTCTTTATGGGAACAATATTGTTAATACACCCTCTTTCTGAAACACATTTATTAAAAACACATAACCCCTTCCCCCCCCCCCCCAAAAAAAATATAATTGTGGGCAGAAAACCCCAAAAGAGCAGATGAGACAGGAAGAATGAGCGTGTTGTCGACAGAAATAGAGAGTGGGGGAAGGGGAGAGGTTGGTTTAGGTGGGAAGATGAGCTCAGTTTTGGACATATTGAGCTTCAGGTGGCGGTGAGACATCCAGGTAGCAATGTCCAAGAGGCAGGCAGATAACTTGGTCTGGATTTCTGCTGAGATTTCTGGTGTGGAGAGGTAGATCTGGGAGTCGTCAGCGTAAAGGTGATATTGAAAACCGTGGGCTGAGATCAGAGCACCAAGGGAGGAAGTATAGATGGAGAAAAGGATAGGTCCTAGGACAGATCCTTGAGGTACACCCACTGAGAGCGGGATAGAGGAAGAGGAGGATCCACCAGAGTATACACTAAAAGTACGCTGAGAGAGATAAGAGGAAAGAGCAGAGTTCTGAAATCCAAGTGAGGACAGCGTGTCAAGGGGTAGGCTGTGATCAACAGTGTCAAAAGCAGCAGAAAGATCGAGAAGGATGAGGATAGAGTAGAGCCCTTTGGATTTAGCCAGGAATAGATCATTGGAGACTTTAGCAAGTGCTGTTTCAGTTGAATGAAGGTGGCAAAAGCCAGATTGGAGTGGATCAAGAATAGCTGGTGTACAGTTGGGGGGTAGTGGGTTTTGAGGGGGTTTTGTGGGGGCTCAACACACAAGGTAAGGGAGCTGTGTACCTGGGAGCATTTTATGAAGTATACTGCAGTGCCCCCTAGGGTGCTCGATTGCTGTCCTGGCATGTCAGGGGGACCAGTGTACTACAAATGCTGGCTCCTCCCATGTCCAAATGGCTTGAATTTGGACGTTTTAGACTTGAACGTTTTTGGTTTTGAAAATGGCCAAAAATCAAAGAACGTCCAAATCCAAGGACGTCCATGGTATTTTCAAACACAAAGATGGACGTCCATCTTTTTTCAAAAATTACCTTCTTCCCACCTCCGAATTTGGACGTTTTACAAAGACGTCCAAATTCCAACTTAGACGTTTCTTTCGAAAATGCCCCTCCAGGTCTCCTACCTCTTATTAATTTATATAATATTTAAATATAATTATATATGTATAAGGTTTCTATTATTAGGTGTTTGTGAATTATGAATGCGAGTTTTTATTTTCTGGCTAATTAGAGGTTCTTGGACAGTTTAAAAAAAAAAAGTGTTCATTGTTTTTACGACGATGGTGCCATTGCTGGGTATCTTTTCCAGTTGAATCAAAAGCATGTGTTTGTGCAGCTAAAGAGTCGTCAGAATGGAAAACCCACAAAAACAGAGTTAAGGATCCAAGGTAGGCAAGGACTCCTATTCTTCAGATAAGTGTGTTCACGTTTTCACTTTTCTGGTAGAAATCACCTATACAATGTTTGAACAATTCCAATTGTGTATTTTACAATTAAACAAATTGGCATGAAAATAAGAAGAGGTTTTTCAGACCCATGAGGACGTTCGCACGGCTATTTCAGTTACCAACAATACTATTAAAAAAAGCCGAACTTCTGAGATCTTTTCCTCCCTCTAAAGGAAATTAGGTATATATAACTCCTACTTCTATTAGTCATTTTTGGTGATCATAATCAGTAGGGGTTCTGCCATTCTAAATTACAATAAAAATGTAACATACAAATCTGTTTATGCAGCTGGATTTGGTTATCTAGGATCCAAATGGTGGAATCTCATTCCAAAAGAAATTGAAATTCTATCTTCTATTCCAAAAAGCTTTAAAAACTTACCTGTTTAAAAAATATTTCTCTGTAATCATTAGTTTAAAATTTTCATTCCAGTTATATTTATACTGCTACTCATTTGTTTAATTATAAGCCACTTTGAACCAAAATTTACTTTTTGGATAAGGTGGGATTTAAGAATGAATGAATGAATAAGTAAAATAATGTCAGTTAGCCTGTGTTCGTAAAATATCATTCAGCCTATGTATTTGGCTGAATGATATTTTGTATTTGTTTTCTCTTTTATATTGTATTTGAAATTCAATTTAAAAATGTCATTTATATTTTTTGGGGGGTGGGGGAGGGAGTAACTTACTATCAACCAATGTGAATGCCGTTTACTGTAGTGCCCATTGCATAAGTGGGCCTTGTGATAAATAGCACATGCTAACCGCATTAGCACACATGCTGTTAATAAAAGACCCCCTAGATGTGATTTGCCGCTTGTTTCCTTTGGTAAAAATACTCTGGATAGTGTCTGCACAGTGCTTGCTAATTCAGTGTTGCTTCACTCTCAAGTAGATCGTAGTCTGCTTCCAAAATAGCAGCGCTAAGTCAGCACATGCTGAATGACCTACACTAGAGTGCACACTGCGAGATGTCATGTAAAAGTGATGTCCTTAGAAGCGTAACGTTCCTGTAACCAGAATTCCTCCAGTAAGAGAGAATATGCTGCTTTCAGAAAGCAGAAGGCTCTTCAGTTTTCTTCCTGTGGAATTTAATTAGACCAGAAGATGTTTTTTGTTATATGGACGTTTGTACATCTGTTCTGATAATGTTCTTTTCAGGGGAATCCGTAGTCTGTTTCTCCACCCCCATCTCTATCTCTCTGTCCTCCTCCTCCTCCTCTTTGTTTTTGTCCATCTGTCTGTGTCTGTCAATGATGGAAAAGGAAGAGCCCAACTGATTTTGAGCCCTATCTTTCTACGTCTCTAGCCTTAAGTCCCTCACACCCGGCAGCTGGAGGATTTCATTCACTGAAGGAAGTAATCAATTTCAGATGCTCCTTGTATTTGTTTATTTACATTTAGTCTGCCTGGACCAGGGCGAATAACAAAATTACGCACACACTCATAAAGAGTAAAAATATAATAGCTTCTCTAATAACTGTGATTAGCTGTTTGAAGTTCGATTTATCTTTTAAATGGTAGTATGCGTAATTAAATATGTTACAGCACTTTTAGGGACTAGGCATCTAGGGCCAGGTTCTATATATGGCACCTGAAAAATCCACACAAAATAAATTTCTGTCTAAGTGTATTCTGTAAGCTGTGCCTACATTTAGGTGTGGTAGATAGAATACGCTTAGTTGCCATCCCAAAGCTTAGACCTACACACATCCATTTACACTAAGGAAAATGTGGCATAAATACTGCATGTAGATTTAAGCGCAGAGGGGCATATTCTATAACAGTGTACATAAATTTTAGTAAACGAAATGCCAGTTTCCCTGCCCATATCTATGACCCTTCTTTGCTCCGCACATTAGAATTTAGGCACTGTGCTTTACAGAATACACTTACAGGCTTATTTTCAAAAGAGAAGGGTGCCCGTCTTTTGACACAAATTGGGAGATGGGCATCCTTCTCCCAGGGTCGCCCAAATCGGCATAATCGAAAGCCGATTTTGGGCATCCTCAACTTCTTTCCATCACGGGGATGACCAAAGTTCCCGGGGGCGTGTAGGAAGCATAGCGAAGGTGGGACTGGGGCGTGCTTAACACATGGGCGTCCTTGGCCGGTAATGGAAAAAAGAAGGGCGTCAATGACGAGCACTTGGCCGACTTGGTCCATTTTTTCTCACAACCAAGCCTCAAAAACGTGCCCGAACTGACCAGATGACCACCGGAGG
The DNA here is from genome assembly GCF_901765095.1 of Microcaecilia unicolor. Classification (NCBI taxonomy): domain Eukaryota; kingdom Metazoa; phylum Chordata; class Amphibia; order Gymnophiona; family Siphonopidae; genus Microcaecilia; species Microcaecilia unicolor. The sequence goes on along the minus strand of NC_044036.1, from coordinate 208,474,261 downwards.
GAATCGGGGATGACTTCCCCTTACTCCGCCAGTGGTCACTAACCCCCTCCCACCCTAAAAAAAACTTTAAAAATATTTTTTGCCAGCCTCAAATGTCATACCCAGCTCCGTGACAGCAGTATGCAGGTTCCTGGAGCAGTTTTAGTGGGTGCATTGAACTTCAGGCAGGCGGACCCAGGCCCATCCCCTCCTACCTGTTATACTTGTGGTGGTAAATGTAAGCCCTTCAAAACCCACCAGAAACCCACTATACCCACATGTAGGTGCCCCCCTTCATCTCTTAGGGCTATGGTAGTGTTGTAAAGTTGTGGGTTTTGGGGGTTTGGGGGGGGGGGGGTCAGCACCGAAGGTAAGGGAGCTATGCACCTGGGAGCAATTTGTGAAGTCCATTGCAGTGCCCCCTAGGGTACCCGGTTGGTGTCCTGGCATGTCAGGGGGACCAGTGCACTACGAATGCTGACTCCTCCCACGACCAAACGGCTTGGATTTGGTCGTTTCTGAGATGGGAGTCCTCGGTTTCCATTATCACTGAAAACCGGGGATGACCATCTCTAAGGACGACCTAAATGTTAAAATTTGGGGTCCCCAACCGTATTATCGAACAAGATGGGCGACCATCTTTCTTTTCGATAATACGGGTTTCCCCGCCCCTTCCCAAGGACGTCCTGCGAGGACGCCCTCAGGAAAACTTGGGTGCCCCGTTCGATTATGCCCCTCTTAGTGAGCTATGAGTGTAAATTCTAATTATTGCCAATTAGTGCTTATAATTGCTTAAGTGCTGTTATCAAAGCTGATTAGTTAGGCACTTTGTTACAGAATATGTCTGGATTTTGGCGCAGAATGCTATGCGCAATATATAGAATCCAGTGGCTAGTGTCCAATCCCCTCTTAATTTGTTTATTTAATTTCTTACCTTTATAGACTGTATATCCAGTAATAACAGGCCTATATGGTTTACAATGCACTCCTAATACAGAGACACACAGACATCCATAATGAACATTCTTTTCTTCGTCATTTATTTTCTATAGTACATGGGAAACCTCCTCTGGGTTGGAGCCCTGTGGAGGAGCTAGGATTCATGTCGGTGTGTGGTACCAGGGTCCTAAGGACCAATAAGAAAAAGTTGCTGCATTGTGAAAAACACCTTTTCTGTCTCCAGAAGGCTCTGATTATCCTGGCTGTGCTAATCCTTGGGGAATCTCATCAGGGAGAAGAGGGCTCCCCATATGCTGCTCTCTACCCTCTTTTTCCTGCCATAGACCCCCAGTGGAGCTTGCAGACTAGAAAAAACAGCAATTTATTTTCTATTCTCAATCAGTTTCTTTTAATTTTTTATATACATTATTCTCTCTCCCTCTCTCTTTCCCCAGCTCACTTTATTATTTCTATATTTTTTTTTAATGTTGCCTGCACTTTTTTCTTTTGATAAGCTGTCACCCCTAGCTGCGGTACTGGAGTTTGATCACTGCGATAGTCGATCCCCCTCCCCTGGAGGACATTAACTACTTTGCAGTCCCTCTCCCCTGCCTTCCTCTCTGAACCTTTTACTCTCCTTTAATGAGAATTTTCGCCTAATTATTTCAGGGGCTGCTGCAGAGGGACCAGAGTGTTCTTAGTTCTCACTGCTAGGACGTGACTGTTATGCTGATCAGGTAAAGAGATCAATAATTTAGGCCTCAGCTTCAGTGGCAGAGCGGAGAGCGGGAACTGTCTGCATTTAGGGCTTGTCCGGGAGCTTAATCTTGTATTAATGATTTCCACTGGAGATTCTCCTCCCCTCTTTATTCCATCAGTCTCTTGATGCACCTTCCATCTTTGAAACCATAATTTTCTTCTCCCCCTCCCCCGCCAAGATGTTTCTTTCCTTGTCTCTTATCTCCAGCTTGCAGCAGAAGTACTGCTGACACATTTTTGTTTCTAATCATTAATATATTTTATTTTGGTTCATTTTTTTTCTGCAGAGAAAAGAACTAGCTTTCTGCTATCGTTTCTGTGATAATTTTCATGTCTCAGTGATTGGCTGATACTCATTCTACTACTTCTACTAATTATTTCTGTAGCACTTCATAGGAGCTAGTCTAAATATAGACTATGTACAAGACAAGACAAACAGCTTAGGTTCTTTCAAAGTGCCTTGCAAAATTATTCACACCTTTGCACTTTATCACATTTTGCTATTTAATAAAAAAAAAAAAAAAGAATTTGTTTTGTTGATCTGCACAACATACCTATACTTTCTTTCCACCCTCCTGTACAAGAAAGGCCAAGTAATTCAAGATATCAAAAAATCTTGATTGTATAACTCTTCTCACCTTTTGTTATAGCAAACCCAAATTAGCTCTGTTCCCCAAAATTGCCTTAAAGGCTCAGAATAAGTTAAATAGAGCCCACATGTATCGAGTCACAGCAGTTGCAGTGATTTAAAATGCTCCTGGATGAAGAATTGAGCTGTTTTTCTTATATGAAGTGAATTTGAAACAAAGGTCAAAATGTACTAAACATAGAGCTGTCCAAAGAACTGTTGATAGTTACTTAAAGGTACAGATTGGGGGAAGTCTATAAGCATTAAACAGTTATTTGAATATCCCTTGGGACCAGAGGCGTAGCTCGGGATGCAAGGGGAGGGGCTGCTCCTCCAAATGGATTTTGAATTAAATGGTGCCTATGTGGCTCAGCCCTTCTGCCTTGCAGTGGCATCTATTTTACAACAGGTCTGCTACCCCTGCTGTCAAAACCTGGCTATGCTTCTGCTTAGGATGCTGTCAGGACTATCGTGAAGTGGAACAGGTTGACAGTGCTGCGACATTGTCTCATGGGTAAAGGAAATTGCTGAGGAAGGTCATGATGTGGTCTAAGATTACTTTGAAAAAAAATACAAAGGTCTCGAGCTAAGACTAGGAAAAACATTGACTTCAACAACTTCAGTATTACTTGACAGTCTTGTCCTGTCTTGTATGGGAGGGTGGTAAGAAGTCACTGCTCAAGGAAAGCAATATGATATGTTGCATAATGTTTGCAGAGAACTCTTAGGGCACACTACATGCCTGTTTTGAGAAGTGATAAAACCATGGTGGAACCTTTGGCCTCATCTCTACTTTACAGTTCCTATAGTAAAGCATTGTGGTGGTAGCACTATGTTGTGAGGATGTTTTGCAGTGGTGAGGATGCTTGTGAAGACAGGTTTTCCTCCAAGATCTGATTGTACTTTGCACCATCCATCTTTTCTTTTCTGTCAGTCTGCCATATACATGGGGCTCGGAGCAAATTCCCTTTTCAGAAGGACAGTGAGCCTAAACACAATGGAAAAGCAACAATGGAATGACTCGGCACGAAGAAAGCGAATGTCCTTGAATGGCCCAGTCAAAGCCCAGACCTGAATCCATTAGAATGATTAGATCCATCTGTGGTGAGATATGGCCAAGTTCAAACATTTTGAACCAAGAATGAACAAAATGTACATCATCCTGCTGCACACAGTTGGTAGATGCTTGTCCTAAACAACTTGTGGCATTTATTGCTGCAAAGGGGGCTTCAGCTAAGTAAAGAGTCAAGGAATATGAAGACTTTCATGCAGTCAGTTATTTTTGTTTTTTTTACTAATTACTTTTTGAATACTGTAATTCACTTTTGAGAGAGTAAATATGTTGAACGGATCAGTGAATCAAACTCAATGTATTTTTTGTACAGTTAAATTTGAAAAATGTGTATAGGTTTAAAGACTTTGGCAATGCACTATACATTTGAAACTTGCAGTAGTTTTGTGGGTCCTCCTTTTATCCTGCTTCCTATACTCTTTGTGTGAGGAAAGGTGGGGCTAGTGAGCAATTGTAACAGCGGCACTATTTTATAACAAAAATATGTATTGCTACCTCCTTACTTTTCTTTTACTAAAGTGAAATGAATAAAAGTGCATCATTACTCCCCTGCTTCTATCTTCAATTAAAAGATCAAAGTGTTGTACCTTAAGAATGTTGAGGAGTGGCCTAATGATTAGAGCACCACTCTTAACATCCAGAGGTCGCCAGTTCAAATCCCGCTGCTGCTCCTTGTGATCTTTATTGCCTCAGGTACAGAATTAGATTGTGAGTCCTCCAGGGACAGGGAAATACCCATTGTACCTGAATGTAACTCACCTTGAGCTACTACTGAAAAAGGTGTGAGCAAAATCTAAATAAATAAATAAGTTGGATTGTGAGAACTAGCACAAAGTGTGATGTCATAATCCTGCAGCAGATTATTTTCCTGATCCAGAAATTTCTGCTTTGGAACAGAGTTTCCATATATTTCCCTTCATATGTGTTTTAGACTTGTAAAATGCAGTTACTGATTTATACTATATACACAATAAAATACTTCAAAACTAAGCTGCTAAATGCTTACATCTTTCTGTCTTGATGTAAGCATTTAGCAGTGGAACAGGATCCTAAGGGAGTGGCGCAGGCAGGGCTGGAAAAATCCCAGGAACCTGGTCAGCTAGTGCCTAGAATTTGGAAAAGCAAAAGACAAAAATAAATGAGAAGAAAAAAAAATGAGGCCCTCCCCCCCCCAAACTATGTGGGGGACTGCATGATAAAGGGACTGCATCACATTTGCTGCGCCGTGGGGGTTGGCAAAGGGTTTGTATTTTTGTTGGGAGGGTTTAGATATATGGTGAGGGAGATGTCTAAGATATGGGTGGGAGGCATATGGGCTGAAGGTGCAGGAATAGATGTCTAAGATGGGGGAATGTGCAGGGGACAGGAGGCTGATAGGGCATACTCCTCTCCCCTTTCATGCTCTATGCCCCACACTCATTCCTGCTTTCTTCTCACTGTTATTTCTATGGCTGCCTAGTGTGGTTTACAAAAATAAAAATAATACAATCAGTTTTAAAAATTGAAAAAATGAAAATGAACAGTGGTGTAGCTAGGAATTTTTGACAAGAGGTGTGACAAATCTTCCAACCGTGAGTCCTCTGGCTGCCTCTGTGTATTCCAAGCCTCATTCTGGTGCTCCAGTAGCTCTCAGGGAACTTCACGCCTCATTCTGGTGCTCCAATAGCCTGTCTTGGTATATCCCAACCTCATTTTGGTGCCTTCAGTGCATTCAAAGCCTCACTGTAGTGTCCACACTGAGGGGACAGGGGGTGAATATGCAGCAGACATACTCTGTACAGATACCCTGCCTCTCATCAACAAATCCAAATAACCAGAGAGAGCACCAGTTAGATTTTACCTATACTCTCTTTTTAATTCTTATCCTCAGTCTTCCTCTAATATCACTTCATTCCCCCTTACCTTTATTATCTCATTCACCAGTCTACCTCTCCCATATATATCTCAAGTTGATATGATAGTATATTCTATTGGCACCTATTGCTATGAATACCTTGTCTGTACATTTTTGGGAGCATTATTTGGATCTCCTTTTGGAAAAAGTTTTCATCCTGTTAGCCATGGGACAGCATTTTAGAAAGGCCATGCAACTCAGAATAAGGATGTCCAGGTTGGTATGTTGCTGGTGGTGCTATTATTTTAACAGGATCTGCTGACATATAGCCTGTTCTAAAATACATAAGAAATGGATGGCCATGTATTGTTACGTCTAGCATGAGCATCCATTTTACAAGCTGAAACATCCAAATTATGAATGGGCAAAACAAGGGACATGGATGTCTTTGTGGCAGCATAGAAATGTCCATGTTATAAAATGACCACATAGCTAATAGGAATGGAGGGTTATAGCAGTGGACTGAGAACCCAGGAACCCCAGTTGAAATCCCACTGCAGCTCTCTGTGATTTTATTTAATTTATTTTGTTTTAATTGTGAGTGCTCAAGGCAATGTTTCCTCTAAGGAGTGGCCTGGTGGATGCAAATTATTTTTTGATGTGAGCAGCAAGTTTTAAAAACCAACAATTTTTGAGTGCCAGTATTAGCAATGCATTTCTGTATATAACACAACCCCCCCCCCCTTTTTTTGTGAGCAACCATGTAAAATCTGTGAGCAATGCTCCTAAAATGTATGAGCAATCGCTCATGCATTCTGCTTAGAGGGAACAATAAGGGGCATAATCGAACGGGGGCGCCCATCTATAAGGGCACCCATCTCTAGGGACGGCACCGCAAAAGGGTGGGGCAACCCGCATTCTCGAAACAAGATGGGCGTCCATCTTTCGTTTTGATAATACGGTCGGGGATGGCCAAATCTCAACATTTGGGTCGACCTTAGAGATGGTCAACCTAAATGTTGAGATCGGCAACCCTAGAGATGGGCGACCTCGGTTTTCGCCGATAATGGAAACCAAAGATGTCTATCTCAAAAACGGCCAAATCCAAGCCCTTTGGTCGTGGGAGGAGCCAGCATTTGTAGTGCACTGGTCCCCCTCACATGCCAGGACGCCAACCGGGCATCCTAGGGGGCACTGCAGTGGACTTCAGAAATTGCTCCCAGGTGCATAGCTCCCTTACATTGTGTGCTGAGCCCCCAAACCCCCCACCCCAAACCCCACTACCCACAACTGTACACCACTACCATAGCCCTTACGGGTGAAGGGGGGGCACCTAGATGTGGGTATAGTGGGTTTCTGGTGGGTTTTGGAGGGCTCACATTTACCACCACAAGTGTAACAGGTGGGGGGGGGGGGGGGGGGATGGGCCTGGGTCCGCCTGCCTGAAGTGCACTGCATCCACTAAAACTGCTCCAGGGACCTGTATACGGCTGCGATGGACCAGAGTATGGGATTTGAGGCTGGCAAAAAATTATTTTTAAACTTGTTTTTTTATGGTGGGAGGGGGTTAGTGACCACTGGGGAAGTAAGGGAAGGTCATCCCCGATTCCCTCCGGTGGTCATCTGGTCAGTTCAGGCACCTTTTTGAGTCTTGGTCGCAAGAAAAAATGGACCAAGTAAAGTCGGCCAAGTGCTCGTCAGGGATGCCTTTCTTTTTTCCATTATCGGCCGAGGACAACCATCTCTTAATCACGCCCCAGTCCCACCTTCGCTACGCCTCCGACATGCCCCGTAAACTTTGTCCGTCCCTGCGACGGAAAGCAGTTGCGGACGGCCAAAATCGGCTTTCGATTATACCAATTTGGACGGCCTTGCGAGAAGGACGCCAATCTCCTGATTTGTGTCGAAAGATGGGCGCCCTTCTCTTTCGAAAATAAGCGTGATTGACTGCAGGGACAGAAAAATATTTACTGTAGCTGAATGTACACCACTTCAGTAGCCTTCGGGCTTGCAGGTGGTATGTAAGAAATTGATTTAAAAATGTTAGTACCATGAACCCCAAAAAGTAAAACGAGGCATCTACCACATCATAAGAGAAATAGAAATGAATTTCCTCTTGTACTGAACAAAATACAAAGACATTTGTAATGCACATCTCCCAATATTAAAATATTCTACACAGTTGCAGAGGAAGCAGGGCTTGAGTGGTGGGGGCTACCTTTTTTCTTACATTTCTTTGTAAATGTCTGGTTGCATATGGGAACAATAAATACATTTTTGTTGATCCCTCTCATTTGGAAATTTTTTTAATGGATAAACCTTTACTTCAAGGGGAAAATGCTTAGATTTTTGTTTTCTTTTCCAGGTTGAGATACTTAGAGGTGGACTTTCATAGTCTACTTCCTGCCCATTGTGTGTTATTTTTTCTTTCTTTTAGTACATCTTATTTGTCCAGGTATTGTGGAATTTGAAAAAGTACAGAGAAAGGTGATGAAAATGATAAAGGGAATGGGATGGACTTCCCTATGAGGAAAGGCTGAAACGGCTTGGGTTCTTCAGCTTCGAGAAAAGACGGCTGAGGGAAGATATGATACAGATATATGAAATACTGAGTCGAGTGAAACAGGTAGTCCTGAATCACTTGTTTACTGTTTCCAAAAATATTAGGACAACGGGGCATGCAATTAAGCTACAAAGTAGTAAATTTAAAACAAATTGGAGAAAATATTTATTCACTCAATGTGTAATTGAACTCTGGAATTCGTTTCCAGAGAATGTGGTAAAAGCAGTTGGCTTAGTGGAGTTTAAAAAAGGTTTGGATAGCTTCCTAATAGAAAAGTCCTAAGCCATTATTAAAATGGACATGGGAAAATCAACTGCTTATTTCTTAGATAAGCAGCATAAAATGTACTGTTTTGGGATCTTGCCAGGTACTTGTGACCTGGATTGGCCACTGTTGGAAACAGGATACTGGGCTTGATGGCTTAGTAAATGGGGGGGGTTTGTCTTTAAATTTCTATTTCAAATTTCTGATCTCCTTTGGTGAGGTTTGTCTGTGTGTTGTGTTTAACTGAGTTGTAGTATTCTGGTTGCATGTGGTTTGTATAGAACAGAGCAGTCCACTTGCTCTGTTTTAACCAGTAGTAGGTGTACTGCTGAATATTTGTAGTACTGCCTGTTCTTAGGTAGGGCTTAGGAGAAACAAGGGTGATATACAGATGTTCAAATATTTGAAAGGTATTAATCCGTAAACAAACCTTTTCCGGAGATGGGAAGGCGGTAGAACTAGAGGACATGAAATGAGATTGAAGGAGAGTAGACTCAAGAAAAATGTCAGGAAGTATTTTTTCACGGAGAGAGTGGTGGATGCTTGGAATGTCCTCCCGCGCGAGGTGGTGGGGATGAAAACGGTAACGGAATTCAAACATGTGTGGGATAAACATAAAGGAATCCTGTTCGGAAGGAAGGGATCCTCAGGAGCTTAGCGGAGATTGGATGGCGGAGGCGGGGCTGGTGGTTGGGAGGCGGGGTTAGTGCTGGGCAGACTTATACAGTCTGTGCCTGAAAAAGACAGATACAAATCAAGGGTCTGGTGGTTGGGAGGCGGGGCTAGTGCTGGGCAGACTTATACGGTCTGTGCCTGAAAAAGACAGATACAAATCAAGGGGCTGGTGGTTGGGAGGCGGGGCTAGTGCTGGGCAGACTTATACGGTCTGTGCCCTGAAAAAGACAGATACAAATCAAGGTAAGGTATACACAAAAAGTATCACATATGAGTTATCTTGTTGGGCAGACTGGATGGACCATGCAGGTCTTTTTCTGCTGTCATCTACTATGTTACTATCCAGCTCATTTTCGAAAGTGATCGCCGGCCATCTTCCGACACAAATTGGGAGATGGCTGGCGATCTCGCAAAAGTGGCCAAATCGATATAATCGAAAGCCGCTATTTTGACACCATCGCCGCTTTCACGTCGCAGAGCCGGCGAAAGTTCAAGGGGGCGTGTTGGCAGTGACGCGAAGGCGGGACATGGGCGGGGTTATGAAATGGCCGGCTTTAGCCCATAATGAAAAAAAAAACCCGGCGATGAAGAGCATTTGGCCGCTTTTACTTGGTCCCTTTTTTTTCAGGTCCAAGCTTCAAAAAGGTGCCCGAACTGACCACATGACCACCGGAAGGAATCGTGGATGACCTCCCCGTACTCCCCCAGTGGTCACCAACCCCCTCCCAGCATAAAAAACAGGTTACAAATACTTTTTTGCCAGCCTCAAATGCCGTACCCACCTCCATGACAGCAGAATGTGTTCTGACCTCCGACAGCCTTTTCCTGCTTGTGATGTGGCTCTGGGGTGAGTGTGGCACCTTTTCTGTTATTTGCACTGCAGAGTCACATCAGCAATGCATTGTGGTGGGTATAGGTATTGGTAGTTGGTAGACTCTGCTTTTCCCCCTGCTTACTGGGTCAGAGTGTGCCCTGTTTTGTTTCCTGTTGTAGTCCATGCGGTAGTGGCCATTTTTGTAAGACAGTTTTAGATCCCTTTCCTGTGTTACCCATGTCAGAGAACGTAGTTCTTACCTTGAATGGTGCTGAAAGAGGGCATTGCACACCATTGTGCCAGCTCTGACCTACTGCTAATCTTAGTACCAAGGGACTGTTTGCCAGTGGGGCACAACCTCTGATCTGCAGTTAACTGTGAGTAAACGTGCTTATTTCAAGAAAGGACTTTTTCAGAGAGATTAGTCTTCAGGTGTTAACTGGTGTGCCAAAGTTATACAGCAGCAATAAGTCCTAGAGGCTGTATGCAGGTCCCTGGAGCAGTTTTAGTGGGTGCAGTACATTTGTGGGTAGTGGGTTTTGGGGGGGGGGAGTTGGGGGGCTCAGCTCCCAAAGTAAGGGAGCTATGCACGTGGGAGCTTTTCTGAAGTCCACCGCAGTGACCCCTAGGGAGCCCAGTTGGTGTCCTGGCATGTCAGGGGGGCCAGTGCACTAAAAATGCTGGCTCCTTCCACGGCCAAATGCCTTGAATTTGGCCGGGGTTTGAGATGGCTGACATAACTTTCCATTATCGCTAAAAAACGAAGCCGGCCATCTCAAACCCCAGCCAAATCCAATGCATTTGGCTGGCCGGAACCATATTATCAAAACAAAAGATGGCCTGCCATCTTTTTCGAAAATACGGGTCTGGCCAGCTGTTTGCGGTGCCGCCAAAATACATCGCCGGCCATGTATTTCCCTGGCGCCGTTCGATTATTACCCTCTATGTTACTGTGTTATATTGTTTGAATCATAGGAATTAGTGTTGCTGTTGTGTGGTAGGTTTGCTACATATATTTTGAGTTAGGATTATTTCAGGTTTTATATTTCACAACGTGCTTGGTAGTGGAGAGATTTATATTGCTATTACTTAGATGACGTGAGAATCGGATGTGTGTGTAGGTATATGTCCGTGTTTGTGTGTGTGTGTATATATATGTATATATATATGTGTGTGTGTGTTGCTCTCTCTCTCTCTCTCCCCCCCCCCCCCAACCAGCATCTGCCTCCACCTCCTTATTTATTCCCCCCTCTGCCCCTGTTCTCCTCCAACCTTCTTCCCAGTCTGGCCTAGTCCAGGATCTCCCATGTGTTCCAGCCTCAGCCAATGTCACCTCCTGAAATTCAGCATGGATCTCCCTATCCCACCTGTCAGCTGTCCTTATAGCTGCAGTGTTCTGGTCTCCTCACCCCTTCACAGGACCTGCAGCAGTGCCAGCAATAATAACAAAAGGGAAATGTGGGCCTTTGTTGAGCTTGTAAGCCAGCTGAAAGGAAGCCTCTGCTGTAGCCTGTCCCCAGAGAAACAGGAAATCTGCATCAGAAGGGACAAGACTTGGCAGACGCTTGCTTTCACCATGCTCTCAGGCTGAATGCAGCCCTGCATTCCTCTTCTGTTATTATTGCTGGTGCAGCTTCAGGTCCAGGGCAGGGGTGAGGAGGCAGGCCAAAACAGCACAGCAGTAAATGGACTGAGAGGTAAGGAAGGGAGATAGTGAACAGAGCTGCCCCTGAGGTCAGTGATTGGCAGAAAACTGGCATTTTTTATTGACCAGTTTGTTTTGTCCCGCCAGCCACTGCCTCCCCTACGGAAAACTGGCCAGGCCAGCCAAATACTGGCCAGTTGACAATCCCATGTGGCTCAAGGAGTGTTACATTCAAGTACTGTAGCTATTTTCCTGTTTCCGGAGGGTTTACAAACTAAGGGGCCCTTTTACTAAGCAGCAGTAATTTTTCCCTAATTACTGCTAGCACCACAAATGGTACATGCTGGGGGTAGAACTACTGCCGGCTCCCGCGTTGGGGGCCGGCAGTAGTTCCGGATTGGCTCATGGCAAGCCCGTTGCCATGTTCCAACCCTTTAGTAAAAGGGCCCCTAGGTTTGTACCTGAGGTTTGCTCGTTAAGTGACATACCCAAGATTACAATGAGCCTTCTTTGAGATTTGAATTACCGTATTTTTCGGACTATAAGACGCACTTTTTTCCCCCAAAATTTGGGAGGAAAATGGGGGGTGCGTCTTATAGTCCGAAGGTAGCGTTTTTGGATCGCCGTCCCGTACTTACGCGATGCCATGTTCCGTGGTGGTCTAGTGACGTCGGGGCAGGAAAGAGCCCCCTCTTTCCTGCCCATCGCGCTGCTCTCCGTGCTCCTCACTGCTTCCTGACGGTCTCGGCGATATTCAAAATTCAAGATTCTCGGCGGCCATTTTGAATCTCGCCGAGACCGTCAGGAAGCAGTGAGGAGCACGGAGAGCAGCGCGATGGGCAGGAAAGAGGGGGCTCTTTCCTGCCCTGACGTCACTAGACCACCACGGAACATGGCATCGTGTAAGTACGGGACGGCGGTCCAAAACTCGGACAAGACGCACTGGAGCACCTAGGTTTTAGAGGAGGGAAAAAGGAAAAAATTTTTTTTTCCTATTTCCCTCCTCTAAAACCTAGGTGCGTCTTATGGTCCGGTGCGTCTTATAGCCCGAAAAATACGGTAGGTTTTCTTGGTTCTCAGCCTGCAGCTCTGTCTATTAGGCTAGCCCTCCATTTGATCATACTGTTGTCTTTTCTTTCCTCATCTTCTGTGTTTGTCAAATGGTTGCATTTGCAGTTCGCTTTGTTTTAGATGTAGTTCTAATATTCATTCTCTCTCACTATTCATCCAATGAAATGTTTACATATAGTCTGTAAAAAGACTTTACCCACCATGGCCTTTCACTTCCTTCTCATGCAGTCTTTTACTCATTTTTGTAGAGGGTTTCCAGCTTTTTTTTTTGTTTGTTTATTTTCTCCACAGTTAAGACAGAAATTGTTACATAGGAAAATCCAGTGCACATAAGTTGGATATAACACCTTATTTTTCAGATAACATGTACAATATTTAAGCACAAGGAAATAACAAAACTAGGATAGTATGTTATGTAATATACTGAAAAATTACTTTCTATTGATAAATTTAACAAAAGGAAGGGATAAAAAGAAAAAAAACTGAAGTTTGGCAATGAAAACAATAAACTTTTTACTGGTATATACTCCTAATACTTTGTAGCCAAAAAGCTGGAGACCTGGATCATATCAAGTTTATTGACTGGATTGTTTAGTAACAACAGCATTTGAGTCACCGTGAACACCAGATAATATGAGAAGAGCTGTTCTATTCTTGAGTTTCTAGGCCAGTTTCTTCCATGCAGCCAGCTCTCACATTTTCCCTAGTCAGTTCTGACTTCAGGAAGGGAGTGTTGGTTTCCAAAAGCTAGTTCAATTAACAGGTATTCTCTTATCTTTTGTTTTGTGTGTTCAGTGGAGTGCATGGATAGAAAGGTTGACTAACTTGGCAACCACAGGGGCCCTTTTACTAAGCCGCATAAGTGTCTACGTGTGCCCAAGGCGGGCCAAAATGGAGTTACCGCATGGCTACTGAGTGGCTGTTGCGGTAATTTCATTTTTGCCACGCGTCCGATAAATAATTTTTATTTTCTGATGCATGTAATGGACGCATGCCAAGTGGCATTTGGCTCGCGTAGGTCATTACCGCCCTGTTACTGTGTGAGAACTTACCGCTAGGTCAATGGCTGGCGGTAAGGTCGCAGACCCAAAATGGATGTGTGGCAATTTTGATTTTGCTGCACGTCCATTTTCGGCAAAAAGTTTTTAAAAAAGGCCTTTTTTACAGGCGTGCTCAAAAAATGTATAGGTATGTGCCCCAAACCCGCGCCTACACTACCGCAAGCCGTTTTTCAGCGCACCTTAGTAAAAGGACCCCACAGTGCTTTATACTAAGCCAGTTTAACATTGTAGGTGACTCCATTTTAATCTAAACCTGTGTTTCTTTGGTTTATGGCTTCATGGCTCTAGGGTAAATATGGGCAGACTTCAGCACAACTGCTCTTTGGTGTCTTCACTGCCCTAGGCTTCAGAGGACTTGCCTTTATTTCCAAAAACATCTTCCACCAGTAACAGCCCTCTTCCCAGCAAAGTATAGGGCCCAGTTCCTGTTGGCTAGTAGTGAGGCACATGAAGCAGTCATGGCTCCACAAAGTGTTTAAGCATAGAATTGAAATTAAATGTGCCCTCATTTGCAGGCTGTGCTGATGAGACATTAAAGTGAGCACCTTCCAGGAGGTGGAATGAATGTTTGTTTACCCTCATGAAATATACATCAAAAGCTGTTTGCTGAGGTGTCCTAATGAGGTGAGAGGAGCGAGTTTAATCTGTTCTGGGGTGGAGTGGATTGACACTTGAGGCTGTACAAAAACACATTAAAGTCCTTTTTTATTTTTCTGTTTTTTTTTTAAAGTTTAAATCTTCTGCAGTCTCTCCAAATAAAAAATGAGAAATTGTAGGACTATATTAATTGTTTTCTTAGCAGAGGATATTAAAGGGAAGGATGAAGGGATTGCTTGCAAACAGTTTTGTATATGGTTGTTATGCTTTTTCCAAGATGTTAATAGTGTATTTGTTATGTGTATGGCAGGCCTCTTGGTGTGAAAGACAACACATGAGTAACTCCCCATAGGGCAGAATCAAATGCACCCCTCACCCCTAGATCTGTCTTATGCTTGAGGTAGCGGATTTTGTAGGAATGTGGAGCAGATTGTCTATTGATATGGTGTATTATTATTTTAATTGTGTATGTTTTGTTGTAACCCGCTTAGTTAATAAGCGGGCTAGAAGTGAGAAATAAATATCGGTAAATGTCTTTTTGTAGCTTGTGGAAAAATATTCCGTGGCTGAAATATCACTTGATGTTTCATACTGGCAGACCTACTGTGTTCCTTCACACAGGAGTCTTGCTGAGTGCTGGATTGGATTTGAACAAGTTTTTTGTTTTGTGGCTTATGGTAAACTGCCTTAATTTAGTCTGGTATTGTAGCCATTATGGTGAATTAAATGTGTATTCATCAAGTACAGCCTGTGATGTTGCATTCTGACATGGTGCCGACTCAGTGATGATGAAAGTAGCTGTCTTCCAGCCCAGTCTCTTCCCTGCCTTCTCTCTTTGCAGGTTATGGGCTGCAGCAACCCTTTCTGAAGGCACATATTTTTACAACTTTTCAGAGATATTTTGGGGTCCCCAAGTGAAAAGCTTTATAAACATGACATAACAGTATGAATGAGATGCAGTCTTCAATTGGGAACCAAAGTAAATCAACCAGAATTGGTGTGTTATCAAATTTTTTAGCACTAATAAACCTGGCCAGCTGTATTTTGAATCAACTGCAGCCTTTTTCTACTGGTCTAAATTTGTTATTAAACTTTGGAAAGTTAAATTAGTCTGAGCTTCCTAAGCCCAGGAAGTGGCTTTACAAGCAGAATGGAGGATGTAGGGAAGTGGTCTTACCCATGAGCTTCTACATTCTCCAATGTGCCAGCATTTGGCACTCAGTGTGGCCAAGGGCAGACCGAAGGCATTACAGCACATTTCAAGCAAAGGCCAGCAAGGATTTCTAAAAAAACATAAGCAAATTGAACAAATCAAAACTTTTATGACCTGTGGGACAGGAGATTTAAGAAGCTGCCAAATGTTGGGAAGGATAGCTGCCAGCAAAGTGAAGAGATGGGGAGTGGAGGTAAAGTGCAGGGAACAAATGAGAGGGCCAGTTAGAATATATGGTTTTCTTGTCTTCTCCTTTGCCTTCATTAGCTTTACTTCCTCCTTCTTCTTCCTCCCTTTAATTTTTCTTGTTCCACCCTTCTCTCTTTCACTCCATTTTCCTCTCTTTTTTTTCTGGTTCTGTTCTTTTCTGTCACTTTTGGCACTCCAACATTCTGCTTCTCTTTTGTCCCTCATCCTGGTTTGTTCCCCCCACCCCAAGTGTTCCTGCTGCAGATGAGAGGTGAGACTCAGCAGAAAGTTGAATGTGATCTGCTGACTCTTCCCTGTATTTAATGATCACCCCTCCAGTATGTAATTGTGCACTGCACTGGTTTTGCAAAGAAAAGAGTAGAAATGGTTCATTAGGGAAGATCACTCTTTGTGTAGAATGAGAAATGGGAAGTGAGAGAGTGCTTGCAGGGCTGCGAGAGGAAAGGTCCCCTTTGTTGCCAGAAGCATGCTCTGTCGTCTCCAGCTCTGGTGTTAATTCATTTCCTCACCGCCTGTGCTGGAAGCCTGGAGTTGACAGAGCGGTTTTGTAGAATAGAAACATTATAGACTGATACTGTCAGAGTGTTAAATGTGATGGATAGTGAAAGAAAGCAGAGGGAGGGAAGTGAACACTGGCCATGTCTGCACCAGGGTGCTCATGGGAGAATAAACCATCCAAGGATAAGAAATGAGTGAGGTAATGTGGCGGGAGGTAATGGGTTTATGCAACATGCTGGAACAGAGCAGCTTATTACACTGGCAGCTTTAACCCTTCCTAGCCTCTTTTCTTTGTTGTTGTTTTATTATTATTATTATTATTCCATTCTTCAGAAGTGAAGAAGGTTTTATCCCAGGCAGTGAATTGCCAAGTGACTCAGTTTCTGAGTGGAGACTTTAGACTAGTTTGGATATGTGTGTGCATTTTGACACCCTCTCCTGATGTATCAGACTAACTAAAGATGGTGCCGATTTCATAGTGGTTAGGGTGGTGGACTTTGGTTCTGGGGAACTGAGGAACTGAGCACAGGCAGCTCCTTGTGACTCTGGGCAAGTCACTTAACCCTTCATTGCCCCATGTAAGCCACATTGAACCTGCCATGAGTGGGAAAGCGCGGGGTACAAATGTAACAAAAATAAAATAAAAAATCTTAGGCACCACCAAGTCCTCCAGGTCAATGGAGTTTAAGATTAAAAGGAAGAGTTTGGTCACTGTTGATTTTAGTGTCTGTGATTTGGCAGCTTTTTAGTTATGTTGGTGGACACCGATCCAGGCAACTTGTGGATAGAGGGTGGGAGGGAGAGCATGTTTGGACCATGTGGGTGAGGGGGAATGTCTGTTATGGTGGTGGGGACAGAAATAGGGGGCATACAGGCCAGTGCATGAAGGGGAGCCAGCCAGTGGTGGGTGGATGACGCCAGTACCATAAGGTAAGCTTTGCCGCTGAGAGGCAGTGGGAGCGGATTGGCCCCTTCTTTTCGGCATCATGGTTTTAGTTCTGAGGTCACAGAGAAGAGATGCGGGTGTTAGATGTAGACAGCGGCCATCTTGGAGTTTATACAGTATCTCAAATAAAT
Organism: Microcaecilia unicolor; assembly: GCF_901765095.1. Taxonomy (NCBI): domain Eukaryota; kingdom Metazoa; phylum Chordata; class Amphibia; order Gymnophiona; family Siphonopidae; genus Microcaecilia; species Microcaecilia unicolor. Next base: position 208,457,362 of record NC_044036.1, on the reverse strand, counting down.
TTTCTAATTTATGTATTACTGAGAAATTTCCTGAGGAGCGAGGTTTTAACGATCTTCTGAACTGCCTATAATTTGACATTGTTCTAAGATGGTTGGTAAAGAGTTCCACCAATGAGCAGATAAGGCACGCTAAACCTGGAGTCATTGCCGCTATGAGTTTGTGGTCTACTCAGGATTTAGAGGCAGATGCACTAAAGCTAAATGAGCCTTTAATGACCCTCCAACGAGGAAAATTTGATCCGTTGCATGCATCAAAGGGCTTTTACCGAGGAAGCCAGCAGCTAACGAAAACGGAATGGAGATGAGCAATTAGTGTGAAAACCCCATTGAAACGACATGCACTAACCTTTTCCGATTGCCTTTACGCAGGAAAAAGGCAGGAAATCTAACGAGAGGTCTGGACCTCTCGTTAGGACAGCTCTGTGCCAGGAAAAATCATTAAGTGAAAAAATAAACAAACTTTGAGCCAATCCCAGCGCATTAGCAGAGCTAAAAGCGCTGTGATTGGTCCAAAGGACGTCAGAAAACACATAAAAAAATAAAAATAAAAAAAGGATCGGGAGGGTTGCAAGGGCGCTCATCAGGAGCGTCCTGTACGGACGGCCTTGCCCCCCCCCCGCTGCTCCCCACTTTCCGCCGCTCCCCCCCCCCCGAAAAAGCAAAATGCTAGCTGCCCCGGTCCCCCTCCCTTCCTGTTCCTGTGTTCTGCAGAGCTAACTCCGCCTCCCGTCATTCTTCTGCCCCGTGCCCCGCCCCCGCTGCCCCCCCCTGAGGTCGACTACGCCGCTCCCCCCTCCACCGAGACCCCCTCCCTATTAACGACCCGAGCAGCGCCTCTCACCTCTTTCTGAAGCGCTGCACGGGCAGGAAGATCTATTGTGTTGGTTGTAGAGTCTCCATGACGTCTCTTCTTCCCTGGCCTAGGCCCCGCCTCCTTCTGACGTAAGTAACCTACGTCAGAAGGAGGCGGGGCCTGGGCCAGGGAAGAAGAGACGTCATGGAGACTCTACAACCAACACAATAGATCTTCCTGCCCGTGCAGCGCTTCTGAAAGAGGTGAGAGGCGCTGCTCGGGTCGTTAATAGGGAGGGGGGTCTCGGTGGAGGGGGGGAGCGGCGTAGTCGACCTCAGGGGGGGCAGCGGGGGCGGGGCACGGGGCGAAAGAATGACGGGAGGCGGAGTTAGCTCTGCAGAACACAGGAGCAGGAAGGGAGGGGGACCGGGGCAGCTAGCATTTTGCTTTTTCGGGGGGGGGGGGGGGAGTGGCGGAAAGTGGGGAGCAGCGGGGGGGGGGGGCAAGGCCGTCCATACAGGACGCTCCTGATGAGCGCCCTTGCCCCCTCCCGATCCTTTGTTTTTGGATTTTGCTGACCGGGTAGCCACGTGTATGTGTTGTGGCTTTTTTTTTGTTTGTTTTTACGTTTGCAGCATGCGCAGAGCAGCCAGCAAAACGCTTGGCTGCTCTGCGCATGATTTAGGGGCCGATTACCGATGTGTATTGTGATTCTTTGATACATTGTACGTTTGAATACCGATCTGAGCATGTGTGACTTTTTTTTTGGTGCATTCTTCGTTTTTTAAAAATCGTTAGGGACTTTAACGATTTTGATTTTTTTACGTTTGGTTGCTGCATCTGCCTCTTAGACTGAGCCTGTAAATTGCCCTGGATTGGAAAACAGGACATCAAGTTTACATTTTTGTTTGTATAACACAGTTTGAATGTTTATTAAATTATTAGGTTATTAAATTGCTATACCACCTTTTGTGAAATATACTGCAAAACAGTTACAATTGATAAAAATGTTTCTAGAGAAACGGAGAATTAAAAAAATAAATCCATTAGGACAAGATGGGAAGAAATAGGAAAGTTTTAGAAAATGCACACGTCCAAGAAGTCCAGTGCAGCAAAGGCACAATTCCCATTGTCCTCTAGCCCAATGAAATCCAAGAAAAATCGTCTTGAAATGAAATGACATTGACCTCAAAACGCAAGCAAAAAGAAAATCCCCCACAAGTATAATCTGTGACCTTTCAAATCCAAAAATGAAAGTGTAAGCCAAGGGAAAAATCCAAAAAGAAATGAGGTAAGCAAAGTTCACCAAAGAATGAAAGAGAATCAATGTTATAAACTTTGTCACAGAAGAAGCCATAGCCAATGTAAGTGATTATACTCATGTAGCAGGGGTGGACTGACCATTGGAACAACAGGGCAGTGCTCGAGGGCCCACAACAGTAGGGGGCCCACTCTTCCCTAGCTTCTATCTAGTGTAATCATTTTTGATGGGGTAGTTAGGGGCCCATGACCTCTAGTGCCTTGGGGACCCAGATCCCTAGCAGTTCACCCCTGCTATGTAGTTGAATCATGTAACTAGACTAAGTACTGGGAAAGCAAAGAAATGACTCGTTTTTATACAGCTGAAAGAAGAGCAATAGAGCAGGCTGATTTCTTCCCCGTCCCACTGCCTTGCCTTTTCCCCACCACAGGCACTCTGAAATGGAAAAAAAACAAAACAAAACATACATTTATAAAGAACCCTGAAAGAATATTGTGCCACCATTTCTAATATATATATATATATATTTTTTTTTTTTTTTTTGGGGGGGGGGGAAGGATTAAAACCTAATTCCCCCTCTTTTGTGTTACTTTAACTACATCAGGGAAAGCTAGAACATTATATATTAATATTTTCAGAGAACATTTTTGAGGACCTAGCTACTATGTAACTATCTTTTTATGGATTGGTGTGTTCATATGTTTTTTTATTGAATGTGTTTTATGCTGTGCTTACATTGTGTTGAATATGACCGGGATGAAATTTGTAGTTAAAGAAGGAAATACGCAGTTAAAGTATGACTAGGAGCAACATCTTCAGCGGGATTCTTCTAAGCTTTTGACAGACCTAGGCTACTGAATGATGCAGTGTCCTGACTTTGGGCTTGGAGGGCAGGAGACTGTCCAGCTTATAATCGAACGAGAATAACGCCCAAGTTCCGACCTAAATCGGGAGATGGGCGTTCTTCTCACAAAAACAAATAAAGCGGTATAATCGAAAGCCGAACTTTGGACGCTTTCAACTGCACTCCGTCGCGGATGCGGACAAAGTTGACGGGGGCGTATCGAAGGCGTGTCGAAGGCGGAACTGGGGCGTGGTTATCGGGCGAACAGAGATGGGCGCCCTTCGCCGATAATGGAACAGTTTTGAGCTAGAATTTAGGACACTTTTCCTGGACCCTGTTTTTTTGACGAATAAGGCCCCCAAAAGTGCCCTAAATGACCAGATGACCCCCAGAGGGAGTCGGGGATGACCTCCCCTGACTCCCCCAGTGGTCACTAACCCCCTCCCACCACAACAAATGATGTTTCACAACTTTTTACTTTCACCCTCAAATGTCATACCCTCCTCCCAAGCAGCAGTATGCAGGTCCCTGGAGCAGTTGTTAGGGGGTGCAGTGGACGTCAGGCAGGTGGACCCAGGCCCATCCCCCCCCTACCTGTTACAATTGTGCTGCTTAATGCTACTAGTCGTCCAACCCCCCCAAACCCACTGTACCCACATGTAGGTGCCCCCCTTCACCTCTTAGGGCTATAGTAATGATGTAGACTTGTGGGCAGTGGGTTTTGAGGGGGATTTGGGGGGCTCAACACCCAAGGGAAGGGTGCTATGCACCTGGGAGCTCTTTTACCTTTTATTTGGTTTTTGTAAAAGTGCCCCCTAGGGTGCCCGGTTGGTGTCCTGGCATGTGAGGGGGACCAGTGCACTATGAATCCTGGCCCCTCCCACGAACAAATGCCTTGGATTTATTCGTTTTTGAGCTGGGCGATTTCATATTCCATTATCGCTGAAAAGCAAAAACGCCCAGCTCACACCTTGACGAATAAAACATGGGCGTCTTTTTCTTTTAAAAAATACGATCCGCCCCGCCCCTTCACGGACCCGTTCTCGGAGATAAACGCCCATGGAGATAGGCGTTTCTGTTCCATTATGCCCCTCTGTATATCCTAGATGTGGAGAGAAAAGCCTCTAATAGAATGTTCAAAATTTTGGTCCAGTACCTTTCAAATTTGTCTGTTGCTAGAACATCAGCTTTATTTAGATAAATTAGTAAACTTGAATTCCGCTTTCATATACAAACAACGTTTCATCAAAGTTTTCCATTTCATTTTTATAGGACCAGATTCTTCTGTTAGGGAGAATTCCCCCCCCCCCCCTCCCCCGGAGGCTTCATAACCTTTTCCTTCAAATCAATAATAGTTTTCCTGGTTCTTCACTTATTGATCTTGCTTCTGGATTTTTTTTTTTTTTTTTTTTTAGAAATTTCTTTAATAAATTCTGAGGGACCCAAATTTTTCATAGAGAGGGATTTCTACATATAGGTCTAGGTTTATTTCACTTGATTAACTGCCTAGGGGAAAAAAAATCAAGGTGGAGTACATACAACATAACCAAAACTTGAAACTGAAAAGGAACTCCATAAACAGGATAAGATGCTGTGTTCTACCCTGGCTCATACTCCCTCAACCAAGCATGTGAATAAAAATGCACTATCTAAACATCTACTTTGAAAGCTTCCTGAAAAAATGTGTCTTAAGCAATTTCTTAAAAACTGCCAAGGAAGATTCAGATTCCAGAGTTCTAGGCCCACCACTGAGAACATCGAGGTCCTATAAGTTGCCAACGAGACTGGGCAGAAGGATGGTACCAACAACAAATGTTGTTGAGCAGAATGAAGGGACCGAGATGGGAATATAAGGAATCAGATAAAAATTCTGGGATGACCTCCCCCCCCCCCCATCCCACCAGATCTCCTATGCTCCAGAAACAGTATCTTTTTAAAAAAAATTCTTTATTTATAATTTTCTAATTTTACAATCACACAACATGACTGCAAAAGCAGTAACTGAATTTTACAAAAAACTGAAAAAGAAATATAAATCTAGGAAGTTTAACCTCCTCTAGGTAAATACTTTCATTTATTTAGTCCACTATTAAGTGAGGCAAAACACAATGCAAAAATTCAAAATAAGAAATGGAGAACTACTAAGCCCACAATTGAATTTAACAGCATTAGCCTACCGGATTGTTCTGATTAGAACGATTTTCTTCCTCCTTAAACGCAATAAAACTTTGCATTTTCTTCAGATCAGTAAACATATAGTTAACAGAGTTAAGAGAAAGAAAGCATCTGCAGGGAAATTTCAATAGGAATGTTCCTTTCAAAGTAAGAGTCCTCTGCTTTAAACCCAAAAACTCACGCCTTCATTTCAAAGTCTCTCTGTTTAAGTCTGGAAATATTTGTATTCTGGAACCGAGGAACAATGCCTTCATATGTTTAAAGTATAAACGGAAGATATTATATCTGTCAGATTCAAACACAAATGATACCAAAAGAGTGGTACGCTCAGTAATTACTTAAAGGGAACTTTCAAGAAATTCAGTTAGATTCAATCCCTGTTGCTGTTGTATTGAAGTTCCTTTTCCTGTAATATATTGAGCCCGGGTAATTGGAGGATCTGCTTCTTTCGGAATAGCCAGAATTTCATTAAAGTATTTCTTTAACATATCGAGAGCCGATATAATCGGAGATTTCGGGAAATTAAGCAGTCTTAGGTTTAATTTTCTCAAACAGTATCTTATACAAAATTGGCAGCCAGTTTTCAGCTTGCAATGACAGGATAACATGATCATGCTTCTTCCTCCCCCCCTCTAAAAGTAGTTTCACCGCTATATTTTGCACAAACTGCAGACTCTTAAGCTCTCTTTGACAAACACCCTTAAACAATGAATTGCAATAATCCAAATGGGTAAGTACTAATGCATGGATTACAGTTTGGAGAGCATTCTTCTCTAGCAAATAATGAATCAACCATAGTGTTCATTGTTTCTGGCAAGTCAATGATTTTGGGCTTCATAAGCATTTTGCCTGAATGTTTGAGACCATCTGGGATCCTTCACCGCTGTTTGGAGTGTTCTCATACCTGATTTCCTAATGCCTTGTTCCTTTTTTGGAAAAGTCAAGTCCAGCAATGAAGAGTTGTGGTCACTGATTGCAGGGCTTCTTCATTACTCACAATACTGATGGTGCTCACTCCAGTGTGGCATCTGGGTTAGCAGAGATGCCTACAGATGATGATGCCCTGAGGCTGAGGGAAAGCTTTGACTGGCAATGCTGCCTTTTCTGTAAGTATTTCAAAGGTTTGGAAATGAGCCATGTTCTCTGGGATCAAAGGTTTAGTGTTAACCCACGGATTTTATATAGCACGCCTAGCGTTGCGCACCGAAATCCAAGCGTATTCTATAACAATGTGCGTACTTTAATTGCCTTAACAAGCCGATCATTATTGTTAATAGCACTTAACAAGCAGTAATGAGCACTAATGGGCAATAATTAGAATTTACGCACCTGTACACACTGTAGCACACTTCACCTACATTTTAATGCGCGTAGGCAAAAAGGGGCATGGTTATGGGTGGGGAAATGAGCGTTCCAAAATGCTCTGGTCGCCTCATCTCAAAAAAGATATAAAGGAATTGGAGAAGGTGCAGAGAAGGGCGACAAAATGATAAAAGAGATGGGACGACTACCCTATGAGGAGAGGTTAAGACGGCTAGGACTCTTTAGCCTGGAGAGAAGGTGGCTGAGAGGTGATATGATAGAGGTTTACAAAATAATGAGCGGGATAGAGCAGACAGATGTGAAGCGTTTGTTTACGCTTTCTAACAATAGTAGAACCAGGAGACACAAGATGAAATTAGAATGTGGTAGGTTTAAAACAAATCGGAGAAAGTTTTTCTTTACTGAGCGCGTAGTTAGACTCTGGAACTCATTGCCGGAGAAGGTAGTGACGGCAGCTGGCCTTGCTGAGTTTAAAGGGGGTCTGTCTAGACAGATTTCTGAAGGAAAAGTCCATTGATCGTTATTAAATTTTGGTTTTTTTTGTCAGGTTCTTGGGGCCTGGATTGGCCACTGTTGGAGACAGAGTGCTGGGCTTGATGGACCTTTGGTCTTTTCCCAGCGTGGCAGTGCTTATGTGTGCGTTGTTATAGGATATGGCCCTCTGCGTCTAAATTTATGTACCGGGATTTACACTATGCTTTCATTGGTGTAAATGGATGAGTGTAGTTTTAGTTGCTGGGATATCGACTAGGTGTATTCTATATACTGCGCCTAAATCTAGGTGCAGCTTATAGAATATGCTTAGGCGGAAATGTTTTCTGCGCAGTTTTTTTAAGCACCTTATATAGAATCTACCCCTATGTGGCTATCATTATTCACCCATGTTGGCTCCTCCTGCATGTCTCTCCTACCTGAGAAGCCTTCAGTATGCTTGTTATATGCACATGGTACACATGAATTTCAGCTGTGCTACTGTGAGAGCTCAAGGTCATGAGGGGGCAGTGGGAAATTAAATGTTGTACTACTTTGCTAGCCAGTGGACTCACTCATTCAAAAAGAAGGCCCTGTTTTCTCTCATGTGCATGAAAAAAAAATTGTCAGGCACTTATTTCTAAGAATAATTTTACTAACCTTGGTGTCTTTAAAATTTTCTCTGCTCCTGTCAACCACCATGATTGCAGACAGTTTCAACCCTAACACTGTATCATTTGGTGGTCACCTGGCTGGTACTGCACAGCTGGGGCATATTAAAGCTGTGAAGCAATTCAGAAAAGCAGCCTCTCTTCTAGCAAACAGGTCACATGCCAAGATAGGTGCATCCTGCAGCAAATATTGCTTTTAGATATCAGAATTGGTCTGTTCAGCGCAACAAAGTTCAGGAGTCAAATATTTCAGTCCATACAGTGTGGTTGTTTGCTTTATTTTGCAAGGAGACACTGCCTAGAATGCAGTGTGTGACTGGGATATACTGCTGTCTGCTTATAGACTATAGCTGTCTCTGATTGTCTTCTCTTATTATGTTCAAATCAAATAAGGTGTTTGGTATGGCTGGCACATGGAGGCTGGACTTCAGATGTCTGTTTACAGAAAGCTAATCTGGCATCTCTCTAGAGGCCTGGCCACAGTTCAGTTCCACTGGCCAGTGCAGCAATGTGCAGAATTGGGGAGCTCCTGCCAAAAAAAAAAAAAAAGAAAGAAAGAAAAGTTGTTTTTCTTACTGCTCCCCGTGGGCATTGTGTTTGGTGAGAATAGCGTAACCCACTGTGATTCACCAGTGCATATGATAACTGGAAGCAGACCCCCTTATCTGATAACATTTCCACAGAGCAGGAGATTGGTCTGTTCCCACCTCCAGAAAGCCAAGAAAGTGGGACAGAATGTAAAACGTAGAGCATAAAATATAATTTGAGATGTGCAATAGGTGGCAGTAAGCTTTAGAGCAGCTGGTGTGGGGATAAGGAAAGAAGAAGCAAGGAGCCAATAGCACTGGAAGGTCCTTTGTCTATAGCACACTTTAGCAATATGGGATGAAGAGCTCTTTAAAGCAGTTCAGACTGCCACACATCTGCCATCTTGAGGAGTTTCTACCTCCACTTGGTCCTGCAGGTCTGAAGCCTATGAGGATAAAGTGTGGTGAATTTATGAAGTTGTGGAATATTTATGAAAAAAATTAGTGAAGCTGTAATTTTAGCAGAATGTTACTTTAGAACTTGTAGATTTGAAACTTTGTAGAACTGGTGTTCTAGACTCAGTAGAAATATAGCTTGGCATTGAACACTGTATGTGCCTCATTGCAGTTTAGACGTGATGATTTATAGCAATAGTAGAAAATTATATTTGTCAGTCCTGAAATTCCACTTTGCCACTGCTTAGAGGCTTATATAGCATAAGCCTATATGCTCGGTGGACAGTGAGTTTAGATATTCTCCACATATCTAAAGTAAAGCCAGTACTTAAACACCCATTTTTAAAAAAAATTCTAAAATAGTTGCTTAGTTGTGCTTAAATGCCAAAAAAGATCTGTCTTCTAGTGATGTAATTTTCAAATACCCTGCCTAGTTGAAAACTATGTGGGGCTGTTCAGCGTATGCACTTTTTATACAAATCTTCAAATAGAAGCTACTGGCCCCGTTTTCCTCTTTAAAAATAGCAATCGCAAAATACCATTACTAAAAATCTCCTTGTATTCTGTATCTGCTATTTCAGCAAGTGGTTGAGTGGGGAAAAATAGTCTATATGTTTAAAAATGAAATATATGCATGCTATTTTATTGACCCAGGGAACCACCCCTTTTAAAAATCTGGCTAAGAGATTTCATACAATTCTGAGCCACATTTGAGGATGACAATTTTAAGTCAGACCATTTTACTCTGGTAATTTTCCTTTTGAAAACTGGCCTCTAGCTCTCATGTACCTTTTGAAAAATTAGGTCTCTCTTGAATTATGTGAATTGGTTACCACAACCAACACAGACAAACTCGCTAAATATTTCAACGACAAAATTGCAAACCTACGTACTACTTTACCAGAGGACACCACTGACATCGAAAAATTCATGGACTGCATGGACCCAATCCTTGGAGAATACCCAGCAGACCGAATCTGGATAAACTTCGCCTTCCTCACCGAAGAAATCGTAGCACAAGCGATCAACAGGTACACCAAATCCCATTGCAAACAGGACACATGCCCCAACTACCTAATAAAATCAGCCCCTCAACGCTTCATAGTAGATCTCACATCACACCCAAACTACATGCTGCAACATGGACTCTTTCCTAAGGACAAAGTACTACTCACCCCAATACCTAAAGATCCAAAGAAGAAAGCAAATGAAATCACCAACTATCGCCCGGTAGCATCCATCCCCCTGGTAGTCAAACTGTTGGAAAGCATGGTAAACAAGCAACTTACCGACTACTTAAACAAATTCTCAATATTACACGAATCACAACCACAGCACCTAAACAGTAATAATCACTCTCCTGACCAAATTCAAACAAGAAATTGCAACAGGCAAAAGTGTACTCCTACTACAATTCGACATGTCTAGTGTGTTTGATATGGTAAACCATAAAATACTACTAAACATCCTAGAATGTTTTGGGATTGGGGGAAGGGTACTTAGCTGGATCAAGGGATTCCTTACCACAAGAACTTACCAAGTGATATCAAACTCGAATATATCATCACCATGGAAACCAGAATGTGGAGTACCCCAAGGCTCACCACTATCACCGACCCTCTTTAACCTAATGATGACCCCACTTGCCAAATCCCTATCCAACCAAGGCCTCAACCTCTACATCTACGCAGATGATGTCATGATATACATCCCGTTAAACACGATCTAACAGAAATCACAAACAAAATCGAACTCAGCCTGCAAATCATGAACTCATGGGCAGACGCATTTCAATTAAAACTCAATGCAGAAAAAACACATTGTCTCATCATATCATCACAATACAATACATACAAACCCACCAGTATAAACACCCCAGATTACACTCTTCCTGTCTCAGACAACCTGAAAATTCTCGGAGTCACCATTGACCGAAACCTTACGCTAGAAAGCCAAGCGAAAATTACAACAAGGAAAATGTTCCACTCAATGTGGAAACTCAAACGAGTAAAACCTTTCTTCCCGAGGGAAATATTCCGCAGCCTGGTACAATCAATGGTGCTAAGTCACCTAGACTACTGCAATGCAATCTATGCCGAATGTAAAGAACAAATTATGAAAAAACTTCAAGCTGCCCAAAACACCGCAGCCAGACTCCTATTTGGAAAAACGAGATACGAAAGCGCCAGACCACTACGTGAAAAACTGCATTGGCTCACAATCAAAGAACGAATCATGTTCAAAATCTGCACCCTGGTTCACAAATTTATTCATGGCAAGGCCCCGATCTACATGGCAGACCTCATAGACTTACCAACCAGAAACACAAAACAGGTCAGCACGCACATTCCTAAATCTTCAGTACCCAAGCTGCAAAGGACTAAAATACAAATCAACATATGCATCCAGCTTCTCCTATATAAGCACACAAATATGGAATGCACTACCAAACATCACGAAAACCAATGTATGACCTAGTAACCTTTCGGAAATCATTAAAGACCAATCTGTTCAAGAAGGCTTACCGCAACAATCCAACCTAAACACCCGAACCCTGCAACACAACGAAACTTGTACCAGAACAGAACACTTAATTCTCCCTCCTCAACTACCTAACGACACCCTGTTACTCATGAGCTTTAACGCAATTACTATACTGTATTTCTGACACCGGAATTGGCGGTCGCCATCACGGTGCTATGTAAACCACATTGAGCCTGCAAGTAGGTGGGAAAATGTGGGATACAAATGCAACAAATAATAGTTCTCTTTTTTTTCTGCAACAATAGCAAGTACAGTAGAGTCTCGATTATCCAACCTTCACTAATCCGACCTTCTGGCATATCTGACAGACCCCCACCCCCGGTGACATCATCGCATTGCTGTTCAGAAATATGCAGCTTCTCTTCTAGTTTTCCAGCATCACATGCTGCAAAGAAGCCATCTTTGAGTCTTCTTTGAGCTAAGACCGTGCTGCTCTGCTGATACTTCTTCATATACACTTCATCTGAGTTATGAAGCGTGTGGCTTTTTCTCCTGTTTGTGATTTGAGCCTATGCTTCTATGTATACATTTTTTGGATCTGGGACCCCGCTTTTGCAGTGAGGGAAACGTTTTTTGATTTGAGACCATGCTTTCATGCATTCTTTTTTTTTTTTTTAGACCATGGTTCTAAGCAAGGGAACCATAATTTTTGGATCTGGGACCCCAGTTGTGCAGTGAGGGAACCGCTGAAAAATTTTGATCTGAGACCTTGCTTTTACAGCATGGCAGCAATTTTTGGATGGTTGAAAGAAGGAAAAAGGTTGTTTTGTCTATAGAGCAGACATTTTGCAGAAAGGAAGTGCTAAAGAAAGTGAACATTAAAAGATGTTTTGAGCCCAGATCTTGCTTTCCTGTCAGGGAATCATTTTTGATCTGAAATTGTGCTTTTGCAGACATTTTTGGACCTGTAGTATGTGACCCAAGAGCTTGCTTTTCCTGCCAGGGATCCATTTTTGGTCTGAGGTTATGCTTTTGCAGAAACAGAACCATGGTTTTTTGTCAACAATGATTTTTATGCAGTACCATACTTAAACCTACTGTATTTCTGTTTGTTCATTTACATTTACACTTTATTCTCATTCTTAGATCCGGAGGGTTTCCAGTTGCAGTTCTGCTATCTTGAGAAATGGGGCTCTGCTTGGTTTTGTATTTCTGTATATGCAGTTGATAAATATGGTTTCCCTTGCAAGGTTCTGTATAGTATTTCTATTCACTTTGCCTGCTGTACAATTGCTGTGCTCTGTGTATTGCTCTGTATTTGTGCTCAAATTGCTTGCTGTACAATTTATTTTATTTATTTTTTTGTTGCTGATTAGTGTTAATAATACTTAATTAAAGGTACCATTCGCCAGTTCTTTGTGCATAACGTATGTTTTCTGTGTATTTTTTGAGGGGTTAATATTGTTTTCTGTATTATCCGACTATTCACTTATCCGACGATGGACTCTACTGTACCAGCAACTTTAAAAGACAGGAAAGAAGTAACAGTGGCTTCACTGTGGGGGTGTTTGAAGAAAATGAAAGTACAAGCACACCTCTGCAAATGGTCTGTGCGCAAGTGGCTTATATGCACAGAACAACATTCTGGTTCATATGCAGATGAATGCTGGCACTTTGGTTTTCTATGGGCATGTGCACAGTAAAGCCTTTCCTGCTGCAAAACATTTGTACACATGTGTCCTTCTGGCTTTCCCTGATTATCTCACAAATTCTGTGCGCTTTGAATTTGCATCTCTGCTTACTGTATTACTGTGGAATATACAAGTATAGAACTTTTAATCCGTGGTTGTAAAGCTAAATTAATACATTTACAGAGGAAATTTTGTGTGTTGGGTGGATATGAATAATGTAGCCATCTCGCTGTGCATGTTACCATCTCCCTTATTAAAGTATATTGGATCTGCAGAGGAGGGTAAGGTTCAGGGGCCTGAGGATTTCATTTAGTGCTCCTGGAAATTGATGCTTTTGCCTGTGCTAAGGAGGGAACATTTGGCAGCACGAGCACCCTGCTAAAGATGTGTTCATGCAATCTAGTTTTCTTTATTTTATTTTTATTCACTGTGTTTTTTACCTCTTTTTTTTTCTGCTGCTGAATTGGATTTGAAGTAACTGAAGGAACAAATGTTTTCCAACAGAAGGTGGCTTGGAATGTGAGCTTTATTTGGTGAAATGCTGCCCTGGATGCTTCAGAAATAATTTATTCCTGTTCCTTGTAACCTGAAGAAAAACAGACGCAGGCCCTCGTGTGAAAAAAAGGGAAAGAAAATTAAAGGAGAGCGTGAGTCGCCCAGTTCTGCTGACAAGTACAAAGGTGTCACACACGAGAAGGATTGACACAGACCAAGGGGTCTTCTGGGAAATATGATAATAACGATAAAGAAGATAGATTATTCCCCAGCTAGCAACATTCAAACCTTTTTACAGTCAGTTCAAACATATAAAACTTTATTGCTCTTGCAGAGAAGGGAGCAGTTCTGGCATTGCAGCTTTCCCTGGACTGGGTTTATGCTGTTGGTATTATTGCTCTGTAGTGGCATTTTAAACTTTATTGAACAAGACTTTTACAATTGAAGGGAGTATATAAAACTGTAAATTTATTAGATTTTTCAAGGTAAGCACCCTTTCCGATTGTGAGTAAGAATTTAGGGCAACAAGGAGACTGCTTGTTAGAAATCTTATTAAAGACCAGTAGGAATCACATTTTATATCTTAAATGAACTAAAGTAGCATTTTATTAAGGTTGGTTATATTTTTGGAGATTATTTATATGCAGTGTGTGTGCATGCCAATGACATTGCTAGAGTAAGTATGTCTGTATGTGGGGAAACATACATGAATATATCTATATTTATATCTAATCTATATATTATACATGAATATCTATATTTATCTATGTATATCTGTTCCTATGTCAATGTGTATCTCTTCCTATGTCAATGTATATCTATACCTAGAAAACATGATTGATATATGAATATATCTATATTTATATCTAATCTATATATTATACATGAATATCTATATTTATGTATATCTGTTCTTATGTCAATGTATATCTATACCTAGAAAACATGATTGATATATGAATAGTTATATATTGATATATCAATATCTATATGCACATATTGTAGGTAGGGCTGCAAGTTAATCGCAGTTAACATGTTAATCATTAATTGTGATTAATGATTAACTGCCCTCTCTCCCTCCCCTGCCTGCCTGCAAGCATGCATGCACGGTCGGTCCGGCATATCTCTCTCTTGCCTTCCAGACTGCCAATGGCTCTCTGTCCCCTCTCCTCCCTTCCCTGTTTATCTTTTTATTCTCCCAGTTAATGTTCACCATGCAGCGGTATTGAAGCACTGCTTCGGCCTGCACCAGGCCTTTCCCTATGACCCTTCCCACTCCCTTCTGATGCAGCTTCCTGTTTTCAGAAGGGAGTGGAAGCTGTCAGGAGGAAAGGCCTGATGCAGGTCAAGGCAGTGTTTCAATACCGCTATTATTGCTGTAGGGTGAAGATTTACTGGGAAGATAAAAAAGTAAATGGGGAGAGGAGAAAGAGCCGCCAGAGGTCCAGGAGAGGAGGGCAGAGAGTGATACTGGAATAACATTGTAAGTGGGTGGATGAGCAGAGAAGAGCATTGAGAGAGAACCACAGGAGTGGAGGAGGAGACATGGCATATTAGAGAGAGAGAGAATGGGTACAGGCACATGGGAGCACATGAGACAGAGAAAATGAGTGAAGGCATGGGGGGGCACATGAGACAGAGAAAGAGAGTGGGGTGAAGGCACAGGGGAGCACATGAGAGAGAAATACAGTGGGTGAAGGCACGGGGGGGGGGCAAATGAGAGAGAGAGAAGAGAGAGAGTGGGTGAAGGCACGGGGGGCACATGAGACAGAGCGGCGATGAAGGCATAGGGGGGCACATGAGAGAGAGAGAGAGAGAGAATGGGTGAAGACATAGGAGGGCATATGAGAGAGAGAAAGAATGGGTGAAGGTATGGGGGGCACACGAGAGAATGGGTGAAGGCACAGGAGGCGCATAAGAGAGAGAGAATGGGTGAAGTCACAAGGGGGCACATAAGAGAGAGACAATGGGTGAAGGCAGAGGAGGGCACATGAGAGAGAGAGAATGGGTGAAGTCACGGGTGGCACAGGAGAGAGAGAGAAATGGGTGAAGGCACAGGGAGGCACATGAGAGAGAGAATGGGTGAAGGCACAGGGGGCACATGAGAGAGAGAGAGAGAAAATAGCTGAAGGCACAGTGGTTACCCATGAGAGAGGGAAAGAGAGAATGGGTGAAGCACAAGGGGGCACATGAGAGTATGGGTGAAGGCACAGGAGGCGCATAAGAGAGAGAGAATGGGTGAAGTCACAGGGGGGCACATAAGAGAGAGACAATGGGTGAAGGCAGAGGAGGGCACATGAGAGAGAGAGAGAATGGGTGAAGTCACGGGTGGCACATGAGAGAGAGAGAAATGGGTGAAGGCACAGGGAGGCACATGAGAGAGAGAATGGGTGAAGGCACAGGGGGCACATGAGAGAGAGAGAGAGAGAGAGAGAGAGAGAGAGAGAGAGAGAGAGAGAGAGAGAATAGCTGAAGGCACAGTGGTTACCCATGAGAGAGGGAAAGAGAGAATGGGTGAAGCACAAGGGGGCACATGAGAGTATGGGTGAAGGCACAGGGGTTACCCATGACAGAGGGAAAGAGAGAATGATTGAAGGCCCGGGGGGGGGGGGGGGGGGGAGGGTGCACATGAATGGGTGAAGGCACAGGGGGCATATGAAGAGAGGGAGACAAATTGAATATATGAAGGCACGGGGGGGGGGGGGGCACAAGAAAACGGGAGAGCATGGTTGAAGGCACAGGGGGGCATATGAGAGAGAGACACAATGGGTGAAGGCACAGGAGGGTACAAGCGAGAGAGAGAGAGAGAATGGGTGAAGACATGGGAGCACATGAGAGAGGGAAAGAGAGATTGGGTGAAGGCACGGGGGGCACATGAGAGAGGGAAAGAGAATGGGTGAAGGCATAGTGATACATATGATAGTGAGAGATAGAGAGAATGGGTGAAGGCACAGGGCACTTGAGAGAGAATGGGCGAAGGCACAGGGCACTTGAGAGAGAATGGGCGAAGGCACAGGAGGGCACAAGAGAGACGGAGAGAATAGGTGAAGACACAGGGGGCACATGAGAGAGACAGAGAGAGAATGGGTGAAGGCACAGGAGGGCACAAGAGAGAGAGAGAGAATGGTTGAAGGCACGGGGGGGGGGGGGCACGAGAGAGGGAAAGAATGGGCTCCAGCCCCCTCCAAAGCTGCAGTACCTGTTCAGTGGCTGGAGGGATGGCCGAAGCCCCGCCTGATGAAAAACTGTACTGCTTGAGTCACCCCTTTCCTCCTCATATTGCCTCAAGAGCGAGAAGGTCAGCAGGGTGTCTCCAGCCACCAATGCTTGCACTTCCCAAGCATTTTCAGTTTGTGCTTGAAGTGAGCATGCTTAGGAAGTGCTGGCATTGGTGGGTGGCTGGAGGCACCCTACTGACTTCCTTTATCCTGAGGCAGCACAAGGAAGAAGGGGGGCCACTTTGACAGTGGATTTCTTTGGCTTTAGGGGCCTCAGCATCCCCACCAGCAAAGGTATGATATCTAATGTAGGGATGGGGAGGGAAAGGAAATGCATGCCCCCTACCCAATAGACTGCTGGCCTTCAACTGCACGATTACAGTTTTTAATTGCACATTTAATTGTGATGAAAACTTTTTAATCGAAATACAGCCCTAATTGTAGATTAGGTATAGATTGATCAGTCTTCATGCTTATATACCTATATATTGTTTCTGGACTCATAAAGTGTGTACATCCATTACTATCCAGACACTTAAACCAGCTGCAGCCCAACATCCACAAAGAAGACTCTTATTTCCCAGAACGTCAACTGTTTATTGTAAAATAATAAACTAGAAGGCTTTCTGCCCAGTGCAAAAATCTTTGTAATTGATATTCACAGTTGCTGACAAGCTGATGATATTGCAGAGAAGTGGAACTGTAACATCTGCAGAATAAGTTGATTTGTTGAAGAGGTAGAGCTTGAAAAGTGAGGTGCTTGAAGGGTTGGACAAAAGAAAGATTGAAAGTTTAGCTCAAAGGAAATTTGTTGGTAAAGAGACGTAAGAAGAAAAGAGTCTATAAGTTCAAAAGTATTGCCATACTGGGAAAGACCAAAGGTCCATCGAGCCCAGCATCCTGTTTCCAACAGTGGCCAATCCAGGTCACAAATACCTGGCAAGATCCCAAAAATGTACAAAACATTTTATACTGCTTATCCCAGAAATAGTGGATTTTCCCAAAGTCCATTTAATAACGGTCTATGGACTTTTCCTTTAGGAAGCCGTCCAAACCTTTTTTAAACTCTGCTAAGCTAACCGCCTTTACCACATTCTCTGGCAACGAATTCCAGAGTTTAATTACACTTTGAGTGAAGAAACATTTTCTCCGATTCGTTTTAAATTTACTACATTGTAGCTTCATCGCATGCCCCCTAGTCCTAGTATTTTTGGAAAGCGTGAACAGACGCTTCACATCTACTCGTTCAGCTCCACTCATTATTTTGTAAACCTCTATCATATCTCCTCTCAGCCGCCTTTTCTCCAAGCTGAAGAGCCCTAGCCACTTTAGCCTTTCCTCATAGGGAAGTCGTCCCATCCCCTTTATCATTTTCATCGCCCTTCTCTGTACCTTTTCTAATTCCACTATATCTTTTTTGAAATGCGGTGACCAGAATTGAACACAATATTCGAGGTGTGGTCGCACCATGGAGCGATACAAAGGCATAATAACATCCTCATTTTTGTTTTCCATTCCTTTCCTAATAATACCTAACATTATATTTGCTTTCTTAGCCGCAGCAGCACACTGAGCGGAAGGTTTCAACGTATCATCAACGACGACACCTAGATCCCTTTCTTGGTCCATGACTCCTAACGTGGAACCTTGCATGACGTAGCTATAATTCGGGTTCCTCTTTCCCATATGCATCACTTTGCACTTCCTCACATTAAACGTCATCTGCCATTTAGACGCCTGGTCTCCCAGTCTTGTGAGGTCCGCTTGTAATTTTTCACAATCCTCCCGTGATTTAACGACTTTGAATAACTTGGTGTCATCAGCAAATTTAATTACCTCACTAGTTACTCCCATCTCTAGGTCATTTATAAATATGTTAAAAAGCAGCGGTCCCAGCACAGAGCCCTGGGGAACCCCACTAACTACCTTTCTCCATTGAGAATACTGACCATTTAACCCTACTCTCTGTTTTCTATCTTTTAACCTGTTTTTAATCCACTATAGAACACTACCTCCTATCCCATGACTCTCCAATTTCCTCTGGAGTCTTTCATGAGGTACTTTGTCAAACGCCTTCTGAAAATCCAGATACACAATATCAACCGGCTCCCCTTGATCCACATGTTTGTTCACTCCTTCAAAGAAATGTAGTAGATTGGTGAGGCAAGATTTCCCTTCACTATGTTGACTGTCTCATTCATGCTTTTGAATATGCTCTGTAATTTTGTTCTTAATAATAGTCTCTACCATTTTGCCCGACACCGACGTCAGACTCACTGGTCTATAATTTCCTGGATCTCCTCTGAACCTTTTTTAAAATCGGCGTTACATTGGCTACCCTCCAATCTTCCGGTATCACACTCGATTTTAAGGATAAATTACATATTTCTAACAATAGCTCCGCAATCTCATTTTTCAGTTCTATCAGTACTCTGGGATGAATACCATTCGGTCCAGGAGATTTGCTAGTCTTCAGTTTGTAGAACTGCCCCATTACATTCTCCAGGTTTACAGAGAATTCGTTAAGTTTCTCCGACTTGTCAGCTTCGAATACCATTTCCAGCACCGGTATCCCACCCAAATCTTCCTCGATGAAGACCGAAGGAAAGAATTCATTTAATCTCTCCGCTACGGCTTTGTCTTCCCTGATCACCCCTTTTACTCCTTTCCAGGACAGTGAAGTAGAGCCATGTTGCATACTTTGAGCCAAGATGAAGAGTCTGCCTGGGTAAGGGGGTAAGAAGTTTCATGTTTATTTAGAATTTACTATCCTGCCCTAAGGGGGGGGGGGGTGCTTCAGGGCGGCTTACAGTCTAAAACGTATGATAAATAGGAATGCAGTAAAGTAAGGACAGGACAATGAAATAGTAGGGTAAGAGGAATGGAACTACAAATCAGATAGTCCAATGGGTGGGAAAAAAAACACTAGGAGTGCTTCAGGTGTGATCAGTGCTCATCCCGGACCAGACTTGCAAATGAGAAATGAAAAAGTTCTAGTAGAAAGCATCACTAAATAGAAGTCTTAAGGTCAGGCTTAAATTTAGCTAATGAAGTCAGCAAGCAGAGGGGAACTGGGAGAGGATTCCATAGCTGAGGACTCTGCACGGAGAAGATTAAGTGTCTAGTATGTTCATTAACTATTTCACAATACCTGGGAAACACCAGCTGGTTTTGATGACCTGATCTGAGAGTTGTGGTGGGGCTGTATGGGATAAGGTGGTGTGAAAGATATAGGGGTTCACCGTAGATCATGAATTTAAATGTTAGTAATAGAACCTTACAGGTTATGAGATGGATGAATGAATGGTAACCAGTGAGCATCTTCCAGGTTTGAAGTGACATGATCATATTTTCTAATGTTGAAGATCAGCCGGATTCTAATGATCTGAATGATCTGTAAATGGTGGAATTCTTTAACCTGAAATCCTTTGTATAGAGAATTACAGTAACCTAGTTGCGTAATGAAAAATATGACCCTTACGTGATAGTTATGTGAGACTTGGAGCACCATTTTGAAGAGGGTGTTTGGACTGAGCAGGAGCAACTGGACATTGCTTTTGCCTGAAGACCACCCTCCACTTCACCCCTGGTCCACCAGTGATTTTAAAGGTAATCTGTATGTGGGAGGGGCTCAAGTCAGGGGTGGGTCCTAGTTCTTCTGGCCTAAGACCATTGGGCTGTGACTTTGTGGCTCGATGCTCCTGGGCTGTAAAATAAATCTAGCAAAAAGCTGGGATTATTTTACCATGAGTTTTGAGCCCAAATGCAAGTCACGTTAGAGTATTTGCATAGTAATGAATTCAAAACATACATTTGCATATTTTGCATCTCATTACTGTGTACCACAGTGATTTAAATATTGGTGTGGTATTTTTAGTCACATGGCATTAGGGCCATTTAAATCTTTTAACCCTAATGCCACTTGATGAATTCCCCCCTAAGTCGTTGACATAGTATTAGTGCAGGAGAACAAGCTTCTGTGAAGCATGTTAAAGTGTTTTACAGTATTTTGCCTGTTTTCATGCGCTGAATGTATTTTAACTATTTTTCAAAATATTTTTGTAGAGTGAGCATGCCATGGGTGTTCTATGGTATAGGCTAGCATGCGCTAACCGGATAACACAGATTTAACACGGAAGTACTTAGCATCGCCTAAATAAGAGTCAGTAAGTGTTCCCGCATTCATTTTTGGCAGGTCTTGCACACTAATAACATTAGCACACAACTTGCAAATAATAATAAAGCCCTAAAAAGTTCCATATTAAATCTGGGCTTTTGTGAACATTAAAACATTCTAAGCCCAAATTTTACCACACTTTAATATCAGGGATCTTTAGATTGTAAGTCCTCTGAGGACAGGAAAAATCCTAAAGTGCCTGAAAGTTACTCTCCTTAGACTAATGAGGAAAGGATGAACTAAATCCACATCCCAGATATGTCTATTTATTTAGATATAGCAAAAGATTACCGTATTTTTCGGACTATAAGACGCACTTTTTCCCCCCAAATTTGGGAGGAAAATGGGGGGTGCGTCTTATAGTCCGAAGGTAGAGATTTCCCTCCCTCCCTCCCTCCCTCCGAGTTCCGGATCGCCCTCCCTCCCTCCCTCCGAGTTCCGGATCGCCCTCCCCCCGGCCCTGTCACCACTCACGCAATCTTCCCTGGTGGTCTAGTGACGTCGGGGCAGGAAAGAGCCCCCTCTTTGCTGCCCAGCGCGCTGCTCTCCGTCCTCCTGTATGCTGCCTGACGGTCTTGGCGAGATTCAAAATGGCCGCCGAGACTTCAATTTTGAATCTCGCCGAGACCGTCAGGCAGCAATGCATACAGGAGGACGGAGAGCAGCGCGCTGGGCAGGAAAGAGGGGGCTCTTTCCTGCCCTGACGTCACTAGACCACCAGGGAAGATCGCGTGACGTGAGTAGGGAGAAGTGCTGACAGGGCCGGGGGGAGGGCGATCCCGAACTCGGAGGGAGGGATTCGGACAAGACGCACCGGTTTTTTCCCTATTTCCCTCCTCTAAAACCTAGGTGCGTCTTATGGTCCGATGCGTCTTATAGTCCGAAAAATACGGTAGATGCTTGGGAAAAATGTAGCATCCACATAAGAGAATTGTGGAGCAAGCTCTAAAGAGAAATCTCAGCACACCTGCTGTATTTGACCTTTTCTTGTTAGGTATGGCATTTAGCACATAAGAAAAACTGCAGTATAGTTCTAAAATGTTAGTAGTATTTTTGCAGCGAGGCTATAGACACCAGAAGTTTAGTATTTTTTGGGTGTTGTAGTCAGATATGGGACTTGGGTAAAGTTAATTCAAGGTATATGTTTTTTATATTGTCTGATTTGCTTTTATATTTTCCTGTCATTTCAAGACACTGGTTAAAATCCTATTTATTTATTTCAATGGTTTAATATTTCACTTCTCCAAAAACACATTTGTCCAGAGGGGATTATAAAACATATTAAATTGAATGAATGACACATCATGCAGTTTGTATCATGTTCCATTTTGAGCTATTGTTCAGTAGATGCTGCAGATATTCTAAATACATATTTCAGGTAAACATGCAGGATGCTATTGGTTACCATACCTAGTAACAACCTATGAAGGAAAGTCAACCTGCTAGTTTACTCCAGCAAGTATCAGGCTGATGGAATTTAAAAATGTTTTGTTAGCTTCATTTTAACAAAGAAATCTAGCAAAATTTCATGGATTTGTGAGCATTAGGACTAACAATTAGTAATTGCTACAGGTGAAACAAACAAGTCTGAATAAAGAAGTAGGGTGTAGCAGTCAGTGATGTTGAAATTTAGGAAGGTAGGATCTATGATGACTTACACTGAAATAAAGGTGAGTGAGATAGAAAGCCTGTGACAGTTTCATTCAGTTAATGACAGGTAGTTACACAGAAACATAGAAAATGATGACAGATAAAGACCAAATGGCTTGTCCAGTCTGCCCATCCATTTCATCTCCTACCCCTTCTGCCTTAGAGATCCTATATGCTTGCACCATGTTTTTCAGTTTTTCTCTACCTCCTCCATTGGGAGGCCATGCCACGTATCCACCACCTTTTATATAAAGAAGTATTTTCTTAGATTATTTTCCCTGAGACTATCCCTTTTCACCTTCATCTTGTTCCCTATCATTCAGAGCTTCCTTTCCATTGAAAGAGACTCACTTCCTGTGCATTGATGCCACAGAAGTATTTGTGTCTTTATCATATCTCCTCTCTCCCATTTTTCTTTCAAAGTATACATATTGAGATCTAGTAGCCATCTTCTGGACTGACTCCATCCTATTTATATTTTGAAGGTGTGGTTTCCAGGATTGTACCCAGTACTCTTAAGTGAGGTTTCACCAGAGACTTATACAGAGGTACTATTACTTCCTTTGTCCTGCTGGCCATTCCTCTCCCTGCGCACCCAAGCATTCTTCTGGCTTTTGTTGTCACCTTTGGCCACTTTATGATCTTCAGATTCATTCACCCCCAACATGTAGAAAAGTCCCATTCATTCATAGAAGTACTTCACCATCCCCCATTCATGTACTGCTCCCTCAGGTTTTTGTAGTCCAAATGTTTAGCATTACATCTCAGCTACCAAATTTTAGGTCTTCAAGCTTCACTAGATCCCTTCTCATGTTGTTCGCTCCATCAGGAGTATCTACCCCATTACACAGATTGATCTGCAAAGAGGCAAACCTTACCTGATAGCCTTTCTACAATACGGCTTACAAAAATCTATTAAAACAAAACAAAACAGACCAAGAACCAATCCTTGCAGCTCCACTGGTAATGTCTCTTTCCTCAAAGTGAAATCTCATTTATCACTACCCTTTGTCACCTTCCACTCAACCAGTTTCTAACCCAGTCACTTTAGGGCCCATACCAAGGGTACTCATTTTATTTAGAAGTTTCCTGTGGGGAACTGTATCCAAAGCTTTGCTAAAATCTAAGTACATCTCATCCATCACGCCTCTTGTATCTGTCTGGTCACCTAGGCAAAGAACTTAGCCAGATTTGTCTGACAGCACCTACTTGTAGTAAACTCATTCTGCCTCAGGTCCTGGAATCCGTTACCTTAATTTACACAATTCACCACTCTGATTTACCAGCTTTTCTATCTCAGCTTCTAATACTGTATTCTGGTCCATGAACCTTATCTTCATCACAGCAAAATTGCCTAATTGTCCCTTTCTTCCGTGTTATTTTTCTGGATACTATTTGTGCATCCATTTTTTAGTGTTACAGGGACAACCTGTAACACTTGGAATTCACTACCTCAGCACCTACAACTAGAATCTTTGTATATATCATTCAAAAGACCACTTAAAACATATTTATGTACAGATGCACTTGATGGTTAAAAATGTTTAGTTGGCGGATGCAATTGCGATGGTTCAAATCAGTGCTGGAGAACTTGAACAGTGCTCTACTTTTAATTTTCTATATTTTGATGTCATTTCTTTTTTTTTTCCTAAGATTTTATTGTAATTGTATTATTGTAGACCATCATGAAGATATTGCCATTGGTGGTATATCAAAAATGAATAAACTTGGAAACTTGGATTCCAGAGCCCCGAGTATCTTCTGTTTCAGAAGTGTTTCCATTAATTTACTCATCACAGAGGCCGGTTAACTGGCCTGTAGTTCCCAATGTCCCCTTTCTGCTTTTGTGGAGATGGATCATATTTGCATTTCTTTAGGCTTTTGGGACCACTTCCAACTTTAAAGAAGTTGTATGTGATCTGAGACACATCTCCTTTGTGTTTCCTGGACCAGATATTTCCAGTTCAGGCCCCAGTTCTTGTTTATGTGGGGTTGGGGAGTGAGTATCCTAGACTGTGCTGGTGAGAGGAATATATGGTCTCCATAGTCAGAGTGCCTGCAATATGCAGCCAACTTGGAAGGAGCTGCATTCTTTTCTCTAGGTCTTTTGTGATAAGGCACAGAATTGTCCACACTTTTTTTTTTTTAAACCCATTTAAATCCTTGTTTGCTCTTCTATCACATTCATGCCATCTGGAGAAAGTATGATGCTAATCAGTTTATAGGAGGCATTCATAAAGTAGGAATCGTTACAGCTCTTGGCCTGTTTCCCAGATTTTTAATTTGTCCCTAATTTTTAAAAATATTTTAAGTGTTAATTTAAAATCCCATATATACTGGATTTTTGATAATGGAATTAGGTACAGACTCTGGTGAGACTGATGTGACTAACTTACTAACTTAGCGCTCAGTTCCTACCCTATGGGGCCCCGGGGGATAGGATTTCCAAGCACTTTTGTTGTGTGAAAATCAGAGATCCCCCCCCCCCCCCCCCCCCCCCCACACACACACATGGTTTTTTTTTTTTTTTTTTTAACACAGTATGTACTCTGTGACTGGGAGCTGGTAAACACAGTTTGCCCTGCACAATGTAGTGGATGGGGATTTTATTAGAAAAGGGAAATGAATGAATGGTGAGGGCTGCAACTCAAATGAGCCTCATGCCCAATGGCAGTAGTAAAGCAGAGGTTGTAGTGGCACCAGACCAGTTTCTTTTGTACTGTTCTTGTGCACAGATTTCTCTCTCTGACCCATAAAGGAAAGAGAGGGGAAAACAGGGGATGCGTGTACAGCATAGCAAGGACATTGGCAGTCTTCATCAGGCCCAAGCCCTGCAAATGTCCAGAATGTATTTTACATTTCTACAAAAGGGTTGGGAGGCATGGAGCTTGCAAGCTGAAGAGGGAGAAAAAAGGGGAGAGAGACAGCAAAGGAGCAGTGTGAAAATGGAAGGGGCAAGTCGATAAAAGCTGAATCTTTTATGAGTCCTGGTGTATTCTACTCACAGCTCTGCTGGCAGGAAGATCAGAATACAGATTATGTGATGGCAGGAAGATCAGAATACAGATTATGTGGTGGCAGGGACCACTATGACATCCAGGAAGCCAGAGCTTCCTTCATTTTCATCCAAGAGTTTTTAGACAGTCTTGAGACCGGGTCTGGTAGGGAAATGAGAAGCAAGGTCAAGAAACAAACAGGGATATCTCCAGTGGAAACATATAATTCAAATCATATTGCATGAACAGTCTTCCATTTAGCATATATGTAGTTTGCTTAAGCTGTGGGGCTCATTTTAGCCACTTTTTAAATTATTTTATTTATTCATTTTATATTACATTTATGTCCAATACATAAATGGGAACGAAATGAGAAAATATCAATTAAAACAAACATTAAGGAAAAATATCATCTTTGTTAGTCCACATTATTATCCACAATTGGGGGATCCAAGATCAGGAAAACTATCTCAAAGAAAATAAGAAAAACACGGAATGGTTAATCTTATAGTTCATATTTTCTGAGGGAGGAAGGTTAATCGGTAATTGCAGCCGGTGTGGTAACATAAAGGAAGTTGCTGCAGAGGGTTCTTCATCTGTTCTTTTAACTCCATAAACTCTTATAATTTCATGGGTTCAACAAATAAGTAATTAGGAAATAAAACATTTTAGCCACTTTTATATTTTCTCTTTCTTACCTTTTGGCTGATTCCCCCCCCCCTCATATGATAGACAGAAAGGGTAGGAGGGACACTGTTTAAAAGCAAACTGCCCCCCCCCCCCCGTACTGGAGAAATCTGATTACCAAAGTTGTGATAGCCCAGCTTCTGCTGCCTACCTGTCCTTCTAAAAAAAATAGGCTACGTACAACGTTAAGGTTTTCAGTGTAAGGGGTACAGTATACTGATCATGTCCTTAATCTGTACTGTTTCAGTCAAACAGTACTAGAATATGCAGTTGTTTTTGCCCTACTGGTGTAAATCCAGCTGCCCAGGGTGTATACACTCTTTTTTTTTTTTGTGAGTTATTTTCTTGTAAAGTCCTCCTGTTGATTGTATGTGTGAACTTTTATTTTACATTATTTATCACAGCAATGGCTTGTCATTTCTGTATACTCATGTGATCAATCCTTCGAAAAAAAGGGTCAATATAAGCAGCTTATAGTGACTCCCTGTCTGCCCCTGCTATTTTTTGTACTATATAAGACGACCTTACGAGACTGGGAGACTGGGCATCGAAATGGCAGATGATGTTTAATGCGAGCAAGTGTAAAGTGATGCATGTGGGAAAGAGGAACCCAAACTATAGCTATGCAAGTGATGCAAAGTTCCACGTTAGGAGTCACCAACCAGGAAAAGGATCTAGGAGTGATTGTTGACGATACTTTGAAACCCTGTGCTTAGTGTGCTGCGGCAGCAAAGAAAGCAAATAGAATGTTAGGTATTATTAGGAAAGGAATGGAAAATAAAAATGAGGATATTATAATGCCTTTTTATTGCTCCATGGTGCAACCGCACTTTGAATACTGTGTGCAATTCTAGTCACCGTGTCTCAAAAAGCATATAATGGAATTAGAAAAGGTACAGAGAAGGGCGATGAAAATGATAAAGAGGATGGGACGACTTCCCTATGAGGAAAGACTGAAACTTTTTGGGCTCTTCAGCTTGGAGAAAAGGAGAGATATGATAGAGGTATATAAAATACTGAGTGGAGTGGAACATGAATCTCTTGTTTACTCTTTCCAAAAATATTAGGACTAGGGGCACACAATGAAGCTACAAAGTAGTACATTTAAAACGGATTGGAGAAAATATTTCTTCACTCAACGTGTAATTAAACTCTGAAATTCTGCTAGAGAATGTGGTAAAGGCAGATAGCTTAGTGGGGTTTAAAAAAAGGTTTGGATAGCTTCCTAAAAGAAAAGTTCATAAGCCATTATGAAAATGGACTTGAGGAAAATCCACTGCTTATTTCTAGGATACTGTCAACAATTTAAGGGCACTTCTCTACTAAAATATAGACTCAAAAACAATGTGTGTAGTAGAGGACCAATAAAGTACAATATGTTGCAATAGTTATAACGGGAAAGTCTCATATATACTTAACGGCTGGTATCACTTCACTCCCTTGGTGAACCTCTTGCCGTATCAATATTGTAATCATCGACTTTTACCCCCAACCTACCAATACCTTAATTTTTCACTTTCACTCTTTTATTCTTGATATTATATAAAAAAATTAGGCAATGTCTTACTTATCTTGACTTTATCTCAAACGGGTGTGCTCACGGACCCCGACAGGTAACCAAAGGTGTTACGATCAAACATGAGGTGAAACGTTCCCCCTTGACAAAGCAAGAATTGCGAAACAGGCTACCTGTCGGGGTCCGTGAGCACACCCGTTTGAGATAAAGTCAAGATAAGTAACACATTGCCTAAATTTTTTATATAATATCAAGAATAAAAGAGTGAAAGTGAAAAATTAAGGTATTGGTAGGTTGGGGGTAAAAGTCGATCATTACAATATCGATACGGCAAGAGGTTCACCAAGGGAGTGAAGTGATACCAGCCGTTAAGTATATATGAGACTTTCCCGTTATAACTATTGCAACATATTGTACTTTATTGGTCCTCTACTACACACATTATTTCTAGGATAAGCAGAATAAAATGTATTGTTTTGAAATCTTGCAAGGTACTTGTGACCTGGATTGGCAACTATTGGAAACAGGATGCTGGGCTTGATGGACCTTCGGTCTGTCCCAGTATAGCAACACTATATTTTGGGCCTGACAGTTTCTTCTGGATTCTTTTAAATTTCCCAGTTTCTTCTGGATTCTTTTAAATTTCCAGCTCAATGTGAACTAGCCACTGTTGGACTACAGCATCGTGAGCCTTTATTCCCAGCTAGTATTTTCTGCCCACGGGGAAATATTCTGCAACCTGTGGTCCAGAATTGCATAATGGGGATTGATTCAAAGACTTTTTCAGACTTTTCTCATGTTTACGTTCTCAACAGTTACTGTGTTTTGGCTTTTCAGGGCAGTATAGTGGACCAGAAAACTAAACAAAGAATTGCTTAGTAGATGGCAGCTCACTTTTCTTTTAAATCCAATGATAATGAAGGTATTAGCTATTAGACTTGTGTGCAAAAAAATTGCACATAAGACCTGAAAGCTTATCACATTTGTTTTGTTATTGTAGGGATTTAGTGCATGGTCTGATGAGGAGTAAAAGTTAAATCGCCTTTCTGTGGCTAGTGTTAGTAAGAGTTTTGTGCCAGTTTCATTTCTTGTGCCAGCACAAATTATCCACAGCTTTTGTCTTG
This sequence comes from Microcaecilia unicolor, assembly GCF_901765095.1. Classification (NCBI taxonomy): domain Eukaryota; kingdom Metazoa; phylum Chordata; class Amphibia; order Gymnophiona; family Siphonopidae; genus Microcaecilia; species Microcaecilia unicolor. Next base: position 208,428,803 of record NC_044036.1, on the reverse strand, counting down.
TTTTATTAAAGGGGATAGGTTGAAAATCTAGTGAATAAATTGAAAAAAAGGTGAATGAGGAGCAGAGATGATCATGTGGACATATTGCAGGGAGAAGGGGGGAAATGCTGTAGCAGTTAAAAAGATATGCAATGCACTTGAGTATAGAAAATTTCATTCTATCATATCAGTATTTATATGCAGAATGTACATTTGGCATTCCAGACCCCTAATTCTATAAAATTCACCAAAAATTGCACATGCAAATTTGGGCGCTCACCTAATTTGTGTGCACAGTTTAATTAAATAACAAGCTAATTAGTGCCAATAATGGACTTCTTAACAATTATTGGCTCTAATTAAATTCAATTTTATGCATATAAATTTAGGGACAATTTGGAAGGGGGCACGGAAATGGGAGGGTCATAGGCGGAATGAGGGCATTCCTAAAAATAATGCATGTTGTTATAGAATAATGGCGATACATTTCAGTTGGTGCAAATGGCTGTGCTTAGTTGGGTGCGATTCCCGGTCATAAGCGCTGTTTTATAAACTGCACCTAACTTTAAGCGCAGATTATAGAATAGCACTTTTTTTTGCACCATATCTAGCCCGATATACATAACCCAATATTAACATACTGCACTGTATGCATATGCAGCGCTCCTCCAAGTTCAGGTACAATCTGTACAAATTATCAGTTCTGCAGTTAATGCCTGTGTGATTCATTAGGATGTATAAATCTTTCTGTGGTGATTGGCTTCTCATGCTCTCCTGTGTTTGTGCATATTTTTTTGCATGCACATTACACACATTTTATGTTTGATTCACGTACTTTACCACTCTTCAAAAGGAATCAAAACCTTTACAGTAGTACAAATACACCATTCAAAGGAAAAGAAAGATATAGCTCACAATATAATCATGGAGGAATAAAAGAAGTAAAAGCCAAAAGTGATGTTGACACTGATCCATTTCTGCTGCCTTGCCTACCACCATCTTACCAGATTGCCTCCGTACGAAACATATATTACTAGTAAAAAAGGCCGTTTCCGAAACAAATGAAATGGGCACTAGCAAGGTTTTCCTCGGAGTGTGTATTTTTGAGAGAGTGTGTGTGAGAGCGAGTGTGAGAGAGAGAGAGAGAGTGAATGTGCGAGTGTGTGTGTGTGACAGTGAGTGAGTGTGGGTGTGAGTGTGTCTGTGAGAGTGCGAGGGTGTGTGTGAGAATGTGTGCAAGTGCGTATGTGAGACACAGTGAGTGTGAGAGAGAGAGTGTGTTTCACACAGATACAGTGTTTGTGAGAGAGAGTGAGACTGTGTGCGAGTGTCTGTGAGAGAGAGAGAGAGAGTGAGACTGTGTGTGAGTGTCTATGAGAGAGAGAGTGTGTGTGAGAATGAGTGTGTGCCAGGATGGTCCCCCCTCCTGCCGGGTGCCCCCCTCCCTGTCTCCCTGCCATGTGCGAGTGTGTATTTGTGAGAGAGTGAGTGTGTGTGAGTGTGTTTGTGAGACAGAGAGTGTGTGTGTTGGAATGAGAGTGTGTGTGTGTGGGAATGAGTGAGTGTGAGAATGAGTGTGTGTGGCAGGATGGGCCCCCTCCCTCAAATGTGGGCCCCTGCCCCCCTCCCTGTCTGCCAGGTGTGAGTGTGTGTTCGTGAGTGTGAGAGAGTGAGACTGTGTGCAAGTGTCTCTGTGAGAGAGTGTGTGTGAGAATGAAAGTGTGTGCCAGGGTGGCCCCCGTCCGCCAGGGTTGCCCCCTCCCTCCCAGGTGCAAGTGTGTGTTTGTGACAGAGAGAGAGAGAGAGAAAGAAAGAGAGTGTGTGGGGGAATGAGAGTGTGTGCCAGGGTGGGGCGCCTCCCTCCCCCAGGGTGGGGGGCACCTCCCCTCCCCCTCCCAGATGTAAGTGTGTGTTTGTGACAGAGAGCGAGTGTGTGCGAGTGTGTTTGTGAGAGAGAGAGTGTGTGTGTGAAGGAGAGTATGTGCCAGGGTGGCCCCCCTCCCTCCCTCATTGCCTGCCAGGGGCCCCCATCCCTCTCTCCCCACCTCCTCCTCCTCCAGCCCTCCCTGCCACTTGATCCCGTTCTTCACTACTCCTCCCCCTGCCTGCTAGCACTGACATGTTTTACCTCCTCTTCTGTCCCTCCCTGCCTCTTGATCGGCAATCTTCGTGACTCCTCCCCCTGCCTGGTACACACCCACCTTCTCCTCCTCCGGGCCGCCCTGCCACTTGATGTTGTATCTTCGGTACTCCTAGGGCCGGCGCTATAAAAAGAAGAAACACTGAGCTGTCTGACCTGAGCGCTAACCACAAAAAATGTAAAATTAAAAAAAAACGCGGCACCGCAGGCAGCCTTGAGGCATTGGCTGCTGGCTATGCAGGCTCCTCCCGTCTCTTACGGCACTGCCCCTGGAGCGACGCAGGGGCAGTGACATAAGAGACGGGTGGAGCCTGCACAGCCAGCAGCCAATGACTCAAGGCTGCCTGCGGTGCCGCGTTTTTTTTTTTTTTTTTTTTTTTTTTACATTTTTTGTTGTTAGCGCTCAGGTCAGTCAGCTGAGTGCTTCTTCTTTTTGTAGCGCCGGCCCTGCTGCTCAACATGAAAAGCAGCAGTGGCCGGCAATGGGATGAAAAGTGGGCGGGCAGGGCCCTTCTAGGGCCAGCCGTGGCTATGCCCCTGCAGCAGTTTGGAGCGATTCTACTCCTCGGGTGGTGTTCCGTGTGTTTGCGGTGGCAACCTGGAGCGATTCTACTCCTCCCCTGCCTGGGCTTGTGTTTGCTGGGGGGTGGTGTTCTGTATATTTGCGGTGGCAACCTTGGGGGGGGTGTTTTGGTGACGGGCGGCGACTTTGGGGGGGTGGGGGACGTTGGGAAGGGCGGATAGTGCATCTCCAACCTTCTAATGGGATGTCATTTTAGGTTGAGCGATGTTTTTTGCTGAGTGTAATTGCTCAGCCCTCGACGTCATCATGTTTGACGCGTGGGCGGGGCAGACACTCATGGAGCTAAAAAGTGGTCTCAGCCACCTCACTTTAGAACGTTTGGAAAGTGAGGCATCATTAGAACGTTGGAGGTGCGTTTTATATAGAGAGATATGGCATGACACCGGATTACTTGCAGGCTTTAATAAATATTCTCCTACATAGTGTAGCTTTTGGATCCAGGGACTATCTTAGACTTCATTCTCCAAATTGCAAGAATTTGCATTACAAGTCAGGTCACTTTGCTAACTTTAGACATCAAGGTGGTAAATGATGGAACTCTTTATCCTTGAAATCAAATGTCAACCTGATTATTTGGTATTTTGCAAAAAAAATGAAAGCTTTCCTCTTTGACAGATTCCTACTCATTGACAGAGTATGGTGTTAGTTCTTAGCTTTCTCTTATTTTACATTTATGGTTACTTTTGCTTGTTTTATTTATTGTAAGCCACATATGTTCGGGATAATGTGAGGTACAAATGACACAATAAATGAATAAGTAATGTTCCACATATTGGTGAAATCTAAAGAACAAGTAGTAAGGTTTTAAACCAATTTTAAACTTCTCAAGGTTTGTCTGAATTCTGAGGTATTGGAGCAAGGAATTCCGTAACACTGGCGTTAAATAGAAAAATGCTGATTTGCATGTACGATCCAACCAAGTCTCATCAAAGGGGAGGGATTGAAAATTGATTGGGAGTGTAAGACTCTAAACAGAGAATATACTACCAATAAATTGGAAAGATAGCTAGGGGTCCCTTCTAAAAGGCCCAATTTGCTAACACCAAGATGGATACGGTAAGGAATTTGTAGCCAATGATATCTTAAAACAGTGGTGGTTTAATGTGATCAAATTTACAATAACTGGTAACTAGTTTGAGTGCTTGTATTTTGTATGAACTGAAGTTGACACAGTGCAGTTTGAGAATGTTCATTCTATAATACTTTACAGTAATCTAGCTGTTAGATTAGAAACCTGTGTAAACAATGTCGATTTCTGAAGAAAAGGCTGAATAGCTCTGATAGATTTAAGAATTCGGACACATGAACCTAACCACAGATGAAATCTGAGAATCCTAAGTAATGAGGTTAATTGTACTGTGTGACCAATAAGCACAAGTGAACAAGTCAGTGATTGGGACCTCCATGTAAGCCACCTTGCAGATGATCTACTAGGATTAAGCTTCAGACAATGCATCTCAAAGAAGAAACAGCTGACTGGCAATCATTGAGAGAAGAAAAGTCAGGAAAATATGGATTGGTGAAGAACACTAACTGTATGTCATTCACAGAAAAGATGCTGTTAATTCCTTTAGATTGAGTGTCCAAGAAAGCACAAAGGCAGACGGTCTGCAAACTCCAAGGTGGAAGATAAAAAAACAGCAGATTGTGTAAAAAGATAAATATAGTTTATTTCAAACAAAATACTGGTATTTGTATAAATATAGACAGCCCGACACAGGCCGTGTTTCGCCCAACTGGGCTGCTTCAGGGGCTATAAAAAACATATAAATTAACAGTTATAGTATTGAACTATACATATAAAGAACATATATAATATAATTATATATACATATATATACATACGTGTATATGCACATACAACAAATATAATGTCTATATCACTATACATATATAGATCTAAACTGATACATACCAAAACATGCTCTATATAAAAACCATATAAAAAAAGATTATATTAAATATTAACAACAAATTAATAAACAAGAATATCAAATATAGAAAATAATAAATAATAAATAATAATTATGTCCTATATTTATAGTGATTTACCTATGCTATAGGTAACTCTTGCTTCCGGTTATAAGCTTCCTTGTTCACCGCTTTTTTCAGCTATCTCGGAGATACGTGATATTAACCCCATGTAAGTAATATTTTTAAAGATATCATTTTCGGTTTCCTGGAGGAAAATACTGAATGACGTTACTGATTTCACGCAAATAATAGCTTATGAGGATAACATTGAACGACGTTATTGATCTTATGCAAATAATAGTCCTGGTTTAAGTTTTTTTCTAAATAGTTTCTTTCTATATAGCAAGTATCATATGCTGTTTGAGGTTTACTCTATGAGAAGAGCATAGTATGCCGCTATTGGTCACACATGATTGTACACAGATCATCATCTTCTCATTTTTTCTTTCATTAGATTAGCAAGTTATGCTTTTGGCATCTCTGATTCTAGCTTTTTTTCAAACCAGATCTATTCTTCATACACGTGAGTCTTTATTCAACAGCAATTTTTCAACAGCACTAATTCAGTCTTCCATATCTTCTAATTGCAAAAACTTTCTTTTTGTTTTGTAGTGGTTAATAGGACATTTTACATGCGCCTTATATCTGGTAGCAAAAAGCGCCTTATATTTGGTAATAAAGAACTCTTATATAGGTGGGTGTCTTAACTTCTCTTTTATAATTTCGGTTTGCTTTTATAATTTCGGTTTGTTTTAATAATTTCGGTTTGCATTACATATATAGCATAGGTAAATCACTATAAATATAGGACATAATTATTATTTATTATTTATTATTTTCTATATTTGATATTCTTGTTTATTAATTTGTTGTTAATATTTAATATAATCTTTTTTTATATGGTTTTTATATAGAGCATGTTTTGGTATGTATCAGTTTAGATCTATATATGTATAGTGATATAGACATTATATTTGTTGTATGTGCATATACACGTATGTATATATATGTATATATAATTATATTATATATGTTCTTTATATGTATAGTTCAATACTATAACTGTTAATTTATATGTTTTTTATAGCCCCTGAAGCAGCCCAGTTGGGCGAAACACGGCCTGTGTCGGGCTGTCTATATTTATACAAATACCAGTATTTTGTTTGAAATAAACTATATTTATCTTTTTACACAATTCCTTTAGATTGTACATTAAGATTCAGTGCAATTTCCCCTCCTTTCCCCCCTCCCTCATTGAAGTGCAGATGATCAAAGGTAAAATGCAGGCACTAGAGGCTACTAACTTCCACATTTACCTGTGCAGAATGTGGGCTCTAACGTGGCTAACAAAAATCACACCAAGGGATTCTCCCTCATGCTCAGAGAGCTGCACTCTGAACTCGTGCGCTCCTACTGCTTTAACCCTACGCCATTTCGGAGCTGGCTTTAGGATTAAGCCGAGAGATGCGGTGCCGAACCTTCAAGATTTGTCACTAGCCACTCACTGTCTTCTCCAAGACGTGGGTCCCGCGTTGGGGGGGGGGGGGAGTAGGCACTGTTGGCTGCTTGTCGCCCAATGTTTTGGCCATTTTTCCATGTGCTGTTCACTGCAATTTACCCTCGGGGGCAGGGGTTGTGGGGGAGACTAGAAAACAACCTGGTAGCATTGGAGCCAGTACATGCACAGAGCTGTGCTTAACATACAATTCTTCATCGCATGCACCGGGCACCATCTGTTTCATTTGGTCCCTCATGATCGAAACTAGTAGCATGCATATCATTTGCATACAATTAGCTTTGAGCATGAGGGAGTTATTTTAGGGTTATGTTGGGGAGGTAAACTCAGACGCTGTTCCATGCTGCAATGCACTCAGATAACTGAATTTCACTAATGAGGGTCACTAGGCTTCTCTTGGAGTTGTGGATTTCATGGAAACCCAGTTGTTGAGGGTGGAGTGTGAGAGTAGTTTCTTGGATAGAGCAGTTGTAGGGGTAGTGTTTGGGGATGGAGAAGTTTTCAGGGTATTATGGCATTGTCGACAGCACAAAACATTTTGGGATATCTTAAATGGAAATGGATGTTCTAAATCTCATGAATAGTTTTATTATTATTGTTATTATTATATCACACTTCTATACTGCTACAACCTTAAGTTCTAAGTGGCCAGCAAAATCAAGAAACCAAGGTACAGTCCTTAGGAGTTACATAGATTACAAAATAGGAAACAGTTCATTACTCTCAATAAAATTAAACACATTTTCTAAAAAGTACAGTCTTAAGTTGTTTCCAAAAAAATGACTAATCTATTGTCATATTGAACACATAAAATACAGTACATGCTTTCAAATGGTCATTTCCCCTCTGATAAGGGCAACATTATACTCCAATCCCTAAATCACAACTAGCAAAATCAATGAATTACAGAGTAGTGGCGTCAATACCACTACTGACCAAAATGATGGAGGAACTGGTAGCACAACAACTAATGGACTACTTGACACACTTCACACTCCTTCATAACTCACAATCAGGCTTCAGACCAGTACATAGTACTGAGATGGTCATAATTACTCTGATAACAAAATTCAGAAGATTAATAAACCAAGGACAGAAATCCTACTACTACAATTTGATATGTCAAGTGCCTTCGATCTAGTAGGTCATATAACACTAATGATCCTGCTTGACAATGTGGGAATTAGCGGCGCAGTGCCAGGCTGGTTCAATGGCTTTGTAAGGACTAGATCCTACGCTAAAAAGAATGTCTAACCAACGTTCAGCCCCTTGGATATCCGACTGTGGGGTACCACAAGGTTCTCCAATATCACCCGTACTGTTCAATGTCATAATGGCTCCACTCGGAAAGAAAGTAGAACAAATGGGATTTAATCCATTCATTTGTGCCGACAATGTCATCGTATATGTCCCTTTCAACAACAACATCAGAGATACTAGACAAGGTCAAAGAAGTTCTGGATATGATGGAAAAATGGGCCACAAGTTTCAATCTCAAACTAAATAAGATAAAATCAAATTCCTGGTTCATTTCAGCCCATACGACCCAAGTTCCTACCAAAACTTCACACAATCGACCAACAAACGTACAATATCGAAACAACTAAAATTACTAGAAAGCTAAATATCGGCAATCTCATCAGAGAGTTTCAAAAATCTATGGAAACTGAGAAGGGTTAGAGACTACTTTCCCAGACAATCATTTCGCCTCTTAGTACAATTGCTGATACTATCTCAACTAGACTATTGTAATGCAGCATATGCAAAGTGCAAAGAAAATATATTAAAATCACTACAGACAGTTCAGAACACAGCAGGAAGTCTAATATACAAAAAATCAAAATACGAAAGAGCAACACCACTACTCAAAAAGCTACACTGGCTTCCAATAAAGGCAATATTAATTTTCAAAACCAGCACTCTTATATTCAAAATACTGTTTGGTATGTCACCGGATTAAGTGCTAGACCTGATTGAACTATCCCCAAGAAACGCAAACCCATGAACCAGAAGCTGTTTACTACTTTACCTACCAAACTGCAGAAACATAATATACAAATCCATCTACATGGCTGGTTTCAGCTACCTGGGTTCTAAATGGTGGAACTCAATACCCAAGATCACAAGAAGCATTACAAACTATTTTCAGTTCAGGAAAGAACTAAAGACTCACCTTTTCAAAAAATTTGTATGGTTAACTACACACGATACCGATGCTGTACACCACTTTGAAATTATACCGCACCAATGTAACATCGTCTAATTATAAATTGTAAACACACCCATCATTGTAATTATAATCAATTGCAAATTGTAAGCCACTTTGAACCGAAGCTTGCTTTTGGATAACAGTGGGATACAAGAATAAATGAATCTATCTACCTACCTACCTACCTACCTACAGTTTTCCAAACGTTAAGAGCTTGGAAACCCAACAAACTTTCAAAGAGAGTGAACCTTTTTCACTCTCTTAGGGGATGGTAACGAAAATGGTTTATATTTATATAACTGTCTACCAGTTTCTTGTGTTAGTTTTGTTTTTCTTGTAGCTTTTTTTCATCTTTGCTTTCCCAATAATGTGGACTGTACATTATATTTTGTTTACTTACTATTTGCCTAATGATAGCTTATTTGATGTTTCTGCAATTTCTTTCAAAGCTTATTTTTTGGCTTTGTATATTATAAATACATTTTTAAAAAACCTTCTATGTCTGCCAGGAATAGTAAAAGTCAAATTGGCCAAGAGATATCCCGGGCATTCTCCAAAATCTTATATAGTACACAGGAAAATTTAAACAACACCCTGGCCTCAATGGGCAACTAGGGAAGCTCTTCATAATATTTTAAAATTCAATTGAATTTATGTAAAGAGAAAATTAACTTTACTGCAGTACTCTGCACAGACGGCAGTTTTCGAAAGGTTTGTTTAGAAGATTACTATAATCTAATTTGGATAAGAGTAGTGTTGCACCAAAAGTCTGAATTGATCAGTTTCAAAGACATTTTCTGATTCTTCTAAGATTGCTCAGCAAGAAAAAAAGAACTCTTAATCAGTGCATTAATATAAGCATCCAAAGACTGGTCAACATAAACTCCTAATATTTCATGACAGGCAATAGCAGGTATTCTGTTTGAACTACTAAAATATGATCTACTGAAGGACCAGGACTATAATCCAGTAACAAAACTTTAGTTTTCTTGGCATTCAGTTTTAGTTTGTTTCCACATAAATGCTTATTAGCTCCAAATACTTATGGACTTTGGATGTTATTTGCGTTAACAATGAATAAATCAAATCAAAGCGGTGATGTCATATTGTTATGTAGCCACATTGAACTCAAACTAATTTGAGATAATGTGGGATCTAAATGTCACAAATAAATAAATAGAAATTGACAAAACCCTGATTTGAAAGCTCAGTCCCAAAGAATGAAGAAAAACATTTAAACTGTAAGGCTCATTTTCAGCCACTCTTTGCCAGGTAGGGAGGGCACAAAGCAGGTATTTCAGAGTCCCATAAGTACTCCCTAATTCTGCTTCTCCCCACCTCTGTTGGTCACTGTTTCCACCAGCTCAAACTGGAAAAGTTACAGCTTCAACCCCCCCCCCCCCCCTACAAGCAGTCTTCACCAGTGTGTCTGGAATAGAGGTGTGCATGTGAAAATAATCTGGTCCCCATTGCTACCATCCCCACAGTTTTCTTTCCCATCCCAAACCCGCTTTTAAAAGATCTTGTAAATTCAAGCAAAACATGAAATGTAACCTATAACTTGTTAAAGTTTAACACAAAACAATAGGCATAACTTTGTTAAATATGCATATTATTAACATATACTCTAAGAAAACAAGCATTTCATATATATATATATAATAAACCATCAACTTTACAGAGTCAGAGCTCAGTCCCCTTCTGCGCTCCTTGATTGTTTGTCCTGTAACTGAAAAAGAACATTCTGATGATGTGCTTATGGCAGGAGCTTCAAGCACCGACACATATCAGTTTTGGCCACACGTGGGACCTCTGTTGCCAGTAGGTAGTAAGAGACGACGGAATTCTTTATCCAAGCTCAATATGTATGTATCCATGTCATCGATCACCGAATAAATCTCCAAAATATTTGCCTCTGATTCTTCTCATTTTGAATGTTTGTTGGTGGTTTGACCATTGGTTGCAGCTTGAATACAGCTTGATCTGCTGTTAGTGTTCAGAGTCAGTTTATGGCACTATTCCACCCTTGGTCATCAGATCTAAATGACCCTTCAGCCTTGGATCCAGCAACATTGCTGCCAAGTGTGTCTCTTTATCTGTAAAATAACAGTCCAGGTGATCTGCAAGACAATTCTTTAAGGATACTATCACATGGATGGCCGAGGTAGCAGTTGTCAGTTGGGACCGCCAGATGTAGTGAAGGCTTAGTATCTTTCGACAGTTATTTTTTAGCTCTGTCAAATGGTTTTAATGCCACAACGTCTGCAAGCAAGGAGTTTTCACACACAATTTTGGTCAGGAACTGCTTGTTTGCACCTGGGCAGACTGGATGGACCGTGCACGTCTTTTTCTGCCGTCATCTACTATGTTACTATGGTTTAATGGCAATTGCACACTGCTCCTCCATATTCTCTGCCACAGATTTCAGTGTCAGTAGAATGCTGTTCCATGGAGTTGATGTTCACTGCTTGAGCATTTTCTTCAGTGAACGTTTGACTTTTACTTCTTAGTGAGTATAACTACCTCCTTGCACAATGTTGTTAGCTCATTTATCTCACTGGGGAGATCATTTGGATCAAGTTCAGTTTTTCATCACTGGAGTCCATGAGAGATTACGAGATCAAGATTGACGTGCATGACCTATCCAGACCTCATCTTGAAAAGATGTTTTCGTATTAGCTGCATTATCAAGTCACATAAGTGAGACTAGCTCGGTGGAGATTATACTCTGCCAAAATGCTTGAAATATATCAAGGAATATTTTCACTAGTTTATCAGTGGTCTTCTCATTGCCAAAATTGATGAACACATGTACCAGTTTTCATCAAGGTGAGCGCCTCTTTCAATTTTTTATTTTAGCCAAGGTGTTGTCAAGTTTCCGAGTCGAGGTACACGGGGATTTATTCTGATCCCCATCCCCTCCTTGTCGCTATTCATGTTTATTCTGTCCCTTCCCATCCTTGCGGTAGTAATGACTTTTTTTTGTCCCTGTCTGCGGATTTCCATGGGTTTCACATTATCCCCAACCCCAGGCACACCTCTAGTCTGGAACATACTTGAACTTCCATGCGATCACTGTGATCTGGACTGCAAATTCTCATCTTGCTCCCCCGCCCCCCCCCCAGGCCACAATCACTGATATTACTGGCTGCAGAGGAAGAGAGATGGCCTGAATAACTCCCCCCCCCCCCCAGCGCTTTCTTCTTATGCCAACCCTGAAGATTCAGTGGGGAGGATGTGTGTTTTTAAAAGGGGATGAAATTAGGGGGATGGGTGTTGGAAATTAGAAAAGGAGAGAGCGGGGATACACACAGGGGTGGGAAGCTTGGGGGATTGAGAGGGATGGGAGTGAGCAGTGACAGCCCTATTATTAGGCCAACTGAGGTGGGGGCCTCAGGCGGCGCTCTCCAGGAGTGGCATTGTCCCCTTCCCTCCTCAACCTTCTTTCCCAAGTTTACCTTATTTTGTTCTTTTCCAAAAGGCAGCAGTGGCAGCGGCAATGATTCCCATAGGCTGCCATGCCACTGGCACCAGCCTCTTCTCCTACTGCAGCCTGCTTCTCGATGTAACTTCCTGGTGAGTCGCAGTAGAGCGAAGGGGCCAGTGCCGGCAGCACTGTGGCAGGGCAGCCTTTGGGAATCACTACTGCTGCCTTTTGGAAAGGAAAAAAAATAAGGTAAACGCGGGGAAGAGGGTTGATGAGGGAAGGAGGGAGATGCCAGACCAGGCATGGGTGGAGGTGGCCTCTCATCCCTGCCTTGGGTGGCAGATTTTCTTGGGCCACCCCTGGGAGTGAGCATGAGAGGGAAGGTATGAACATGATGCAGTGGACTCGTTGCTTAAGTGGAGCTCAGGGGATTGCAGGAGTATGTGTGACCGAATGGAGACTTGGGGGGATGGTGGGAGTGGAGACTTGAGAGCTTGAGTAGCAATTCAGGGATTATAAGAGCAGAGCAACTGGGTGGGGCTATGTCAAAGGTAAATTAAATGGGTGACAGCAGATGTAGAAAGGTGGGATGGTGTGAAACAGTGAAGGACATGGAGTTGCTGGGGAAAGGGCTAAGAGACAAAGTGTGGGCTGAGTGGATGATAGAAGTGTTAGAATGAATGTGAGAGAAGTTATGATAGAAGTGTTAGAATGAATATGAGAAAAGGCATGAGAAGCTTGGAGACATATGAAAGGGCTGAAGGCTGGAGGGTGGGTGTGAGTCATAGGAAAGGAGCTGGGACTGGGGATAAGAGGCAGAGGAAAGTATTTTGAAGGCTGGGGAAAGGAGCTGAGTACAGAGAATCGGAAATTAATTTTTAGGGATTGAGTGAGACAGAAGAAGGGCAGAAGGTTAGGGAGGGAATAGGTTGACTGAGGGGACAGAAAGTGGAGCATAGAAAGCTAGAATAAAACTAAGGTGAAAATAGGGAGATTGAGGACTGGAAATGGAGAAGAATGCATGAAAGGTAATATCTAGCTATGGATGGATAGAGAGGCACATAAGAGAGAAATGGAGGAAAGATGAATTTTAAAAGACAGAAAAAAATTAAAAAGAAGACTTTGGAAAGGAATTTAGAAAAAGACCATCAGAAAGAAGGTGAAGAGAATCTTGGACTACCCTAGTTAGAAAAATAATTTGCCCACACAAGAATAGTAAAAGATAAATAATATAAATAAATAAAATGATATCAGTTTTCAGTGATTGGAAAAATATTAGCTTTGGGAATGAGCAGGCTTTTTTTTGTTCGTTTTACACCTTTATATTGGCATTCTATTTCTGCAGTGCTGATTTTCAGTTTTTTTTTTTTTTAAGGTACATTTCTTTTTACTATATCCTGAGAATTGGTGGTGTTATGATATGGAGGATTTGCTACATAGTTTTTAGAAAGTTTTGTGTTGGATAACAAACAGAGGGATTTTGTGTTGCTGTTACTGAGGTAATTCCAGAATTTTAATATATTTTGGGTAAGCTGTAAGGGGAACAACCCAGAGCTCTGCTTTGTATAGATGCCATAATAAATAAAACAAAATTGTTGATATTGTATTAAGTATAGCATGAATTTCTCTACCATTGAACCGTGTATTGAAAAGCTGTGTACAGCACATCAATCCCAGATTATTCACTGATGAAATAAGCAAAGATTAGACGTTATGTGAAAAAAATAACATTTTAATAACCTTGATTTCAACAAGTTTATATAATAAAATAAATTATCTTGAGAATAGTTTTTACTTTCATTGCATCATTTTAATTACAATATAATGATATTTGGGCTCTTGTTTTGTTCAGCTGTAGATTGAACACATTCGGTCAGGAGTGTTACAACAGAAGGGTTGAGAAACATGACCTTATAATGTGTAGCTCTGCATCTGTGCTTTATGATTTAACCCAAATATGACCTCATTTGCAACTCTCTTTAACAAGACCCTAATTTTCTTACTCTTGTTACTCTATCTTATCTATCTATATGTTCCATCTTTGCTTATAGCCTACATTGTCTATTAAAATGTTTTATTGTGTATTGTGTTGACATTGTAATGTAACATACTATGTCATACTTTGCATTGTTGTTCGAATATTTTTACTGCTGTAATTGTCTGTTGCTTATGTTTGACTTATTCTTGCTGTACACCGCCTTGAGTGAAGTCCTTCAAAAAAGCGGTAAATAAATCCAAATAATAAATAAATAAAAATTTGTAAGAAAACCAGGAATGGAAAAAAGTACTAAAAGGACACTACGGGGTCCTTTTACAAAGCAGTGGGAAAATATGGCTTGCGGTAGTGTGGGCGCATCTTTTGGGCACACGCTGGGCCACTTTTTACCATGGCTGTGTAAAAGGCCATTTTTAAATGGGCTGGGAAATGAGCGTACGGAAAAATTAAAACTAGCTTGTGCCTATTTATGGCCTGAGCCCTTACCTCCATCCACTGACAGCAGTAAGGGCTTACATGCTACCTGTGCAGTAACCATGCAGCGTGTGCCAATGTGGCTGTGCTGCCGATTACCACCTGGAACACCCCGTGGTAGAAAAGTATTTTCTACTTTGGGATTCCGTGCACGCTAAAATCAGAATTACCACCGGGCGCACAAGCGACCCCGGCGGAAGTAATGATTTGGGTCATGCTACCCACGTGCCACAGCTTTTGCAAAAAGGTCCCTACATGCCTGCAAGGCCTCCCTTAGGTCATCTCCCAAAAATACAGTCCCTCCCCAACCCGATTAGGCAGGTAAAGGATAGGATGCCTCGCCCATGTAAGAAGGGTCTCTTGCTGGCGTGCTTCGGAGGAGTAGCCTAGTGGTTAGTGCAGCGGACTCTGATCCTGGGGAACTGGGTTTTATTCCCACTGCAGCTCCTTGTGACTCTGGGCAAGTCACTTAACACTCCGTTGCCTCAGGTACAAATAAGTACCTGTATATACTATGTAAACAGCTTTGAATGTAGTTACAAAAACCACAGAAAGGCAGTATACCAAGCCCCATTCCCTTTCCCTTTCCATCCTCTGCTGTAAAGTATGGATCAGGCTCCTGATCATAGGGAGAGAGAGCACAAGTAGCATAGTTTTGCCAGTTCTCTCCCCCTCCCCCCTTTTCTTTCCTATGATTTAAGCAGGATTGGGCTCCCCTGCTTGTCTTACAATTAAAATGGAAGCAGTCATCAGCTCCTGTCTTCTGTGTGTGGCCCATATGTTTCTGGACTGATACAGTCCGGATTATTCTGTTTGGGAAAGCTGATAAGGGCTGTTTAGGCCTTGGTCTCTGCCAAGGTGATAATCAGGCTGGAGCACATTTTCAGTGGCTGGCAGATAACAGGTTGTTAGCAGCCTTATCTCTGCCAGAGTGGATCAGACCCCTGCTGTGCAGTAACCCCCACACAGAGGAGAACTCTGCTGTATTTAGAGAACCCCCACTTTTGCATACAGTCTTCGCCAGCTTTGGGTCTCTAGTCTTGCTTCTTTGTATTTTTATACTGCACATTACATACAGATTTCAAAAGACATTCATACATCTGCTTTTCCATCTCATAGAGCCTGCTCTGTGTATCTCTCTGCCTCATATAACCTAGTTCTCATTAAGACAGGCTTAGAGTTCTGCTTTACTTATTGTGAATAGAACTTCCTATCTGCAAGACCAGTATATTTCTGAAGTATGTAAACAGTATGAAGAGCAACAGTATAACTGTAGGGATTGTGGTCATACTCGAAGAGAGATGCTGAGCATTAACCAAAAAAAAAAAAAAAAAAAAGAGTAAGAGCTTTTAAGGAAATTGAAAGGTATTTGTAGATGCTTTGATAGTACTGCTATTTTAATATAGAACACTTTTGGTCCTGTTTACTAAGGCGTGCGCTAACGTTAGAGATACCTAGTGCGCCATGTTAGTAAGACTTTGGTTCTCAGTGAGCAATGTTGTCTGAGCATTGGCCTTGGGCTGCAAGCAGCAACAAAGATGATACCTGTAGTGTTAGATGTCAGAGAGAGCTGTATATGTCTCTTGAACACATTGAGAGTTTTACAATCTGTTATTGTTGTTGCAGAAACTGTATGTGTTTAGGAATGACATTGATATTATCAGAAAGTCGTAGCCTGGTCCTGTATTAATGAACTGCCGGTTTCATTATTTGTTTATTGGGATTTATTAACCGCCTTTACAAAGAGATTCACCCAAGGGTGGTGTACAGCGGGTACAGTTTAACATTAAACTTACAATTTTGTTAACAGAATAACAATAGTCAAATGGCCAAATATAAACATAAATGCAATAACCTACCCTTTTACAAAGCCTCGCTAGCGGCTGCTGGTGAGGTAATGGTGATACAGCCCATTCAAAGTGAATGGCTGTGATGGCATTACCACGCGGCTTTGTAAAGGTGTGTGTGTGTGGGGGGGGGGGGGGGGTAAATGAGACAAACTAACAGCAAATTAAAACCTAATAATAGGGCTACCATGAAACCGTATCAAATTTCATGAATAAAACACACTGAAATTCAAATAACAGAGATATAATACAATGTTGGCATAATACTAATAAAACACCTAATAAGCATGCACTAGAACATTCAAATAACATAGATATTATGCTAATGCTTTTCTACAATACAGCTTACCATATAGCCAAGGAACCAAATGCAGATATATAGATGGGGACATGATGGGTAGTACGGAGTAAGTTGGGATACAATAGATGGGTGGCTAAGCACACAGCAAGTTCTTTGTGCAGTTAAACAAGATATAAGGAACTGGTCCTAAGTTGCAGTGTGTGTAGCACTTTCTTCACCAAAAGTATTCCTTTCATGATTTTAGAAATAATTTCTCTGACACCATGAGGTATCAGTTGCAGCTGCCGTGTGTTTTATTCTGTCTCTTCCATCCTTTCTTTTAGCACAGCTTTCACAGTGACGGCCACCTCTAGAACCACTTCTGATCCTGTAGGTACACTTTCTTGGTGGTGGGGCTACCCTCCTTGATTCTTACAAACAGAGGATGCATTTGGAATAAAAAAAAATGCAGTATTCTGTACACAAAATACATTTCCAAAGAGAAGAAAGACTATTATTTAATAAGAAGCAGGTTTGGCTGTGGGAAAGGGGTGAAAGATGTGACTATCCGGAGCCAATATGGGCTGAGATGAGAGAGGGACATAGAACAGATTGTCACAGGTTGACATTGCTGACTGTCAGAGGCAAGCATGAGTACAGAAGGAAATATGCCCCTATAAAACTAATGCGTTTCTTTTATAGCCCAAACCTATTTTTTCTTTATGACAGCAATATTATTAAAAGCTGCTCTGTTTTGGTTTCTCTCTGGTAATTACAGATACTAAACTGACAATGCACTGTCTGTATTGGGCACTGTGTGCATAAAGAAATGATGCCAATTAAAACAAAAGTTGTGGCTGCCTTGGGAAGAGAAATCAAAGCATACAAGCCTCCTCTCCCCCCCCCCCCCCCCCCCCCCAGCCATTCTTGGTGTTTGTGGTGTTGCTTCAGACCTCCTACTTCCAGGTCTGATTCAGGTGAAGTAGAGGGCAAATTGAAATCACTGAAGCCAAATCTGTGGCTGAAATTTGCTGCTTGGTTTCAGCTGAAATCAAAGCCAAAACTATCTTGGCCCCTGATTGAAAACTGCCCCTGCCACTGATTGGAAACTGCCCTTGTCCTGTATAGAAGGAACACCTTTCCCCTCCACATGTAGTGTCCCCCCCCCACCCACTGCATCATTGATGGTCTTGTGGCTAGTTGGGGCAGGAATGACCCCCAGTCACTCCTGTCCTTGCTGGCTCTATTGACAAAATGACTGAAACCAAAACAAGATCAAATCCAAATTTCAGGCAGGTTTTGGCACCAAAATTCAGTCAGGCTCTAAAGTAATTCACCTATGAGATAATACCTTTTATCCTGTTACCTATTACTTATGCCAGGTCTTTAGTGAAGAGAAGTGGTACTAATTTTTTTCTCTGCTGTTCACATTTTACAAGTGTGGAAACAGGACCTCTCTGTGGGACTGATGCAGAAAGCTACTTTGAGCCTCACCACGTGGTTACTACAAGACTTTACTGGCCGAGCAATGCAGAAAGGAGTGAAGCATATGGGTATTAATACATGCAGAAGATATGGCTGCACAGTGCATTGAAGTGGATGCTAATGAGGCCATTAATCATTCCACTGCCATGCACCGAAAAATGTGCTGTTAGCACAAGAAATTTTTCGACAGGTCCAGGGCAGCATAGTCCGACCTAAGTCCCCGCCCCTATTAACTTTTAAGTCAGTGCCTGAGCAGTGGTTGGCTCAGACACTGCCAGGAAAGATGACAAAAAAAAATTTCCACTACGTTCATTCCCACTATTCCAGGATGAGTGGGTAGTTATATCCATCGACCAGCAGGTGGAGATAGAAAATACAGAACTGAGCACCACTACATAGCTCCCTGCTAGCAGCTCAGCTCCTCAGTATCTTCTATCTCCAGCAGGTGGACGGACAGACAGACTTCCTCTGTCTCTGGTTCTGAGGCCTTGGTCAACTGGTTCCCAGTTGAGCAGACATACCTGGTGGTGCTGGGTCCCTGTCGTGCCTTCCCCCTGGGGTGTTCTGCGCCTTTTCCCTGTTTTCCCTCTGTGTGAGAGCCTGCTCAGCAACCAGTCTGCTCAGAAGATGAGGAGTCGCAGGCAACACAGTGAGTCTGGTAGGCCGGTGCTGCTGCCGGGACCTGCTCTGAAAGGGGGGGGGGGTGACTGTGTCCCCGGGTATCGTGGACCCAGGGTGGTGTGTCCTTTCTGCTGTGCTTCAGGCCTTGGGACATCGATGGGAGCACTGTGTGTTGGTGCTACAAAAAAAATATATATATAGATCAGTGGAGTGAGAACCAGGGGAGCCTGGTTGAAATCTCACAACTGCTCCTTGAGTTCTTTGGCAGATACAAACAGACTGATTCCTCTGAAGACAGAAAACTGCCTAATCTACCTGAATGTAAAAAAAAAAAAAAGGACATATTTTTGCATGTTTGTGCTGTGCTCCGGTTAAAAAAAAAAAAGCAGGTGTGTAGTGTGGTGCGCCACATGTTTTCCCGCGCAGAGGCAGACTCTGGTCATGGCAGCCCCAGCTTAGTGTGTGATCTGCTGCCTGTCTTGCACTGAGCGGTGTTCCTCCTTGGGCCGCTTCACGGTGTGTAGTCCAGTTCCCAAGTGGAGGAGCTGATTCGGGGCTCGCACATACAGGGTGCGCATGGTCACAGCAGCGCGTTTCTTTCGGCTCTGGTCCCTGGTGCAGGGCCTTGGTGCTTTGCCTCAGAAGGAGGCGGGAATGACCCTTGGTTCTGTGACAGCGGCCCTGGAAGTGGTACCTTACCCTTGGATGTGGCCAATTTATAGTGCCTTGTTCAGCTCCTGGTCTCCGATTTCAGAGGGTTACAGCCTCTGGCTTCTTTGCCCCTGGCGGTCAGACAGACCTGAGGTGGTTGTGGCTTCACCAGTCATTGACCCTAGAGAGGCCCTTCCCGCTCCTGCCTTGGGAAGTGGGGTCTATGGTTGACAGTTTCTTGGGCTGGGGGGCCCTTTGCAGGGTCCCCTGGCACGGCTCTTGGTTTCCAGTAGAGGCGCATTGGCCCTCTGGAGCTGTGAGGGGTGTGCTAAGCTCTGGAGGCTTTTGCCCCGCTGTTGGGAATGCTTTGGTTTGGGCCTTTTCAGACCACTAGCCTCTTCTACTAGCTAGGGGGGTGGGGACTCCTAGCAGTCTGCTGGCTCTGGAGCCCAACTGGTTAATGGCTGGGGCAGAGAGACACCTGTTGTGCCTTTCGGAGGTTTTGAGGAGTCCCTCTCCTGGGGACCAACCTTTTTAGCAGGCACGCTCGGACTTCCAGCGATTGGGAGCTGTCGGTCGAGCCATTACATCTGCTGATGTGTTGATGGGGCTTGGTTCTCTTGGCCTATTCCTATGTCACTTTTCCTCGGTTCTTCAGCCGTCAAAGGGAAGAGGACTGTCTGGGTCTGGACACCCTGCTGCATTTGTGTTTGAGCGAGGGACTCCTGTATGCCTTCCCTCATGCTGAAGTTAGGCCGGGAGTGGGGGAGAGTGGGAGACCTTCGGGATAGAGTGCTCTTGTTCTCCAGCCTGGACATAGCTCCAGTGCTATGCAGATCTTGTGAAGCTCCTAGTTGGGGAGCTAATGCGATTTCCTCAAGTTCGAGGTTTTTCTGTTAGGGTCTGGTGGTCATGGAGGATTCTTCTCCCTTTGGTCTTACGACCTGGCCCTTGAGAGGGCTCAGCTGAGGAAGAAGGATTATTGGTTTCGGTCCTGGCTTCCCTGCTGCAGGCTAGGAAGCGCTCTTCTTCCTTGGCACCTGCCAGTACTTTGCGTCCTCCCTGGGTCATTTCCTGGCATTTTTGCGGGAGGGAGTATCAAGGGCTAGCACTGGGTTTCTTTTGGGTTCCAGTGGCTGCCTTGGCTTGCTTTCAGGGTCGTTGGCAGGCCTCTTCTTTAGTGGCTCTTCCGGTTGTGATTCGTTTTCAGAGAGGTGTGGATCGCTTACGCTCCCCTTCACGTGCCTTTTCCGAATGGGATTTTATGCTGGTCCTTCGGGTGCTGCAGCACTCTCCATTTGTGCCCCGTCACTAGGTGATCCTGATAGTTCTCACGTAGAACTCGGTGTTATTAGGGCACTTCCATTGGCCTGTTGCTTCTTGCAACTTCAGGATCCTTCTTAGGACTCTTCCTCTGTCTTTGATTTGGAGGCGGGGTCTCATTTTGGGCAGTACCGTCCTTCTTGCCCGAGTGCTTGTTGGTTTCTTTTTATTTAGTCGTCTATATGCCTCTTGCATGCTTCTGAACTTTCACAGGGCTCTCTTGTGTTTTTTCGAGGTTCCTGATGTCTTCCTCCTTTCGTATAGACCTTTTGTGCAGTTTAGTAAACAGCAGTTGGGTCTTATGGCTTCCAAGGCTTCCTTTGTCCAGTGGATGAAGGTGGCCATGGTCTCTGCTTGTATTCTGGGAGGCTCTTCTCCTCATGTTGGAAGGCACACTCTCCTGGGATAGTGTGAAGAACTAATGGAAAGAAAAATTATCAGGTAAGTCCTGATTTCTCCTTGTGGCAGTCTGCATTTGTCCCCTCCAAACCATGACCTGACAAACTACCCAGCTCCCGACCTCCAACTTAAATGCATCCATGGTGTCTAGTGCACCCCCACCCCTCCCTCTTCCACCTTGACTGTAGAAAAAAAAATCCTTTGTCTAGTGTCCAGTGCACCCCTCCTCTCCCTCCCTCCCTCCCTCCCCCCAACCCCACTGTAAAAACAAAAACAAAAAAAAACCAAATCCCTTTCCTGGTGTCTAGTGCACCCTTACACCCCCACCCCTGCCAGGCCTCCCAGCTCTCCCAGTTCATACCTTAAAGGAGGCAGGAGCGATGCCCACTGGCTCCTGCTTCCAGTGTCACCCCCACATGGTGCATCTTAGAATGCAGTAGGCAGAGACAATTTGCCTTATAAGAGAATTTTTCCCTTATCAAATAAGGGAAAAATTAATTTATATGGCAGACTAGCCCTGCTTGGTGCATCCCAGGGTGCACTACACGGGGCTGGGTACCACCATTTTTCAAGACAGCAGTGCTGGAGGCAGGAGCAAGTAGGCATTGCTCTTGCCTCCTTGAAGGTATGAACTGGGAGGAGGTTGAGAGGCCTGGGGGAGGGGTTGAGGGGAGTGGTGGTGCACTAGACACTAGGGAGAGGTGGAGTGTTTTGTTCTACCTTAACGGTTGGAGTGAGGGAGAGGGAAGAGTGGGGGAGGGGGATGTACTAGACACTAAGAATGTGTAAGGGGGTGGTTTGTTGGAGTATGGGTTGGAGGGGGCAGATGCACACCACCATAACCTTAAATGTTGCCTTTCCTGTAAGTGTCTGAGCCTGTCACTGCCATTTTGCAATGAGCTGTGGATCACTGCTGTCATTTTAAGGCCGTAATAATTTACATGCTCATTTTTTATAGCATGCTGCTGTAGCTTTGGAGCACTAATTTCATAGTAGAGCTTCTCTTGGAGTTGCAATTCTCAGTGAGGGCAAGAGGAGACCAGGTACTGAGGGACTGGAGGATTTACCAGATAGCCTGACTGTTGATGGCTTGTATCTCTTTTCAGGTTAGAAGGGAATCTTCAGCAGTCAAGCTTCTAGACAAGGGGTGTTAAAAGGTCGGGGCTCTGTGCGGATGAGAAGCAGGTGACTGGAAGCTAAGTATATTGACAAGGTAGTCTAAGGTAGTCTCATATCATCCCCACAAGCCCTACCCTATGAGTAGCGGGAGCACACTTCATGGCAGGAAATTCTACCACTGCAGTTAAGGAAGCCAGAGGAAGATGGGTGGGGGGGGGGGGGGGGGGGGGAAAGAGCTACAGCAGGCTGTGGGTATGACACCATGTTAAAGGTAGCTGCTGTGCACAAGGCATGTGACCTTGACATAACAGTGGTGGTATGATAGAGAACATTTCTGCGCTTTACTGTGAAGCGCAAGGCAGATTCCAAAAGTGCATATCAAGGATACAATACATCCTTATACAAAAATTAATCCACAAGTGCATAGCAAGTGTACAAACCATCCTCCTATAATAATAAAATACACCAGGATACACTGAAAGTAAATAAACAAGAATAGTAGGAAATAGTTTTTCATTCAAAGAATGATTAAACCCTGGAACTTGCTGCTGGGGGATGTGGTAACCGGTTAGCGTATCTGGGTTTAAAAAAAGGTTTGGATAAGTTTCTAGAGGAAAAGTCCATAGTCTGTTGTTGAGATGGACATGGGGAAAGCCACTGCTTGCCCCAGGATTGGTAGTATGGAGTGTTGTTACTAATTGGGGTTCTGCCGGGTGCTTGTAACCTAGATTGGCCACTGTTGGAAGCAGAATACTGGGCTAGATGGACCGTTGGCCTGACCTTGGCTATTCTTATGTTCTTAAGAATGGCATAGCTAATGAAGCAAATAAGTATGGAATACCACATCTTAAGGCTCTGCCAGAACCATCCATTAAACAGTCACACTATGCAGTTCTTCAGGCAAAGAATTCCACAGTTCAGGACCCCTTTCCACAATAATTTTATTTCCAGTTTCCTGGAAACAAAATTGCTTTGCAGTGGGTGGGATTCATTGGATTTTGCCTGCAGAATGTGGAACATTATCTGGTGCCAGACCGTGCAAGATCTTAAATACAAAAGCAAAAGATTAAACAAGATCTGACCAGCATAGGAGGTCAGTGCAATTGGATCACATATGGTGTTGACCTATCCTACGCAGACCCCCAGAATCAGCCTAGCCACCAAATTTTGTTGTACCTGTAACCTGTGTACTGTCTGTCTGGAAAACCCAGCAAAGTTATAATAGTCCAAGTTGGTTAAGATGACAGATTGTACATCTGTCTGTGATTGCACCACTTGAAGATATGCCAAGATTTTGTACATTTGTGTTAAATTGTAAACCACTTTGCTTACCATAGCAGCAACCAGATACTCTGTAGTGAGCCTGAAATCCATAAACACACCAAGGGCCTGATATTCAAAGGATTTATGTTCCTAACTTTGAGTTGTGCTCTAAAATTTCCCTAAACTCCTAAATTTAAGAGCATAAAAGTTAGGAGGTAACAGATTTAGGGTGCGGAAAAAAGTTAGGAGCTGAACAATGATTTTCAGCGCTTAGAAGGGACTTCTGTATATGGCAACTAAAGTTGCACATGCACATTTGACAGTGTGGCCAAATTGTGCACGCAGCTTGATTAACTTGATTAACAAGGCAATCAGTGCTGATAATTGGGCAATAACGAGCAATTATCAGCACTAATTAGAATTTACGGCATGTAACTTTCTAAGTGCATTCTCAGAAGGGGGTGTGGCCATGGGAGGGGCATGTGCAGGCCATGGGTGTTCTTAAAAATTATACACAGTGTTACAGAATATGCCTGATCCGCAGTGAACTTAGGTGTGAGCATTTGCACCAGGTTTTAGTTGGTGTAAATGGGTACGTCTAAATTTTAGTCACAGGGATGGGCATTCGGGTACTTTTTAAAACCGCGCCTAACTCTAGGTGAGGCTTACAGAATAGCACTAACATAGGGGTTTTTTGGGCACCGATTTTTTTCAGCACCATATATAGAATTCACCCCTAATCTTGGGATTCTATATATCACGCCTTAATTTCTGCACGGAAATCAGAGTATTCTATAGCAATACGTGTTTATCTAGTTAAACAGCAGTGGTAATTGGATGTTAAGCAACTATCAGCACTAATTGGCAGTAAGATTTATGTGCACAACATCCTAAGCATATTTTATTAATGTGGTACACCTAATTTAGGCATCGGGATTTACGCCAAATAAAACATGGCGTAAATGGCCACAACTAAGTTTGGTCATGTAGAGAGGTGCTCGGCATAATTCTATGTACCATGCGGAAATTTAAGACTATTCTATAAAATTTAGTCGTACTATAATATGCCTAGGCGTATTTTCTTCCTGTGTGGAATTTTCAGCTGCCATATATAGAATCTAGCCCTAAGCTCATAAATTAAGCTTATAAATCTAGGCAAATTAATGCAGGCTTAAATTTTTTAAGCATAATTTTTAAGCTTCCTAATTCATGATTGATTTTCAGCTGACAACATATGCTCCTAACTTTGACTGAAAATAGGGCATAAATTTAGGAATTCAGCTTTTTTTTTTTTTTTTTTTTTTAAAGTATGGGGCTCCACGTAGTTGTGACTCAGCATAGGGGAATAATAATACCTGCTAGAGTGCGATTTATCAGAGACATTTCTGCATTTTGTGCCACTCACAGCATCTCACTCATATGAAGATTAACTTTCAAGCTGCTCATTTGTTTCCAACTTGTAAATAGAGATGTAGAAACAGAGAAAAACAAAGGCAGATAAAGACCATATGGTCTAGTCAGTCTGCCCATTCATGCCATTTACTACCCCTTCCTCTCCCAAGGGATACACTCGTTCAATCATAAGTTTCTGATATTGTAGACACCATTTAAAAATATCATTGGCATATTAAAAATAAGGTGCCTCCAAAGACCATAAACATTCTCTAAGGAGCTCAAATAGAAATCAAACAAAATGGGCAATAGGGCTGATATTTCTTGTTTGGCAGGCTTTTAAGGGCACTGTTTACTAAGGTGTGCTAGCATATGGGTGTTTCTAGCATTAGCGCATGCTAATTTTTAGCAAGTTCTGAAAATGCTAGTGCGCCTACAGTGCAGCTTTGTAAAGGGCCCTAAGGGCTAGGCTTACTAAGCGGCGCTATGGGCGTGTTAGCGTTTTTAACACGCGCAAATGGTGTACGTGCATTAAATGCTAACGCGCCCATAGAAATGTATAGGTGCGTTTAATGCGCCTTAAATTTACAGGCACGTTAAAAACGCTAACACAGCATAGTAAACATACCCCTAAGTGTTTTATTTAAAAAGACCAGTGACCTTTGATCTGTTGCTCAGTCATATAAACCCCTGGACTCAAGTTTGGTTGTTTTCTGGAGATTTTCTGGAGGATGTGCTGCAAGACTTGTGAGTAACAGGCTGTATTAGCCTCAAAGAAGATTGTTTTTGCTATTTATATGTATATTAACTAGCTTGTTTAATGTTTTTAGAATTTTTCCTAAACTGTTACACTAGAGAGAAGTAGGTGCTTGTGCCTCTCTAGGGGCCCTGTTTACTAAGCCACGCTAGAGGCACGTTAGCGTTTTTAGCGTGTGCTGTGTAGGCACCCACAACATTCCTGTGAGCGCCTACACGGCACGCTCTAATTTTGTGCACATGCTAAAAATGCTACTGCACCTTAGTAAACAGGGCCCTTGGTCTCCTTATGACACTATTTTAAATTTCTCTTCCAGCCTGTTTCATTTTTTTCTCATCCCATTTAAATATTGTGCCTACCACCACCAGTTTCTTTATA
Organism: Microcaecilia unicolor; assembly: GCF_901765095.1. Taxonomy (NCBI): domain Eukaryota; kingdom Metazoa; phylum Chordata; class Amphibia; order Gymnophiona; family Siphonopidae; genus Microcaecilia; species Microcaecilia unicolor. The sequence continues at coordinate 208,402,990 of NC_044036.1, read as the reverse complement.
ATTCTCACTTATCTTTGTCTGGATATCCTTACGCTTTTTAATGTATGCACTTTTGAATGTTTATCATACTATTCATGCTCTGCTATGTTCATGATATGATTTATTTCTGTAAATGTTTTAGATTTTTAGTATTTTCAATACTGTGATTATAATTTTGTTTTATTTTTAGTTTTACCTCTGATTCAACCTTTGGCGAAACATGGCCATGTCAGGCATAAGTATTTCTGGTTGAATTAAAGTTCTTGACTTCTTTTCCATGTGTGGTGGTTTGGTGATTGTTCTCCCCTTCCCTTCCAGTTTTTGTTTCCCCTTATACTGTCTTTGATGGCTTGTTTATAGTACCCTCTTTTGAACAATGCTATTCTGTTTTTGTCTTGCATCCCTTTGATATGAAACTTATACTTTTTCTTTTTGTGCCTGTATGATTGTTGTTCTTGGGCCTTTTTGTTACCCGACTTGCACTTCTTTTTTTTTTCTTTTTTAAGGGGATTTGGTGGGATACTAGTATAGTATAGTACCCCTCCTGTAATACCCATCCTCTGCTTGACCATATTCAAACTGGGTCATACGACTCATAATGCTTTCTTGCAGTAGAATTACTTACTTTTTTAAATAGTGAGTGACATCCTCTGTCCCAAATCCTCTAGATGTTTATTTTACTGATACTGTTTTTACAGCCTGAAGCAGTTCACTAATGCTACTGTGACTTTTGGGGTAATTAATTTTGAATATAATTGCTGCTTCTCTTTTTATCATCATCTTATAAATTCTAATCTGGTCTCATCATGCCATCTTGGTGGTGCCATCAGCTACCTTCTGCCAAAACCCACTTTAACTTCCTCTATACTCATTTTTTTTTCTCCAATAATCTGTCATAATATTGGAATAAGCAGCTGGGGCAATAGATGGAACAACTTGAAGCTACATTTCAATCATGGGCTACATCTTTCTGTGATTGAAAAAAGGACCCAAAGGGGCCCTTTTACTAAGCTGTGGCAAAATGTGGCCTGTGGTAGTTAGAGCGCATCTTTTGGGTGTGCGCCGGGCCAGTTTTTGCTGCGTCCTGGAAAAGGGGCCTTTTTTAAAGAGGCCAGAAAATGGACATGTGGCAAAATAAAAGCCAGCACGCGTCCATTTTTGGTCTGCGACCTTACCGCCACCCACTGACTTAGCAGTAAGGGCTCATGTGCTACCTGGGCGGTATGCATGCAGCGAGCGTCCACTGCCATTTACCGCCGGCTAAGCGCACATGATAGAAAACAGAAAATATTTTCTTACCACGTGTTTTCGTTACGCCAAATTACCAGGCGCATGGTAGCCGGTCAGTAATGCTGATTTGGTCCATGCTGGCTCTGCATAGGCCCTTACACACCTTTGTAAAAGGGCCCCTTAGTGAGTAATTCAAGCATTTCAACCATGATGGCAGGTGGGAGAAAACATGTTCAGGATGTCACCCCTCAGCAAAGGCCTAATGGTGGTGGGAAAAATAACAGAAACATCTCAATGTACTTAGTAGTAACAAAGAAGTGAAAACCAGAATATAATCTTTACATAGTAAAAGGGAACAGTCCAATAATTGGTGAAAGGTTTTGGGCACAAATTCTCAGTCTTGGCAATAAAATATCTGATCTGCACATTCTAAGGCTGGAAATGGCCTTGGACATTGTGGCAGCTATAGAGACATGGTTTAGTGAGTCTTATGGTTCTGGTGTGTCTCAACTGAAAAAAAAAAGTTGAGAACCCACTGCACTGGAGCTTCTGCAGCATTTAGGGCTTCTTTTACAAAGCTGTGGGGCAAATGGCAGGAAGCCCATAGGAATTGAATGGGCTTCTTCTCATTTGCCACACCAGGAATTGGTAGCACCACTTAGTAAAAGAAGCCCTTAGGGGTCCTTTTACTAAGGTGCACTGAAAAGTGGCCTGCAGTAGTATTGGCGCATATTTTGGGCGCACACAGATCCATTTTTCAGCATGCCTGCAAAAAAATGCCTTTTTAAAATTTTTGCCAAAAATGGACGTGCGCCAAAATCAAAATTGGTGCATGTCCGGTAAATCAAAGGCTGGCGGTAAAGTCTCACGTGTTAACCATGCAATAATCATCTACACGCGTAGAATGATGATTACCACTCGGTTTCTGCCACGTGCCAGAAAATAAAAATTATTTTCCGGTGCACGTAGCGGCTGTACGTCAAAAATGAAATTACTGCGAGGGCCACGCGGTAGCAGGGCGGTAACTCTAAATTGACGGGTGTAGGACGCGCGTACGTGCCTACGTGGCTTAGTAAAAGTGCTTCTATGTGTACTTGAATGTAGCTCACCTTGAGCTACTACAGCATTAGCAGAGTCTCCCTCTTTCACCCTTCATCTTAAATATACAAAAATATCTCCTATGACCTGCTGCATCCTCTTCTTTCCCCATCTTTAAAAGTGTTTCCCATGGCCACCAGACCCCTTCCCTCCTTCCATTCACCATTCATATTTTAATATGTGTATAACTTAATAATTATTATGATTGCCCTTCACAGGCTCCAACTTTACTATGAAAATCACAGTAGTAAGTACATTTAAATATTTTGGAATTCTCTAATGTAGTAAAAAGAGTTTCTGAGTCCTGTGGCAATTGCATGCTATTAGGCATGCACTTGATGAGGCATGTCTACATATCTTATTTCATGCACTGTTGATATCTCTCTTACACTATGGATACATAGTCTGTGCCGGTTTATATGCATCAGATCTTAATTGTCTACAAATTGCAGCAATTTGCTTGTTGGGTAATGCCAGTAAATATGGTTGTGTGATGCCCCTGTTTTTGCAGTATCTTTGACTGCCCATCTTTATTATGTTAAGTTCAAATTACTGATATTGGTACATATAGGGGCCCCTTTACAAAGCAGCGGTAAGCCTAATGTGGGTTTACAGCATGCTATCCCGGAAATGCCGAAGGCAGTAGTTCTGGCTTGAGTGTGCACCATTTCTGGCATACCATAAGATTATTTTTTGTAGCGTGGCACTAACCTGGCAGTAATCGGGCATTACTGCACCCTGCCCAGTAACCACCAGGTTACTGCGGGAGCCCTTACCGCCCCCTCAGTGGGAGGCAGTAAGTGCCCCTTGTCACATGACCACATGGTAAGAGTTATCTTACCTCATGGCCATTTTTTAGGAGCTTTTTACCTGCTGCAGTAAAAAGGGCCCTGGCGTGCGTGAAAAATGGCCTCCACCAGTACCACAGGGCCCTTTTTTCAGCAGCTTAGTAAAAGGACCCCATAACATTTTATGAAAACATGCCTCCATACCTGGGTTCTTTGGCTATCTGTTATACTCCCATGAGGGCTGTAAGATCATTATCATATCATAGATTAGTCATCCCTTCACCTGCATGGGCTTGTTTAGAATCTGATCACAAGAGTGCCTTATTCTGGTTTAAATTTAGTCCTGTATTGTACTGGTAGCCAATGAAGTTTTTGCAAAAATGATGTGATGTGGTCACATCGCTTGCAACCTTCTGTGAGTCTTGCTGCTGCATTCTGAATCAACTGGAGCTGGTGCAGGCCCTATTGAGATAGACATGGGGAAGCCATTGCTTGCACTGGGATTGGTTGCATAGAATGTTGCTACTAAATGGGTTTCTGGGCTAGATGGACAATTGGTCTGACCCAGTGTGGCTAGTCTTATGTTCTTAAGTGGGTAAAATTGCAAGAAGATAATCTGTTCTCCTCAAATAACCTATCCAAAAAAACAGGAGGTGGTCCTGAAGTCAGTATTTTAAATTGATGCCAAGAAATTCAGGTAGAATGCTTATTTGTCCGCATGCAGGGCAGTTTTAAAAAGTAAAATTGAACAGTTCCGCATCAATTATGCGCATATGTCATTTGAATAATAGTATAAGTGCATGCATGCGCACATGTACATGTGTATATGCCAAAATTCCTCTTAAGCATTATTCTGTACAGTATCTTATATAGGATGTATTTTACACATAGGCATACATATAGCCAGAATCTAGGCCAGTGGTGGGCGACCTCGGTCCTCGAGGGCCACAACCCAGTTGGGTTTTCAGAATTTCCCCAGTGAATATGTATAAGATCTATTTGTATGCACTGCCTCCATTGTATGCAAATAGATCTCAGGCATATTCATTGAGGACTGAGGTTGCCAACCCCTGGCCTAGGCAGAACATGGGCAAGACTCATACATACAAGTGTTGCTTATAGAATATTGTAAGTTACACATGTGTCTCTGGCAACACCTTACTCCAGCTCTGTGGCTGGAAGTTCTCATGCCTAAATTATAGTTTCCTATGTTTGCTGATACGCTACTATTCTATAATGGAAAGTAGACACATTTTCTTTTATAAAATAGGCTCCTACCGGGTACCCTCTGATTATTGGTGCCCAGTTACAGAATTGGAGAAGACTGCTAAGGGGAGATATGACAGAGGTCTATAAATTGCTGAATGGAATGGAACGGGTAGACGTGAATTGCTTGTTTACTCTTTTCAAAAATACTAGAACTAGGGGACATGCAATGAAGCTACTAAGTAATAAATTTAAAACAAAGTGGAGAAAATAGCTTCACTCAACATGTAATTAAACTCTGGAATTTGTTGCCAGAGAATGTGGTAAAAGTAGTTAGTTTAGCAGGATTTTAAAAAGGTTTGGATAGTTTCCTAAAAGAAAAGTCTATTAAGCCAGTCTTAAGATGGACTTTGGAAAATCCACTGCTTATTTCTAGGATAAGCAGCATAAAATCTGTTTTATTGTTCTGGGCTCTTGCTAGGTACTTTTATGATCTGGATTGTCCACTGTTAGAAACAGGATTCTGGACTTGATGGACCTTCAGTCTGTTCCAGTATGGCAAATGCCTATATTCTTATGTTCTTATGTACCCCCTATGGACAAAACCATTCAAAAACTATTCCGGTGATACTGATATCAGAAAGTCTACAGAGAAGAATATCATGGCTGACAAGGTGTCACGTCTGTGGCCGTGACCACCGTCAGACTTACCTTGTTTCTGGGGGTCAGCTTCTAAGCTGGCTTCTGCCTATCCTTTCTGGAGTAGTTTTCCTTCTGTGTGCTAGCTGCTTCCAGCATGGCTCTAATTACTCCACTCTACTGCACCTGGGGGTGCTGCCTGAGTTAGCGCTATCTCTGCCTCCAGCCTGGCTCTGTTTGCTCCTCTGTGCTGCACCTAGGTATTCTAAGTCTCTCTATGTTCTGTGTGCGCTCTGCCTGCTCCTTGGTTTGTGCTCCTCTCACCCGCTGCTGGCCAGAGCCGGTGGCTGCCATAGTTTGTCTTGCTGTTCCTACCCGTTCCAGACTTTAGCTCAGTCTGGTCCGGTTCTTCCAGGCTGCCGGACTTGTCTCTCTTGTTTGTGCCTGGACAGCCTCCGCAGTTGCTTACTGATGGCTGCAGCTGCTCCTCAGATGTTGAAGGGCTTTATTAATCACTTAGAGACTGCAGCCTTTGCCTTTGCATCGTCTAAGGTCCCTGGTATGTTAGAGTGCTCTGTGCACTGCTACCTTGTCCAGTTCAGTGTGAGTTTCTAGCTTGTTACTAGTAGCTTGGGCATAGCTTTTCTTGTTGGCTTGTGTACAGCTTTACTAGTTCTCCTGTGTTTTGCTTAGTGTGTGTTTCTAGCTTGTGACTAGCTAGCTTGGGCATAGCTTTCTTGTTAGCTTGTGTACAGCTTTACTAGTTTTCTTGTGTTTAGCTTTTTGATTTTCCCATGTGTGTTTTCCTTTGCTTCTGGAGCTTCAGCCATAGTCTTGCTACTTGACCTGACCATTGCCTGAATCTGACTACTCTCTGCCTGAACCCCGATACTTGCTGCCTTCTGCCTGACCCGACTACTGCCTGAACCCCGATACTTGCTGCCTTCTGCCTGACCCGACTACTGCCTGAACCCCGATACTTGCTGCCTGCTGCCTGACCCGACTTCTGCCTGAACCCAGATATTCTCTGCCTGTGGCCAGACCTGACTGTTGCCAGAACCCGGACATTCCCTGCCTGTCTGCCTTGCTTTCGCCTAGGTGCCTGGGGGCACTTCTGTATCCTGATTCCTGTTGTTCCTGCTTGCTAGTTCCAGTTCCGGTTTTCCTGTAAGCCCTGCCGGCTGTCCAAACCTGAGGGCTCAACCCTCGGGGAATGGTGGCTAAGCGTAGGTGAAGCCTAGGTCCAGTTTGTTCCTGTCCAGCGGGTTCCGGTCCTGTGTGTTCCAGTCCAGTGGGCTCCACTCCAGTGTGTTCCAGTCCGGGGTTCCAGTCCAGCCTTGCCTCGTCTCTGCTTTGAAGGTGACCTTGCCTGCCACTGCCGCTCCACGGTAGTGGTCCAAGGGCTCACAAACCCAGTGCTTCCAGGGAAGAAGCCTGACTCAAGGTCAAATTTATCTGTGAGATCCAGTGAAAAAAGAAGAACTTACATATCCCTATCAAGATCTATCTTGATTTGATCAACTAGAGCAAGAAGCTTCTGTTCTTTGTTACTGTGAGGATGAAAACCAGTTTGTTGAGAGCAAACCATTGACTTTGTCAAGGTAAGTAGACAGTTGAGACATGAGACAAAGCCTTGAGAATGAACTGGAATGAATAATTGGTAGCTACGTAGAGGAGGGAGAAAGTGTTTGAGGAAGATAGGTTTGTATATTAATGATTTTCTCAAGGAGAGCATTAGCAATAATTTCAGCTGAGAGTGATTATATGGAATAGAATCCTTATGAAGGATCGGGAAGCTGTTGAACAATCCTGTGAGCTTAGAAGAGGTTTGTATTATGAGATAATAAAGATTATTAAGATTTCTTAGTCTGTGCAATAGTAGCCTTATAAGAACATAGCTAATCTTTGTATAATTTTTACATCGTTAAGATGAGGGGGCCAGCACTTAATATCCAGGCACAAATCAACATGCAGCAACTGTTTATAAAAAAAAAAAATGCTGACCACTGTGGACTGAATATTGCCTGTTCAGTTTTTAGTTGGATGTTCAGTGCAGAGAAAATGTTGTGAAGGAATTTATCTCAGGGCCTGACATGAAAGCAGAAACATGCTTTCTTTGACAGCCAGTCAGAAGCAATTGGAGAAATCTAGTTTAGGCCCTTAACCAGGTGCATGTGCACTGTGTTAAGACAGAGAGGCCCTTTCCATCTAAGAGAAAGTTATTTTATAGCATTTTCTAAAGATCCATCTAGTTACATGACCATCAGACCCCTGATTTTACAGAGGCACTTTGGAGGGTTATAAGCAAAGAGCAGATTAGAAAGAATTTGGAAGAAATCTAATTTCTCAGTTTTGACTGAAAAACAGTCACTGATCGAACCTAAATACAAAGGATGATAATTGACGAGAGAAATACATTTTTATTCCTTTTCTTTGATGTGTTTACTTGCCCTTTCTTTTACTGCAGAAGTCTCAAATATTGTCCAAGAAAATGCACCAGTTTCTCCAGGGTATCTGTAATGAATGTGAATATAGGTTTGTATGTACCACTTGTTACAGTCATGCATGGCCATTCAGGACCCTACTACTACTACTAATCATTTCTATAGCACTATTAGATGTATGCAGCTGTACACATTATATGCAGGTACTCTCTGTGTCCCTAGAGGGGTCACAATCTAAGTTTTTGTACCTGGGGCAATGGAGGGTTAAGTGACTTGCCCAAGGCCACAAGGAGCTGCAGTGGGAATCAAACCTAGGTTGCCTCCACCCATAGCTAACCACTGCAAAAGACCAAGGTTGTGAAGCCAAACTATGCAGGGGTCACTGAAGATTAGCTGCAGGCATTAGTTTTAACTGATACAGCCTGGTTGCAGCACTCTGTGATGTCATTGCTGGTGAAAACTGTCCATTCTTATTGGTCATTGCTCCACATTTTATGTAGGTGACTACTCTGACGCTTGTCGGCTTTTTTTTCCCCCCCTTCACTTCACTGCATCTTTAATTAAAGGGGAGGACAAAGGTGTCACTTTCTGAATATGGATTTGAATTTCAGTATATCCTGATGGAAACTGTCCAGACTTCCCTTGTCACACTTGGCTGTTCCTCTTAATTTTCAGCATGTATTAGGATAAATAACAGACCTAAATATGGCAGCAGTTTCACTGGTAGATGTCACAAGTACCAAAATTTGGTATAAAAATATCTCTACCTTTGGCACGTTCTGTTAGGTTTGTAAAACAGAGACCTCTCTTTTCATTCTCTCTCTCTCTCTCTCTCTTTCTTTCTTGTTTTGTAAAATTGGTTGTGTTGTAATTGGTGAGTGCAAAGACATTCAGCTTTGTTAATGTATGTACTCGGAGTCAGAAGAAGGATGGAAAGACCAGGGCACTGCCCCCCCCCCCCCCTTGATATTCAGAAGCTTTTAACTGGCCAAGTTCAGCACCTGGCTGGTTAAAAGCTCCATAACTGGCTATCTGACGGTAATCAGCGGGGGATAGCTGGCTATCTCCCACTGAATATCACCGGCTAGCAGATAGCCGGTTATATTGGGTGATACAACTGGCTATCCACTGATTTTGCAGCCTCACTTTAGCGGCTATATTTTGCCACGTAAATATGTGGGATATCTTTGGCTAGTTAGAAGATAACAAGTCTGAATATCAACATAGCCGGTTATCTTCTAACCAGTTAAAAATAAACTGGATATTCAATGCTGGTCAACAGAAATGGCCCGACAAATATCCAGGTTTAGTGGTGACTGCAGGAGTTAGCCCGGCTAAGTCCCATGGTCTGAATATTGGTCCCAGTGTCATTTTAGAGCACTAACCTCTGGTCTTTGGGGTGGGATTGGGGCTGAAACCATTCCATTTAATGCAGTGTTGCCCGAGGTGGAACAATGGGTATATTTGGCAATGTGTATGCTCATAAGATTATTGAATGTGCAAGTCAGTTCCCACCATTGGCGCACTTCCCTAGGATAACCTCACACTCGTATTTCTGCATATTACACTCTTGTGGGGCATTCAGAGAGTGAGAAGTGGCCTACTGCTGAGAAACAGTGGGGCTAGAACTAGCAGATCCCAGTTTCTCTTTGGCACTCCTTGTAAGAGTACGAGTACTGCATTTGATATACTGCCTTTATGTGGTATGACCAAAGCGGTTTGCATATTCCCCCGGATTGTATATGTGGCACCCAAAATTGCACACCCAAATTTGTGTATTCACCCAAGTTGAGCACGCATCTTAATTGAGCAACGAGCTGTGAACTAGAAATAATTGGGTTCTAACAACCAATTATTGCAGTTATTTAGCTCCAATTAAGATTTGCACACACATCTTTTTCGAAGACAAAGATGGCCGCCAGTAACGGATGGGAAACCGTCAGCGCGAAACAGCCGTGTCACTGCGTACGCTTTGTAGCGCTATAGAAATGCTAAATAGTAGTAGTAGTCACTAATCTGGAAATACAACGCTATCGAGCTCACCTTAGCTGGCTTAGCTTAGCTCTTCTGAGCAAGTCAACTGTGGGAATCTTGTTTATTCCGGTGTCAAGCCAAGTTCGCTTGCTGCCATCGAGATTGCGGTTATCTGCGGCCTACCACGTCAGTGTTGCCTTAGGCTGCGGTGTCCGTGTTCTCTTTTCTGTGGGGAGCTTGTGAACATCTGAGCTGCTCCCTCGCCGTTGCTACTGCTTCTTCTGGTGTGCTTAAACGAGCAGGCACTGCGGAGCGGGAGCTGTAGTGCTGATCCATACGCTCCTCTTCTTCACGCACCATCTTCTTCGTGGCAGTTCGGCTGTGGACTACCGGCATCATCCTCAAACCAACTGTTCAACAGAGCACCTCAGAGGCGGGGATTGTACCAGTTCCTGTGCTGATGGACCTGCCCGGCTGCGTCCGGTGTGAAGCAATGTTTGTTCAACTCCTATCGTTCTTTCCTCTGCTGCCATCAGCTGGGCTCTCCTGTTTAAGGCACGCAGCTCTGCCTCTGCTCTACACAAGCAGGATATCTTCTCCTTTGCTGCCACCTGTTGACCGCTCTTTGTCTTCGGATCCTGTACTGTTTCAGTAGTGCAGTTCCTGCCATGCTCTCCTCAAAGTACCTCTCCATTCTTTATTTTATCACCCTCATCCGTTCTTCCCTCACTTCACCCCTATCTGACTACAGTGCCATTCCTGTACTTGTCACCGCTCAGAAAGCATCTAGGCTCGCTAACCATCACTCTAGCGCTTTTCATCAGCAAACTCCACATCGCAGATGCACCCCAGGCAAAATCATCTTCAGTATATCTCTTGCTCGGAAAGTCAACCGGATCCGTACCTCTCCATCAAAGTTGGCTACATCAATGCAAGGTCTGTGGTTAACAAGATGGAAACCATCGCGGACTGGCTCACCACTGATCGCCTCGCCCTACTCTTTGTCATGGAAACTTGGATACGTGACCCAAAAGACCCTATTATCCTAGACCTCTGCCCCCCTGGCTTCAAAATTGTGCACTGGACCAGGCCAGGAAAAAGAGGTGGGGGCCTAGCCATGATTTATCACTCGGGCCTCCGGGTTGACTCCCTGGCTGAATCCATTTCACCCGGACTTGAAATCGCTTCTATCCAGATCCACAGCAGCTCTCTACAAGAATGTCTCTGTTGTGTTCTGTTCTACAGGCCACCTTGTAATTGGGCTGCCTGTCAGGCAGATTTTATGGACATTCTCTCCACTTCCTGCACCAACTATTCCAACCTCCTTGCCCTGGGCGACTTGAACCTCCATTTAGAAAATCAGCTCTCTCCTAGCACTTGCCAGTGCCTGAGTTTCCTCACTCTCCTGGATCTTCATTGTCCAGATCTGCAACTGACGCACCAAAAAGGCCATACCCTTGATCTCTTTGCCTACAAGCTCCTAAATGACTCCGTACTCTGTGTAGCTAATACCGCTTGGTCAGCTGTTCCTTGGTCAGATCACTACCAACTAAGGTTTGTACTCCGCTGGCGGAAGAATAGCCATCCTCTACCCAAAGAACCTGCTACTTACTATACAAGAGGGGAAGTCGACCTGAAATCATTTTGGGAGCAAATTTATGGGGGTGCTTGGCAAGCAAACGCTGACTCCTTTGATTACCTTTCTCGTTGGGAGGCCCGGTGTCAATGCATCTTAGATGGACTTGCACCTTTGCCACTTAAATCCTCCTTCCACCGCAAAACTAAAGCATGATTTACCCAGGACCTTAAAGCGCTAAAACAACAAACTAGGCGGCTGGAAAGAGCTTGGTATAAGTCTAAAGGCGACCACACCATGTCAGCCTGGAAGCTCTCACTTCGCACTTACAAATATGCCATCAAACAAGCCAAAAGAACTTTCTTCCAGAAGCGTATTCAAACGGTCATGTTGGATGCACGGAAACTCTACCGTCAGCTGAATTCCTTGCTTGACACCTCCCCAGTTACTTCACCAAGTGTGGGCATAGCATCAGCGATCCAGCTAGCCAACCATTTCAGGGACAAGATCCTTCTCCTTCGGAGCTCGCTTCCCCAAAGCTACTCTAGTGCTGCTGACTTCCTGCAAGGCCTTGCATCCACACAAGACCCTTGCCCAGCCGACCGTTATTGATCCGCCTTTGAGCCTGTCACCGCTGAAACGGTCTCTCTGGCCCTTCACAAGTTTTCTCAAATGCACTGCAAGCTGGATACCTGCCCTAACTGCCTGCTGCAATCGGTGCTGGAGTGTTTTGTTGCTGACCTTTCATCTTATCTCAACTTTATGCTCCAGCATGGCCGCTTCCCCGTTGATCACGGCCATATTCTCCTGACGCCAATACCGAAGGACCCGAGGGGTGAACCTAGTATTATTAGTAACTACCACCCCGTTGCAACAATGTCATTGCTTGTTAAGACTATGGAAAGCTTGGTGAACTCCCAGCTCTCTGATAATTTGGAAAATATTTTGATACTTCATGCCTCCCAATCTGGATTCTGGCCGCACCACAGCACTGAGACTGTACTGGTTACCCTCCTGTCCAACTTTAGAAAGGAACTGTCTTTCGGAATGAACATCTTGCTTCTTCAATTTGATATGTCAAGCGCGTTCGACTAATCTGCGCGGCAATGCCGACACAGTCCATTCAAAGTGAATGGGCTGTGTTGGCTTTAGCACACGGCAGCCACTGGCACGCAGCTTAATAAACAAGGGGGTAAGTTTGAACCTGAGGCAATGGAGGATGAAGTGATTTGCCCAAGATTACAAGGCAAGCAAGTTTTTATTTTAAAATAACATATTTTCCATTCTTATAGTCCTTTTCAAAAAAAAAAAAAAGAGAGAAAAATTCATTTTGTTTTTAGTTTTAGCAAATGCTAAAATGAAAGAAAAGGAAAACATAATGATGCAGAAAAACAAATGAAAATATCTGGACTGTACGTCTACAGTAGTAGTGTGGTCTGACTTTTCTAGTGCCTTTCTTTCCTGGTCTGTAACTGCCCCTTTGGTTTTATTACTAAACCCTTCAAGCTTGTCCTCCAGCACCCCATGCTACTCCAATATATGCATGCAGGTTTTTTTTTTTAATTATAGGAATACATCGGGGAAATCTGACATTGTCTGCACTGGCTCTGTATGGAAAATACATATTTTTGAATACCAAAATGAAGCTTGAAGTGCCAGACTGGCCTTTGACTCCTGTGGCTTTATGTTGGAGTTTTGATGGCTCTTCATTCTGAGTACTCGCTCATCGTGTTCGTTTTGAAGAAACAAATAATGAGCACTCCCCTGGCAAGATTTGCTGTTCCCTCAGGGCTCTAAGTGTAGTTAATTCCTGCCTACTAGACTGATGTTTGCATAATGCCCTGATACATATGCATTTTGCAGAGTCTGCTTGTGTCTTACAGGACAGCTAGTGATGATATTCCTTCCTTCTGTTGCACAATCCTGCAAGTCAGTTCAAAAAATTAAATATTAGGATACTAGCAGTTCAAAAGTAAAAATACTAATTAAACTAGAGTTTTTTGAAAGTGAAAGGGCAGATTGAGAAATTCTATTGAAAATAGGGAATGCTGTGACCCTAAGCAGCAGGGTAGGTAGGTCTCAGGTATTTACTACATTGCCAGGGAGAAGCACCTATAGCAGGGAGGCCAAAGAACATAGGCATATATTTTCTGATGCCCTCCCAATTTGAGAAACCTGTTAAACTGGCTGACAGGCTTGTGCCCTTAGCTGTTTTACTGTATAGATGTATCCACTGGAGGGATACCATGAAATCATTACAGGAACTGAGAAACATGGTCATTGCCTTCCTAAGCTACAGGAGAATTGAAGCAGTGACCTAAAAGATACATGACCATAGGGCCAATGCAGTAAACTGTGCTATGCTTTAAATGCAGCTGTGTACTCAGGATTTTCCTGCACTGGTCTTACTCCCTGATACAGAAAGCCTTCTAGCACAGGAAAATCTTGAGTAAAACTGCATTAAAATAAGTACCTGTATGTATGTGTGTAAACCGCTTTGAATGTAGTTGCAAAATACCACAGAAAGGCGGTATATCAAGTCCCATTTCCCTTTCCCTTAAAGGAGAGCCCAGTGGACATAGAAAAAAAAGCTGTTATAGAATTTTTAAATCTACACTAGTTCTTCTCAGTCAAGTTCTTGGGACACAACTAGTCTGTTAGATTGTTAGGGTACCCATAATGCTCACAGATGGAGGTAAAGAAACTGATCCAGTGACATTACAAGTATAAAGGCTTGTACAGTCTAGAAGCTTTCAGTATTTGTCTACCTCCAGCAGATGGTGCAGGTTGGGCTAGTGTAGCAGGTTTGCTTGTTTTTTTGCCCCAATTTCCCAGCTGCAGTCCATGGCCTGTAGTCCCTGAGGTGGAGTCCCTTGGCTAGTTGCTCCTGGATGTAATGCCGTTATCCTTACCCCCCGTGAGCTTGGAGGTGTTTTTTTTCCTCCAGAACCCTTAATCTAGTTCAAAGGCTTTTGCTCTGCGAGGCAGCCTGTGTGTGTATGTGTTTTCCTTTCTCTCCTATCTGGTGCACTCCTGCAGAACTTTTAGGTCCCCCCCCCCCCCCCCCCACAAACATACTTTTAAAAAAACTTTCTCCCTGAGGAAAACAGTTGGCAGTGAAGGACTTCTGGATGGGTTGGCGCCATCAGAGGAGAGAGCAGTTGAACCGGACCAATTGGGTATGTCCAGTGTCACTCTGCTGGGGGAATGGAGGAATGGAGTAGCCATGAATTGATGGCTTTGTATTGGACCTGTTTCCCCCCCCCCCTCCCCCTTGGCCAGTGGCTCAGCAATGGAACAGAATAAAGACTTGGAGGCAGATCGACCCCTCTTCCATCATGCCTTCCTTTGTGGGCTTGCTCATGTCCTCCCTGGTGGACAGGAAGTATGAATAAACTTAACCTTTTAAAGTTGGGAGATATGAATGATGCCCATTGGCTTATGCCTCCCTGACCCTGTGCGGTATATCCAGGAATGCACTGCAAGGGATTATGCGGTGCCATTTTTTAAGATGGTGATCTGGAGGCAAGAGTGAGTGGGCATTGCTCCTGCTTTATAACATTCAGGAATTTATTTTTGGATGTTATGGACTCTCTTCCTTTTCTCCTCCAGACTGCCAGGGATTATTTTTTGTGTTTGGAAGAGGGGGTTGGCCCTTGGTGAGGGGAGATCTGTCGGAGAGGAGGGATTCACTAGACCATTAGGGAGTCTCTAATGAGGAACTTTGTCAAAAGCTTTCTGAAAATCTAGATACACTACATCAACCTGCTCACCTTTATCCACATGTTTATTCACACCTTAAAAAATGTAGCAAATTAGTGAAGCAAAATTTTCCTTGCTGAATCCATGTTGATTGACTATGGACTTTTGCTCCAGGAACTTGTCCAAACCTTTTTTTAAACTGTGGTAAGCACGTTAGTGCTTACTGCAACAGTAAAAGGACCCCTAAGTGTTTAATTTGATCTCTCTCTCTCTGCTGTTTTATTCATATCTCTGCTGTTTTTATGCTTCATCTTGCTACTTTCAATTTATTATTAGAGCATATGAATTCAAGGCTTTTTGTTAATGCAGCACATTGGAGCTTGATGTGGTGGATCTTTTTGTTTATTTTTGTGGTCTTGATTCTTTGAGGTACCCATCTATGAAAGACACCTCTGCGCTCAGTGATTTTATTTTTACTTCGATAATTCCCTGTGTGGGGAAAATGGTCTCTCTTTCTTTCAGCTATGTGTTGGTAGGAATCTATCAATAATGATTTTTTTCCCCCGCACAGTATTGTTTCTGATATATTATATGGCATGTGGTCTTCTGGGGGGTTTTTTGTGTCAGTTTTAAATTTAGGTTAGCTTTCTATCACAAAACACTTAGCCACCCCCGGGGGTTACCATGTGGCCACTTAGATGGACTATCCCCAACACAGCTCAGGTCCACCTGCACCTGCTGCTTGTGCTCTATACTAGCACCCTCCTCCCACCAACTGGGTCACAATCGCCTCTGGGCAAGTCTCCCGCTCTCAAATTATCCCCAGTGATTTCTAGGTTACTAGAGCCATACTCCCAGTGGCCCCACAGTTCCCAGAAAGCACTCACAGGCCCAACACACAAACCACCAGGATTCTTTATCAGTCCAGACAGGCAGAGCAAACAAACAAATGTGTTTATTCTCAGAACTTGAACAGCGGACAGAAAATGTGCAATCAGTAAGCAAGCAATAACAGGTAACTGAAAAATGGGTCAATTAGAAAACTGACTAAATATTTGTTTACTTTCTAAAAAGCATCTGGGAAGATCAGGGACATATCACTGAGCCTCAGCAAAGAGATCCTGCTCTCTTTTCTTCCTGGCTAGGACTAAATTCAAAACCAGTAACTGCTAGTTAGTGTCAAACACCAACCAGTCAGAGTCCAGAACATAACATTTCAAAAATATACTGCATCTTGCATCTTACTTCTGTTTGTGTAAAACTAAAAGAGCATTCATTCTCTGTAAAGGCTTTACAGCAGAGATCACCACCTGTTGGCCAATTAGGAGAAATACACTTCAAGACATAACGCAGGAAAATATCCAATACATTTTACAGGCTTAAAACACACAGTTTCTTTACATTTTCCCTTTCTTGGCCCCCAGCATTCACAGTTTTTCCATGTATGCCAGGAAATCTGATCCCTCTCTCTTTCCTCTTCCCTCTGCTTACTAGTCTGTCTTATTCTTGCTCCTATTTTGCTTCCCCATCATTACCAGTTGATCTTGGCTTTTTTTCTTCATTCTGCTCCATATCCTGTCCTATATTACTTTTTCTTCCTGTACTGCACTCTTACAGTATCTGTGACACCTATCGCACTCATTACCTCTTCTAGTTACTCAGGATGTTGTGACTCCTTTCTGCCTGAATCGTTTGGTGGTACTAGTACCATTTTTTCTACTACTCCTTGCTTATGCTAGTACCTTTCTTCTAGGGTTTCTTAACTATTGTTTTTTTTTTTTTTTAAACTGTTTTCATTGACAGGAGAGATGCATGAATAACAGAAAACAGGCAACAAGAGACCATACAGATACAGTGATAAAACATGAAACTATGAGATGAAGACCATCTAATACAAATACCACGCTATCCTTGCCAAACAGAACTCCAACAAAATATTACAGTAATGTCAAACTCTC
Organism: Microcaecilia unicolor; assembly: GCF_901765095.1. Taxonomy (NCBI): domain Eukaryota; kingdom Metazoa; phylum Chordata; class Amphibia; order Gymnophiona; family Siphonopidae; genus Microcaecilia; species Microcaecilia unicolor. The sequence continues at coordinate 208,386,396 of NC_044036.1, read as the reverse complement.
CCTCACTCCCTCCCTTTTTTAAATGAAGCGACTTACAAAACCCCAGCCCTTGCACCCTCCCTTCCTCCTTCCCCTTCTTCCCCTGAGGCTGAACCACAACTCCTCCACCCCCAACATTGCACCCCATTGTCTCGCAAGCTGCTAAAAAAAAAAGGGGGCAAGGGGGCATGCGATGAAGCTGGAGTGCAGTCAGTTTAAAACAAATAGGAGAAAAGTTTTCTTTACTCAGCGCATAATTCGACTCTGGAATTCGTTGCCGGAGAATGTGGTTAAGGCGGTTAGCTTAGCAGAGTTTAAGAAAGATTTGGATGGCTTCCTGAAGGAAAAGGCCATAGAATGTTATTAAAGGAACGTAGGGAAAAATCCACTATTCCTGGGACAAGCAGTACAAAATGCTTTGCTCCGTGGATCTTGTCGGGTGATTGTGACCTGGATTGGCTACTGTCAGAGACAGGGTGCTGGGCTAGATGGACCTTTGGTCTTTCCCAGTGTGGCGATGCTTATGTCTTATGTCATACAGTACCATTTGGAAAGCTTATTGTGTTTGCTGGGCATCTGGGTGAAGGCCCTATCCAACGCTGTGAAAGAGGGGGCTTCTGATCAGGTCCCTTCAGTGTGTGAATATAATGTCTAAGTTGCATATAGGAAAAGGAGGAGTTCCGAGGAAGGTGCTAAAAATTCCGGCATTGTGCAAAAGTTGGATATTGACCACCCCCCACCTCTGATATCTGCCCCACGTACCAGCACCCCTGGCGTGACCATGATATAAATGTGATCTACCCTGCCCTGCAGGAAAGCTCGGGTTGTCTTGAATTTCCAAAAAAGGGGATGGACCCACTGCACCCCCCCCAAGCCAACTTAAGAGGACACAGGAGTGGGGACAGTTTAATTTCTGCCCCTTAGAATGGATTGCATTAAAAACTGAAAAGGGGAGGCAGCTGTCTCCCAGATGTCCGATGGGGCTAATGCAATGTGCCCAGTGTGTAGTTCATGGATCCAGTGTAGGATTGCTGCAGCATTATAGAGTCTGAGATCGGGTAACTAACGCCACCTGTCCTAAAAACAAAATAGGAAAATCTTTCCACTGATGACAAAGATCCCGTATGGCCTCTAGTTTCTCCCAAACATTCTATCTATATATGATATTTTGGTCTAAGTGTAGGAACATGCCTAAATATTTCATAGGGCCTGGGGTCCAGGCTAAGGGGAAATCGGGTAGTCGCTTACATGCACAATTGATAGAGAGTGCCATTGCCTCCGACTTTTCAAAGTTAATCTTAAACCCAGAGAAGGCCCCAAACTTCTGAATCAGGTCAATAAGCACAGGGATCCCCCCAGACTCCTGGCCCAAAAATGTTAGCATGTCATCTGCAAATAGGTTAATTTTGTACTCTTGGGTCCCTACCACAATACCTTTTAACGCGCAAGACTGTTGGATCTTACTAGCCAAGAGGCTCAAGGGATAGAACAAATAACATGGGAGATAGAGGGCACCCCTGTCTTGTTCCCCGCTGCAGCGCAAAAGACTCAGTCAGTTCACCGTTGACAAGAATTTGGGCCGTGGGTTTGTAATATAAGGCTCTGACCCCTGTTAAAAACTCCCTGAAGATACCAAATTGCGGTAAAACCCCTAAAAGATGATCCCATAAAATTTTGTTGAAAGCTTTTTCTGCGTTCAGACTCACAATAATATCATCTACCGGTTTGCCCCCACGGTCTGAAGCGCGCTCAGAGCTCAAAGAATGTTTGTAGAGGCATATCTTCCTGGCACAAAACCAGTCTGGTCATCTTGTATCAATTTAGGGAGAAATTTCCTCAATCCGGAGGCCAAAACGCAAGCAAATAACTTAATATCTTGATTTAACAGTGAGATAGGGTGGTAAGAATCCAGCTTTTAAGGATCACGCCCAGACGTGGGTAAGACTATTATAGAGACACTAGGAAAGAAGGCCCGTTTCTCTGAGCAATGAAACGGGCGCTAGCTTTTTGGGGGGGGGGGGGGAGGTGACTCACATACAGAGATCAGTGACGATTTTCCTGGGCCGCCCCGTGGCTCGTTGCGGTTGTAGGTGGTTTGTTTGCCGCCGCTGTTGTTAGCGTTGCTCTGTGTGGGTGTCGATTTTCCTGTGCCACCCTCGACGTCATCGCGTTTTGACACGAGGGCGGAGCACAGGTACAGTAATAACAACTCCTCATCCCTTTTCTTGCACGTGCAAGCAGTGTATTCTATAATTTTCCCTCTCATTACCACCTTTCCGGCTTCCCAAAATATGATTGGGGTCATGTCACTAGGCTTATTATCGCTCAATTAATGCTGCCACTCTTCTGTCAGGAAGATCCTAAACTCAGGATCCAAATACAGCGTTGGATTCATATGCCACCCTGCAGAGGCCTTCTTCCGTAACAGTTCCAGGTCTATCCACACCATGCTATTGTCTGACCGCTCCCGCTTCAATATCAGCAGAACGGGCTATAGAAAAAGAGAGGGGGCTGTTAAAATGTAATCTAGTCTTGCGTGCACTTTATGGACATGTGAGTAGAAAGTGTATTCACATGTATTGGGGTGGAGCACCCACCAAACATCCATCAGACCTAGTTCAGATTGTAGTAAGCCTATCCCTCTGTCTCCCATCCCTTTGGGGTTTTTTTTTTTTTTGCTGGATTACAATCAACAATGGGGTCTGTGATAATATTGAAATCTCCGCCTATCACTATTCTCGAAGAGACACCAGTGCTGCTAAGAGAAGAATTTCTGAGAATACACGTTCGGGGCGTATACAGAGCAGAGGGCAATCCTCTAACTCTGCAACACCCCCACCCAAATTACAAATCTCCTCTCTGTGTCCTATGTTAACTTGTGCCAAATGAAATCCAGTGCTTTATGAATAAGAACAGCTACATCCTGCTTCCTGTGGTTGAAGGAAGCGAAGACAATGGGTCTCTTGGGCCATGAGGACATCCACTTTAAGGCGCTTACAGTAATTTAAAATTTTTTTCTTCTTTATTGGTGAGTGAATACCATCCACATTTAAAGTAGCTACCCACAAACTACCCATTCCACCATTGTAAATTCACATCTATACAAATCCATAACACTACTGAAATCCCTAGGGGCAGCATCCCAGCTAAACCACCCCTTATGGGTTGTATAATTTTTTGCAGTCATAGGTCCAGCCTCTCCCAGCTAGCCACATCCATGAGTCCGATCAGCCTCAGCCCCCACCCACTTCCCAAATCCTCCCTAAGCCCTTCCCCCCACTCAGCATTAGCCCCTCTCATGATGAAAAAAAAAATTCCCTTCCTCCAATACCCCTCCCTCCGTTACCCACCAGTTAAACAACACAACAAAGGAGTAGCTTGATCAATAGGACTCTTCCAAAACATCAAGGAAATGTGGTGTGAAAAAATATCTTTTAATCTATATAAATAAAAATGTAAATGTTAGTTTGTTCAAAATCTTAAATCTCCGAAAGTTCTTCACCGATTGCTTTCAAATTTGGACACAACGTTGCATTCAAATTTGTGCATGTTTTTATATACCTACTATTATATAAATATCACAGCTGTCGTACTCGCGGAGCGCAAGCAGTGCGATGAGTAATTGCAAATCAAACTGAGGAAGAACGGCCATCACCGAACAAGCGAAACAGACAAAGAATGGCTCAAATACGTGCTGAGGAAACAGCACAGCAAAAAACATCGATCATTGCAAGATTTGCGTGGAAACATCAGACCATTTGGGAACACTGCTTGCAGGAGATTTCAGTCAAACATTACCTGTAGTTCCTAGATCGACACCAGTGGACGAAATAAATGCTTGCCTAAAATACTCTACTTTGTGGCAACACGTAAAGATGTTAAACTTAACTACAAATATGTGTGTTCAGCTGCAAAACGATCAATCAGCTCAGATATTCTCACATCAATTGCTGAAAATTGTGAACGGAAAGGTGCTGGTTGATCTGACCTCAGGACGAATTTCATTGCCTGATAACTTCTGCAATTTAGTGACCTCAAAAGAACAATTGGTTGAAAAAGTATTTCCCAATATTCAAACCAATTATAAGTATCACGATTTGCTCAGTGAACGAGCTATTCTTGCGGCCAAGAACAAAGACGTCTACGAACTGAACAATATTATTCAGTCTAACATTCAAAGCGAGCCACTCACATACAAGTCCGTCGACATTGTTCTGGAAGCAGATGAAGTGCTTAATTATCCAACAGACTTTTTCAATTCACTTGATCTGCCAGGGATGCCACCACACGTACTGCAATTGAAAATCGGCGTGCCAATTATCATGTTGCGAAATATCAACCAGCCAAAGCTTTGCAACCGCACGCGGCTTGCAGTAAAAAAATTAATGAGCAATGTCGTACAAGCAACAATTTTGACAGGACCTTTCAAAGGTGAACATGTCCTCATTCCTCGCATTCCTATGATTCCAACAGATATGCCATTTCAATTTAATAGATTGCAACTCCCAATTCGATTGGCGTTTGCAATCACCATCAACAAAGCTCAGGGCCAATCTTTAGAATTCACCCGTTTACATCTACACACGGATTGCTTCTCACATGGACAATTATATGTTGCATGTTCTACAGTCGGCAAACCAGACAATTTCTATCTCTGCACACACAATGGAACAACAACAAAATATTGTATACCCACAAGCATTGTGAAATTAAACATATTAGAAACGTGTGCTTCCTCTTTTCTTTCTTTTCCATTTAACCAGACTGAGCCACAGCAACGCGTGGCCGGGTAGAGCTAGTAGTAAATAAAATAGGACTTGACATGGCACCATGTTTCGGCAACAATGCCTGCCTCAGGAGTCTGTGTATGATGGTTGCTTGATTATAAAACTGGAGGAAAATGTGTGAAAGCATATATCAAATCAAGTCTTTAGAAAGACTGGTGATTAGTGCAACATGGGAAGGATGACTTTGGAACGAAGTTTAGTCTGTAAATGCAGAGTACAGCTGTGCTATGACAGCAATGGTCTGCAATGACATCAATGGGTGGTAATGCCATTTGGTGCGTGCTGGACACACACACACAAAGGCCCTTGCGTGCCTTTGTAAAAGGGCCCCTCATTTTCTTTAATTTATCTACTTGTAGATCTTATATTTGCATCAGTTGCCTTTTGAAAAATTTCTTTCATATTTTTGCCATTCATCTTTTCGTGAACTCTCTTCACATATGCTCTGCGTCAAAATGTAGGGTTTACAGTACAATAGTAGCAGTGCAGTATCTCCTTTTTATTTTCAGAACTCTACTTAACAATTTTTTAGTCCTCTTAACGTTTTAATTCGTTTAGTTTGTTTATTGACATTTGATATTTATACGGTTTCTTTGGTTTATTTCCTGCTGCAGTGGGTCCATGAACATGTTCATTATGGTCATTGGCTGTATCAGGGATGTTTTCTTCTGAAGGTTTTGTGCTGTTGCTACCACCATCTTTAGCCCTAGTGTGTGTAACATAGGGGTTAATGCTTTTTTATACTGGGTGGCCTGCACCCGGTATGTATCCCTTTCCCTTCCTACAATACTTCCATTGTGAAGTCACCTTTATGAGATTTGATGTAGATCTTATACAGCAAGATTACCATGTCTTCAGCAAGACTTGAAGAGAGACTCTGTTAATACAAGCAGTTCTTGGTGTATGTTTCATCTGAAGTCTCTTGTATAGTCAGCTAAATTGAAAGCATGGCAGATTGTTTGTGTGTGTGTATATACAGTGAAACATAATAGTTAAGTCTTGCAGGAAGGGGGGGTATATTAAGTCCTAAAGTTTCTGTGCTGTGTGGAACTGTTTCTCCCATAGAAATTCATTGATCCAATTTTATGGGCGCTGTTCTCTGGAATTCCCAGTCCAGTGTGGCCCATTTTTGAACCTGATATGTTTTTTTCACTGCACTGTTTTTTTTCCACCCAAGCCAAATTTGATCTCATTCTATTACATTTTTGGAAAGTCATTTGACCCCCCACCCCTCAGACAGACATTCTTGATGACTTATGATTTCTTTCCAACAGCCTTTGGGGGTTGTAAAGAAAAAAAAATGTATAAAGAAAGCCGAAACATTGAAGAATCTGTGGTAGTCCATAAAAGAGCAGAAATCATGTCCTGTTGATTAGTGGTAGTTCTGTTCAGTATTTCTCATTTCCCCAGCAGCAGTGGCACAGGCCACATCCCAAGTTATGGCCTAATTCCTAAACTTGCCCTAATTCACCCCATAGCAAGTTCAGTTGTCAGGATATCCACAGTGAATATACATGAACTAGATTTGCATACATTAGAGACTCCATCTATATTAATGGTGGATATCCTGAAAACCTGATCAGTTGTGGAGTGGCCAGGAGATGTTTACTAGTGGACTAATCAGAGCTTTGCTTATGTAACCCCAAGTTAAGCATCAGCATCAGATGGTTGACCAAATTTACTTATTTTAGTTGATTGGTTGAAGGTCAGCGCTGAGGCTATCAAAAGCTAGAAGGTCAGCTGGCACTTAATCCACTCATATTTCTCTCATGGGCCGATGATCAGAAGCAAATGCAGGCACTAGAGGCTGTTAACGCCATACTAGCGCCTGTGTTTGCTACCGCCCCATGATCAGAGCCCCCGTGCACGTGAAACAATGCGCTCGCGGACTCTCAAAGCAACTACCATGCAAATACATGCAAAACAGGGCTCAGTGCAAGTAGCATGCAAATGCATGCTAAATATATTCATCTCCAATGATCAGCGACCAGCATGCCAAACACTGGCACGCTGGCCGTGGCAAACCCCACACCAGAGCTGGCATTAGAGTTTGCAGACCACTGGGGAGGAATGGAGAGCCCTGACCAGCATATATTTGCATGCTAGCAGGCCCTCATTCCCCCCAATGCAGCAGCCCCATGCAGGAACCTCAACCCGACCGACGATCCCCCCCCCCCCAAGCGACAGGGGGCTGGAGATCCAGCGGACCTCCGGTCACCCCAACTCCCCCCCCCCACCGATACAGGTTCGGGGGGGGCTGGAGATCCGGTGGGTCTCCAGCCCCCCAACCCCCTCCAGCATTCCTGAGGTGGCCCAGTGGGCCGCAGTCAATCCCTCCACCCACCTGGTGGTCTAACAGCCCTTCTCCTAAGGTAGGGACCTTAGGTTGGAGTAGGGAGGTAGCCTCCCGCCTCTTCCTTCGGTACCACCTGCAAAATAGCGGGGCTTCACTGGGCAGGGCTGGGCACCGCCATTTCTCAGGCGGCACCGATGGAAGAGGAGGGAGGCCACCTCCCTCCTCCAACTTAAGGCAGGGGGGGTGAGGGGATTGACTACAGCCCACTGGGCCACCAGGGACTTCTCAGGAATGCTGGGTGGGGGGGGGTTAGGGGGGCTGAAGACCCACCGGATCTCCGTCCCCCCCTGAACCTGTGCGGGAGATGGGGTCGTTGGTTGCCCACTGGTCCACCAGGGTCCTCAGGAATACTAGGACGGGGTTAGGGGGGGCTGGAGACAGATCTCCAGCCCCCGTTTCGCCTGGCTTGGGGCAGGAGTAGTTTGGGTTCTGGTGGTCCCATGGACCTCCAGCCCCTGTGTTTGACAGGTCTGGGCTTTTGACAGCCCAGACCTGTCAAACAAGTGTGGGAGGATTATGTCTGAGTGCATGCTCAGGCCCAATCCTCCCACACTTCTGCCCCATGATCAGAGAGAATTGTGTGCTTAAATTTGTATACAGTTATATCTGATCATAGGTGCGGTAAAGCCCCACGCTGTTCCAGTTCTATTTTTAGAGCGCTGTTTGGAACAGCACAGGGCTTTTGATCATCTGCCCATCAGTCAGGAGCAATCTGAGCTGGAATTGCACCCTGTTTGACATGCCTCCTATTATCCCATCTCACCCACTTTGCTGCAGCCACCACAGGGGAGAACGTTTTGTACCCTCTTCTCCCTCACACCTTGTGAGGTCACACTGTCTGCACAGCCCTTAGGTTTTTTTAATCTGTTGCTGAGTCATCAACAATCTCAGGTTTTAGTCTAGCTCTCCTGTCTTCCACAGTCCTTCCTGCAATACAAGGTATCTTCTTAGAAGATGTACTGGTAGCAGGAATGTACAGGAACCCCCATGAAAAATTTGCTAGTTTGTGGCCAGAATGTTTGCTTGTTTAAAAAAAAAAAATCTAAATATCATCATCTGCGTCACTCAAACATAAATAACAGTCCAGTTCATTAACAGGCTTCAAAGTAGAAAATGACACAGGGACAAAGTTTGTCCCCATCCCCTCAGGCTCTGTCATTCTCTGATCCCTTCCTGTATTTTATGAAGTTCCATCTTTTAATTTTTGATTGTTCATTGTTCTGATTTGCTTTGTAAAAAGGGTGATTTTATTAACTAATAATAAACATAATAATAAATAATAAAATCTTAGTACTGTTTATAGACAGACTCTCAGGTATTCTTGCTATGCATTCTGCACACTTATTTCTCAGCTGAAGCTGGTTTGTCTGTGCCATTCTGCTTCCTATTCCAGCACAGCACAAATGTCCACAGTCCCTTACTGTTGCATAAGTTCTATAGACCTCAGTTTCAAATTTAATTTTCTCATGTTGAGTCTTTACATTCAATCAACATTACACCTCCCATAAGTTTGAGAAATAGTTCTTTCACAGAATCCAGATACTCACAAGTTCTGCCAGGCTGAGATTAAATTTTTAGCATACAGCCTCTTTAGTTTTCTCTCTAACAGCTGTCAGAATCAGAGTTTTCAACCAATATATATTTATATGTATATTTCAGCTCCTCATAACTCTTTAGACACTTTGTCACTTTAAGAGTTAGTTTCACTCCCACACCATTTGTAGTGTTTTCTTTAAATTGTACTTTTAAAGCTTTCTTTTCCCCTTCAGAAATTATTTCTAATTACACTATATTAACTACAAGGCAGCTCCTGTTGCCAGCCTTCCTCTCAGACACACTGTCACAAATATATGTTTTAATTTTTCAGAAATAAAGAATTTGTCTTCTTCCTCACTTCAAAGAGTCTTGCTTAAAATAGATTCCATATGCATGCATTCTTCCTTTTAATTGCTTAACAGTAATCAAACACCAAATTTTGTTTCCTTCTCTTAACCGAGAGAAATATTTCTCTCAAAATGCTTTTAAAACACGTACTACTTTCACTCATCCTATCATGTTCTCTCACAGATAAATGTATATTCTGTATTTTCTCTCTCACACAAACCAATGTTTCTCCAGAGGTCAACTAAATAGGTGTACTTCTTTCCGCATCCCAACCGTCTCCCTCTAATAGCTTTCATTGGCACAACATAAAAACTTGGTGAGCTGTGCATCTAATCAGATTCATGCATTTCCCCTCATTCTATTTCTGCACAATTGGAAGCGTACTGATAATGCCCACACTCTCATATAGCACAATACTTAACTTTTCCAAATAAAACTATTCTTATGCTCTGCTCTCTGCTGTTATTTGTCACCCTTCTTTCTCTCAGTCCCAATGCCTTTGTTTTAAATATTTCAGACTCCCTCTCATTCTCTCAACACACAAACATTGCCCTCACTCTCACAATCCCCTCTAAATACCCAACACATACACAAAACCCCCAGGATACTACTACTACTTAACATTTCTGAAACGCTACCAGGGTTACGCAGCACTGTAAATTTAACAAAGAAGGACAGTCCCTGCTCAAAGGAGCTTACAATCTAAAGGACAAAAAGTGCAGTCAATCAAATTGGAGCAGTCTAGATTTCCTGGATGGAGGTATAATGGTTAGGTGCCGAAAGCGACATTGAAGAGGTGGGCTTTGAGCAAGGATTTGAAGATGGGCAGGGAGGGGGCTTGGCGTATGGGGTCAGGGAGTTGATTCCAAGTATAGGGTGAGGCGAGGCAGAAAGGGCGGAGCCTGGAGTTGGCGGTGGTGGAGAAGGGTACTGAGAGGAGGGATTTGTCCTGTGAGTGGAGGTTACGGGTAGGAACGTAAGGGGAGATGAGGGTAGAGAGGTAATGAGGGGCTGCAGATCGAGTGCGTTTGTAGGTTAGTAGGAGAAGCTTGAACTGTATGCGGTACCTGATCGGGAGCCAGTGAAGTGACTTGAGGAGAGGGGTGATATGAGCATATCGGTCTAGGCGGAAGATAAGACGTGCAGCAGAGTTCTGAACGGATTGAAGGGGGAAATACTGTTACTGTTTCTCCTCTCCTCTCCTCTCTCCCCTTCTCATACATCCCACTCTGGTCCCTTCTCCCACAGACACGCTCATCCTGATTCATGGCCTGAAAATGCTCCAGTTGTAGTCAGTAGGCAAAAGCCTTCTTAGCTGCATGACAACCATAACCTATCTGCATTTGGCTGTTGCTTCCAACTTCTGGCCACTTGTATGCCTGCGCACCTCCTGCAGCACAAGACCAGCCTTATTTCCAACGCACTCTGGGCACACAAACAGCCCACTTAACCGTTCAGTTTCTCTGTATCATCAGGCCACAGCTTTACTTCCATGGTTCTTCCCCTACCCTCTAATTTGTGCACCTGCACAAACAGGTGTGTGGGTACTCTCTGACTCCCCTTCCCAATTCGTACCAAGCCCTAACGTATACACCCAGACCCGGTCCAGCCCAGGATACAAATAGGCTTCTGCCACAGTCAGCCCAATCATAACACCTGATGTCCCGCCTAAGCACAACCTGAGCACCTACTAGTCTATTTCTATAGAGCCCAGATAGGAAAAAAATAATAATTGTAGATTACAGAAATGTCCAACTCGGGAGGATTTCAGTCTTTGGTTCTAGTCCCTGACCATCGTACTATGATACTGTTAAGAGACCAGGCTTGGCTTTTACCTCTTTAAAATATATATCTATTTAAGAGAGAAAGGGAGAGGGTCACTGGCTACCCAGGCCAGTGAATAAAGAAGAAAGAGGCAGACAAGCAACAGAGCATATACTGCTGCTGCACTTGTGGAAGAAAGCAGTTGGTACAAGGAACCAGTTTACTGCTCCCAGCTCTGAAAGAAGAAATCTCTGGAAGAGAGAATGAGATCAACCCTACACCATCTGCTAAGCACCACAAGGATCAACAATGTATTGTAACAGAGAAGAAATCCACATTAAGGATTCTGTGAGTACAAGTTTAGTGAGCCAAGTACATTTATATTTAAAACCAAGTGCTGGCAGGGAGTTTCCTTTGAGGAAAAATTGCTAGTGCAGCAACTAAATCATATAAAGAATTAGTTTACTGCTACTCATTTGTACATAGTTGTCTTTAATGTATCAGTTTGTCTAAAATTCCAAGTTCTAGTAAAACCAGTTCTTGGTTAAGTACACCAGCTTGGCAGAGTTTAAAAAGGGGTTAGACGGTTTCCTAAAGGAAAAGTCCATAAACCACTACTAAATGGACTTGGGAAAAATCCACAATTCCAGGAATAACATGTATAGAATGTTTGTACATTTGGGAAGCTTGCCAGGTGCCCTTGGCCTGGATTGGCCGCTGTCATGGACAGGATGCTGGGCTCGATGGACCCTTAGTCTTTTCCCAGTGTGGCATTACTTACGTACTTATGTACTTATTATTGATTGAGAGCAAGGCTATCCCGAGGGCAGTCAATGAGAGCAGGACCATCCAGTAGCATGGACACAAGCCTACCCACTTTGAGCTCAGGTCCAGCCAGCAACAGCACAGCTATGATGTCCTTCCATGTTAAATTGTACAGCGCTGCGTAACCCTAGTAGCGCTTTAAAAATGTTAAGTAGTAGTGGTGGGGATTTCCGACATCTCACCCTCCCCTCCCCCACAGGTGTTCCAGTGTCTCTCATCTCTCCCTTCCTCCTTTTAAACCTTTCAGCTCTTCACTGGCAGTGAGCAGTGACTCATACCCACTGTTCACACAGGCCCCGAGCCTTCACTCTGATGCAACTTGCTGCTCATGGGACCAGGAAATTGCAGCAGAGGGAAGGCGTCGGACTGCGTGAGCAGCAGCTATGAGTCATTGCTTGCTGCCAGAGAAGAACTAAAGGACTTAAAAAGGTACTGGGGACTTGGGGGAGTGGTGGTAAGAGAATCCTGATTGCCTGTGGGGGGGGAGAGGGAGGGATGCTGAGTGGGAGGGGCAGGGTTCTCATGCCCACCCACTTTCGGTTCAGACTCACTCAAAATTGGGTGTCTGGCTACATCCCTGGGTGTTTGAATGGACCCTTGTCGGCATTGCCACACGGGAACCGCTAGCATGGCTTGATAAGAGGTCTGTAGTTTCTAATCTTAGTGAAAGAGAGAAATTGTTCCACAGGAAGGGGGCCAGAAAGTAAAATGCATTTTTTTCTTGTGGATTCCCAATTTGCTTGGGATGTATTGGGGAGAATAAGTCTGATCATTTATTGAACAAAGTAGTCGAGCGGGAGAGTAAGGAATTGTCAATCTGGTTAAATAGTTTGGTAGACCAGTACGAAGGACTGAAAGTCAGGGTCAGAACTTTAAATTGCATCCTCTGTTGTATGGGAAGCCAATGAAAGGGGGGGGGGGGTGATGTGGTTTCTTTGCTTTGCGTTACCTAGTATATACTTCCTTTTCCGTACTATCTAAAATTCTAGGCAGATCACAAAATAACATACTTAAAATACAAAACAAAACCATAGAGAAAATGAAAACAATACAGTTATAATATATCAATCATTTGCCAGCCCACATGTCATTTCCATAATATAAATACAAGAGATCTTAGAGAGTAGCAGTTAATTGCCATTAAATACTTTTGAAAACAAATATGCCTTCAGATGCTTTCAAAAATATAATATAATATATGCTCCAATTTATGTATATTGTTTGGCAAAGAATGCCATAACTGAAGTCCCATAACATGAAAAGTACAGTTTTTTCATTCTAATAGACTCATTGTGGAAAAAGATGTGCCCCGAAAATGGCAAGGACAGATTAAGATCAAGTATGCATAAGTAATATCTCATTATATCATATACTATGAATTTATCTCGGGCAAACTGGATGGACTGTACAGGTCTTTATCTGCTGTCATCTACTATGTTGCTATGTTACTGTGTTACTATCAGGCATATTTTTGAAAGAGAAGGACGTCCATCTTTCGACACAAATCGGAAGAAGGGCGTCCTTCTCACAGGGTTGCCCAAATCGATATAATCAGAAGCCGATTTTGGACGTCCCCAACTGTTTTCCGTCACAGGGATGACCAAATTTCACGGGGGCATGTCGGAGGCATAGCGAAGGCGGGACTTGGGCATGCCAAACACATGAACATCCTCGACCCATAATGGAAAAAAAAAAGGGCATCCCTGACGAGCACTTGGATGATTTTACCTGGTCCTGTTTTTCTTACGACCAAGGCACAAAAAGGTGCCCGAACTGACCAGATGACCACCGTAGAAAATCGGGGATGACCTCCCCTTACTCCCCAGTGGTCACTAACTCCCTCCCACCCTCAAAACAAATCTTTAAAAATATTTTGTACCAACCTCTATGCCAGCCTCAAATGTCATACTCGGGTCCATCACAGCAGTATGCAGGTCCCTGGAACAGTTTTAGTGGGTGCAGTGCACTTCAGATAGGCGGACCCAGGCCCATCCCCCCACTGCCTGTTACACTTGTGGTGGTAAATGTGAGCCCTCCAAAACCCACCAGAAACCCACTGTACCCACATCTAGGTACCCCCCCTTCACCCGTAAGGGCTATGGTAGTGGTGTACAGTTGAGAGTAGTGGGTTTTGGGGGGCTCAGCACACAAGGTAAGGGAGCTATGTACCTGGGAGCAATTTGTGAAGTCCACTGCAGTGCCCCCTAGGGTGCCTGGTTGGTGTCCTGGCATGTGAGGGGGACCAGTGCACTACGAATGTTGGTTCCTCCCACGACCAAAGGGCTAGCATTTGGTTGTTTCTGAGATGGGCGTCCTCAGTTTCCATTATTGCCGAAAATCAGAAATGATCATCTCTAAGGACGACCTAAATTTCAAGATTTGGGTGTCCCCGACCGTATTATCGAAATGAAAGATGGATGTCCATCTTGTTTCAATAATACGGGTTTCCCCACCCCTCCATCAGGACGTTGTGCAAGGACGTCCTCAGCAAAACTTGGGCGTCCCTTTCGATTATGCTCCTCCACGTAACTTTTAATCCATTGATCACAATGTTCTTTTGGGGGGGAGTGGGTGGGAGGCGATAAATCATTGAAGTTAAAGCAATAATTAATGTAGCTTTATTATTTAACTAGTAAAAAAAAGGCCCGTTTCTCAAAAAATGAAACGGGCACTAGCAAGGCTATCTTGTAATGGTGATTATGTTTTTAAGGCTCTCGGTGAAGCAATTTCTCCTCTCTCCCCTGCCCTCCCCTCCCCGCCATGTCCCGCGATTCTGAGTGCCCCTCCTTGTGCAGCAATTCTCCTTTGCCTGCTGTCCCCTCCTTGTCCTGCAATTCTGGCCTCCCCTCCATTTCCAGCGATCCTCCTCTGCCCTGCTGTCCCCTACGTGTCCCGCGATTCTTCCCTCCCTCCCATCCCCTCCGTGTCCCGCGATTCTTCCCTCCCTTCCCATCCCCTCCGTGTCCTGGTATTCTTCCCTCCTCTCCCATCCCCTCCGTGTCCCGCGATTCTTCCCTCCCCTCCATGTGCAGCGATTCTCCTTTGCCCTGCCGTCCCCTCCGTGTCCCGCGATTCTGGCCTCCCCTCCATGTCCAGCAATTCTCCTCTGCCCTCCCCTCCGTGTCCCGGGATTCTGCCCTCCCCTCCATGTCCAGCGATTCTCCTCTGCCATGCCCTCCCCTCTGTGTCCCGGGATTCTGCCCTCCCCTCCATGTCCAGCGATTCTCCTCTGCCCTGCCCCTCACATCCGTGTCCCTTGATTCTCCCCTCGCCTCCCGTCCCCTTCATGTCTATCGATTCTCCTCTGCCCTGCCTTCCCCTTGATGTCCCACGATTCTGTCCTCCCCTCCATGTCCAGCAATTCTCCTCTGCCCTGCCCTCCCATCTGTGTCCTGCGATTCTCTCCTCTCCTCCCATCCCATCCCATCCATGTTCATTGATTCTCCTCTGCCCTGCTCTCCCCTCTGTGTCCAGCGATTGTCCTGTGCCCTGCCCTCCCATCCGTGTCCCGTGATTCTCTCCTCTCCTCCCATCCCATCCATGTCCATCGATTCTATTCTGCCCTCCCCAGCGATTCTCCTCTGCCCTGCCCTCCCATCCAGCATTCCCTGCAGGCAGGTTGGGCTCGTGTCCCCTCCCCTCCCCTCCAGCGTTTTGTTGCCTTCACTTGCTTGCGTTTGTAACATCCTGATGCCAGCTCGCCTACAGCTTTCCCTTCCCTCTCATTATTCCGCCCTCCTCTGATGTCATTTTGTCTTCACGCGAGGGCGGGACAGTGAGAGAGAAGGGAAAGCTGGAGGCTTGCTGACGACAGGATGTTACGAACCCAGCCAGCCAGCCGTAGAAATTACGTAAGTACATAAGTATTGCCATACTGGGAAAGACCAAAGGTCCATCAAGCCCCAGCATCCTGTTTTCAACAGTGGCCAATCTAGATCACAAATACCTGGCAAGATCCCAAAAAAGTGCAAAACATTTTATACTGCTTATCCCAGAAATAGTGGATTTTCCCCAAGTCCATTTAATAACGGTCTATGGACTTTTCCTTTAGGAAGCCGTCCAAACCTTTTTTAAACTCCGCTAAGCTAACCGTCTTTACCACATCCTCTGGCAACGAAATCCAGAGTTTAATTACACGTTGAGTGAAGAAAAAATTTCTCAGATTCGTTTTAAATTTACTACATTGTAGAAGAGGAAGTGACGTCACCGGGAGAGATGGCAGCCTAGCTTGGAAGCTCTGTCTCCTCGCGCTAGATATCAGCCTTAAACAGCAATAAAAAACGGCAGCAAGCGGGAGAAAATAGCGATCACAGCTTGTTAAAACCTCCCTTCAACAGAATTGGCGATGAGCAAAACCCCCGCCACACGCAAAAAAGAGAACGAGCGGTCCGAGAAAATTATGGCGGGAAAAAGCGCCAAACGCCATGAGTCACCAGAGCGAGCCTCGCATTCTGACTCCGAATCGGCCCAGTCTCAGGCTGAACAGCGACACCCGCCCTCCAAAAAAAGTATCCCGACTGAGCTGCGGAGGTTCCTAGCGAATATCCAGGCGGAGATAAAGCAGTCGAAGGACGAAATCCTGGAACGTATGGATTCCTTGAGCACGGATCTCCGTGAGTTGGGGGGGCAAGTGGAAGATGCAGAAGTTAAACTAGAAGAACAGACAGAGACATTGCTTAAACATAACGAAAAGCTGCTTGAACTGGACAAACACCGATTGGACTTAGAATACAAGCTAGATGATTTAGAAAATCGAGGGAGGCGAAACAACCTTAGGTTTCGTGGCGTGCCAGAAGGGGGAGAAACAGAGGACGTTATACAGATTGTGCAGACGCTATGTGCCTCCCTACTTGGCCCAGAAGCTGGAGAGAATACCGTGGAACTGGACAGAGCGCATAGAGCGCTTGGAGCTCGCAAAGAACAGCAACAGCGAGATATTATTGTCCGCTTCCACAAATACGAAACCAAGGAATTGATCATGACAAAGGCGCAGAATCTGGAGTTTGGAGGCGCAAAGATTTTGGTGTATCAAGATTTGTCACAATATACCCTACAGCAACGACGACAAATGAAACCAGCCCTAGATATTTTAACAAAAAATCAAGTGCAATACAGATGGGACTTCCCGTTTTCTTTGAACTTTACCCTGAAGGGTAGCAAATATCGTGTGCGATCTTTACAAGAAGCCTGGGAGGCCCTGCACGCGGCAGAGCTGGTGAATTCGGCCGTCCCACCAGGTGAACTGGCATCATCTACCATGGCTAAGCTTCAGGGCTGGCAACGAGCACCGGGACCAGTGCGACGTGGCAAAACCAAGAGATGATTGGACAGACCACAGCTCAGAAAAAGACATTTGGACTGAGTAAATGGATATAGATATATGTCTTTTTGCCTAGCTCTCGTTGGTCTGCCAAGAACTGCTCAAACAGGCGAGCAAGTCTGGGGGACGACCAGCTAACTATTGCTGTGAGGTGAGGGTTGTGGGGTTATAAGTTTGATTAGATAGCACGAATGACATGATGTGGATGGCTGAGGATGGAAGCGTATAGATACACTTTATAGAAACTATCACTATGTTGAAGGGGGACAGATAGGGCTGTATACAATGATTGTTGAATGCTGAAATACAACTGGGCGGGGGGAGGGGATGCCTGGCTGGGGTGTCGGGAGTGTTGTGACCCACTTTCTCGGAACCCATCTAGGGGTTTTACACTCCTGGTTGGTGTAACAGTGGGGAGATGTCGGGGAGGGACTGGGGGAACGAGACGAGGGAGGGTTGTGGGGAGAGGGAAGACATGGGTAACAACTTTGGCTATACAGAACTGTGCTGCTCTCAAGGGGGATGTACACTACTCTCATCCTATGCAGACCTTAGCTTTTTCTCCACACTAAGACATGTGTCCTGAGCTGAAGATAGTCTCCTATAATGTCAAGGGACTTAACATGCCTCAAAAAAGACAGAAGCTCTATGGGGAACTCCACCGGTTAAAACCACATATAGTTCTTTTGCAAGAAACGCACCTGCGTCGCAAACACGAAAAATTTCTCTCCTGCCCTGGCTACTCAGGGGTCTACTGCGCATCCGGGGCGGACTCAAGGAGGGGAGGAGTGGCGATATTGCTGCACTCTTCACTTGGGGCCCAGGTGACGCAGACTAAAAGAGACCCTGGGGGGCGCTATTTATTTCTACAACTTACGCTAGACCAAGTAGCCCTCACGATAGCATCAATATATGCCCCAAATTCTGGACAAGGGGATTTTTTTACCAAGATTCGAACCTTATTGGGGACCTTCACTACAGGGGCACTCATACTTGGGGGTGATTTCAACGCAGTTATGAATCCAGGACACGACCGCTCAGGGGCAGTTAGGAAGGAGGGGCACAAAGAAGCGCAATCACTGGCCTCGTTGGCTTATTCCCTGGGACTTTTAGATCTCTGGAGATTAACACACCATACAGAACGGGACTACACCTACTATTCTCCGGTACACGAAACATACTCCCGTATTGACTACATCTTCCTAGACACAACATTAGTGGAACTGGGTCCGGACGCTGGAATTGGTAGTATGACAATATCCGACCACGCCCCAATATGGGTCACTCTCCCAAATATTCAGACTGAAGTGAAAGACAGACGCTGGTCTCTGAACACGAGCCTGTTGCAGGATGAGCAGGTGGTGGAGGGCTACAAACAGGTGCTTAAAGAATACCTGGACCACAACTTAGCTTCCGGTCCACCGTTGCATGTGGTGTGGGACGCTTTAAAGGCGTTGTCCAGAGGGCACTTTTTGCAGTTGGCTAGTACTCGTGCTAGGGCCCGTAGATCTTGCTTAATTGCATGCACAGGGCGTATACAGGCATTGGAGCAACAGCACAAGGCCGGTCCCTCGCCACAAATTTGGGATGCCCTGTGTAGGGAGAGAATGGCATTGGACTCGATGTATTCGGAACAACTTGATTTAATCAGGGCGAGACAGGGTGTACAATCGTATGAATTAACTAACAAAGCTGGGCGACTACTGGCAATGCGATTGCGAAGACAGAAAGTGGACAGAACGATTAAACAGGTGAAAGATACGGGGGGTGGTTTGTTGCGTCAATCGGCACTTATTCGCCAGTGCTTCAGAGAATATTACCAGAAGCTATACGAGCAGGAGATTGAACCTCCTAGGGAAAAAATTGATAACTACTTGCTAGACAGTGATCTTATCCCTTTAGCTAAGCAACATCAGGAACCGTTGGAGAAACCTGTGACACCTAAAGAGGTCCAGGAGGCGATTGGAGGTATGCCCTCAAATAAGTCCCCGGGGCTTGATGGCTTCCCCAATGAGTTCTACCGGACATTCGCCACTGAATTGGCCCCCTTGCTTGCAGATATGTTTAATCAGGTAGGGGTGGGAGGAACTCTGCCGCAAACAATGTTAGAAGCCTGGCTAGCGGTGACCCCAAAGCCCGGCAAAGATCCCACTGAATGCGGCTCTTATAGGCCTATATCTGTACTAAATGCTGACGTTAAAATCCTGGCAAAGGTTCTTGCTAATAGGCTGGCGCCACTCCTACCAACCGTAGTGCACCCTGACCAAGTGGGCTTTGTTTCCTATCGAAAGGCGATGGATAATATCAGACGCACTTTAGATCTCATATACTTGGCCAAGCGAAACCAGAGACCGCTGTGCCTCTTAAGCTTAGATGCAGAAAAGGCCTTCGATAGGGTCCACTGGCCCTTTATGTACAGGACCCTGGAGACTTTGGGGTTTGGTACACGGTTTAGGGGCTGAATACAGGCATTTTACTCCTTTCTCAGAGCTTGCATTAAAATTAATGGCAGCCATTCAGGTTCATTTTCCTTGCATAGGGGCACAAGGCAGGGTTGTCCTCTTTCCCCTCTTTTGTTTGCTATTGTCATGGAGCCATTTGCCTCTAAGGTTCGGAAAGATCCGCTGATTGCAGGGCCTACTGTGGCAAGGAGAATGCATAAAATGGCACTCTTTGCGGACGATGTTCTGCCGCATATTACCCGCCCCCACGACGCGTTCCCTAGGCTTACTCAACTTATTGAGGAGTATTCTGTAGTATCGGGCTTTAAAGTCAATATGACCAAGTCTGAGGCCCTGAATATCTCTCTACCGGAAGATACAGTTGCAGAACTTAAAGCTGCTCATGCATTTCGGTGGGCGGGTAGATATATTAGATATCTGGGGGTGAACCTCACTTCCAACTTGTCAGACTTATTCTCAGCTAACTATAGAGGCCTGGTTCGAGCCCTTGCGGCAGATATGGAACGTTGGGGTGATTTAGAGGTCTCCTGGTTCGGTCGTATAGCAATTCTTAAGATGAATATCTTACCACGAATCTTATACTTATTCCAGGTGCTGCCTGTAATGATGCCCAGACGATTTCTTGCCTCTTTGCAAGATAGAATTGTGTGTTTCGTCTGGGCAGGAAAACATCCTAGGCTGTCCCGTACCCTACTATATCAAGGGAGACGTCGGGGAGGCCTGGCGGTCCCGAATGTCTTCTGGTACTATCGGGCGGCCCAAGGAAAGGTAGCTTTGGAATGGTACCAGGGATATCCGGATAGACAATGGGTGCATTTGGAGCAACACTCTGCGGGGACGACACCGTTGGGAGCACTTATGTGGCTACCAAAGCCATTTCGCAAACTAGGTGAGAGCGTGTGTCCCTCGGTGGAGGTTACCCTTCACTACTGGGATAAGTTGTTTCCAGGGGGCAGGTGTACTTTGACGTGTTTGGCCCCTATAGCTCACAATCCGTTATTCTTGCCTGGGACGACGGACGGGTCTGTCATGAGGTGGTACGGGGAAGGGCTGCGAACATGGGACCAGCTGTTTGATGGAGACACTCTCCTTGAATTTGGAGAGCTGCAGTCACGATACCCTGGGGTGCTGAGAGACGATTTTGCATACTACCAATTAGCTCACTTCCTCCGTACCAAGGCAGTTACTACGGTAATTAAGCAGACCAAAGGCTATCTGGAGGAGATATGTGAAAAGTTAACCACTTCTAGAGGCTTGATAGGCACACTTTACAAATATATCACTGCGCAGAACCCTGTGTATGAGTGCCATAGGAGGGGATGGGAGAGGGAATTGGGGGTGACACTGGATGTGCCGGGTTGGGAGAGAATAGAACGTGAAGCGACAAAGGTCTCCATACACGTCCCGCTAAAGGAAAATGCTATGAAGGTGCTATACAGGTGGTACCTTACTCCTGATCGCCTCCAGCGCATATACCCAAACTTCTCAGGTCTCTGCTGGAGGGGGTGTGGTATGAGGGGGACTATGGGGCATCTCTGGTGGAGTTGTCACAAAGTGAGAGCTTTCTGGAAGGCGGTTCAAAACAGGCTGCAGAGCTGGTTACAAACACCCATTCCATGGGCTTCGACGGTGTTTCTTTTCGCTGCAAAAGTAGAGGGCATGCCGGCTGCGCAGCATAAACTGCTGAGGCAGGCGGTATGTGTTGCCCGAGTGACAATCGCCCAGCACTGGAAATGACAGGGGGTCCCGTCGGTTAAGAGATGGCACAATAAACTGAAACATGTGTGCAAGATGGAAAGACTCTTGGCAGTCAGGAGACATCAAACGCACAAGTGGCATGACATATGGCAGTTTTTTGTTAATCCAGCAGGTAATGTTTAGAACAGGCACATACGAGAAGTGTGAGTGGCACATAGTGAGACAGTTGTGTAGAGCGGGGAAATAGATGGGGGTGGGAGGGATTGGGCAGGATTTAACAATGGATGGGGGATGGGGGGGGGGGGGAAATGTTTTTTTTCAATAAAAAGTTGAAGTTTCTACAGTTTATATTTAATTGTTGTACTGTGGCAGTAAATTGCACTACCTGGGTTTCATCTTGTCTGGACTACATTGTAAACATGCCAGTGTAGAGCGATGAATATTGTATGTTGTCTAATGAGAATTTTCAATAAAAGACTTCTTACAAATAAAAAAAAAAATTTACTACATTGTAGCTTCATCGCATGCCCCCTAGTCCTAATATTTTTGGAAAGCGTGAACAGACGCGTCACATCTACCCATTCAACTCCACTCATTATTTTATAGACCTCTATCATATCTTCCCTCAACCGCCTTTTCTCCAAGCTGAAGAGCCCTAGCCGCTTTAGCCTTTCCTCATAGGGAAGTCTTCCCATCCCCTTTATCATTTTTGTCATCCTTCTCTGCATCTTTTCTAATTCCACTCTATTGACGGTACAAATTCCACTACATTGACGGTACAAATTATTATATTAGATGCTTTGTAAATCAACAGCAAAATCTTAAATTGTATCTATCATGCATAAGGAAGCCAGTGAAATTTGTACAACATTGGTGTAATGTGTTCATTCCAGGGGTGCCCTGATACCAACCTTGCTGTTGTGTTTTGTGCTGCTTGTAATAGGCGTAGAATAGAGGCAGATAACCCAGAAACAATGAATTGCAGTAATGAAAATGTGACATAATTAAATTCTGGCATACCTACCTCAAATTCATAGTTGTAAGATAATTGTGCAATCTTCTAATTATCCATAACTTGCAAAATTCAATCTTAACTACAGATTTGAGATGAGAATGTAAAGATGAGTCTAAGGGGACTCATAAATAATGTACTTATTGAAAAACTGGAACATTATGATGGTCAAATAAGACTTTCAGGGCAGACCACAGTTTTTGATCTAGTCAAGAATGGAATCTGAGTTGTATTTACATTTAAATGAAATCTGTTGGTTGACATCTACTGTCTTGTAAGGCTAACACTGTGAGTCAGATGTTTTATCACTGCATCAATTGACGTATCAGCTGGAAAGAAGAACTGCAGATCATCACCATACAATCAATAATTTAGCCCCAAACATGAAAGTTATAGATGTTAAAAAGCAACATAGATAGGCTGGATCCCTGAGGAACTCCTGAATCAATCCCATACCAATAAAGGCAAGATATTGAATTCTTTGGTGGTGGTGGTGGTGGTGGTGGGGGGGGGGGGGGGGGGGGGGGGTAGGGAATGGAGGGAGAGGGGTTGTTTAAGCCAGTTTGACACAGTATATCAGAGTCCTTAATGTAAATTACAGTGGTGCCCTGACTACCGGAAAATTAGTTAGCCTGTGATGATGCTGTGAAGGCACGGATGTCTGCTATGCAGCCCTTTGTTGGGTGAGCTTCAGGGGCAAGGTAGTAATCGTATTCCGGCTCTCACTAGGTAATGTCTGTCTTGCAGGCAGCTGGTGATGTGTTAATGATGCTGGAAGCCTGGAGTCTAGTGCTGGATAATCAGAGGCTGCAGAGTCGGGAGCTAATTAATAATTCAGGCTATGAATGTGTGTAATTAATTTGAATTGTTCGGAGGAGGAGGGGCCTAGAAAGCTGTCTAAAATCTTGTCAACCTATCACCATGTGGATCATGTGAGGTGGTGCATGTTTGCAGGCTCACATGTGCAGACACAGATATGTATATTCCTGTACAATAAGTGTTTTGCTTCTTTTAACAGCCTTTATGTATGTAACATACTGTTAAAACTAGCAGGCTATTTTTCCACTATATTATAGCATGGGTCTAGCTAAATTTTTTTTATTCTTCATTCATATTGAGTCGAAGCATACTATCCCGATATTTTGGGTTTTGGTGCAGGGGAAGTAGCAAGGGTCAGAAAGGAATGGATTATTGTGTTATATCCAAAGTCTGTCTTCCTTAATCCTTCAGCATCATATGGGGTCCTTTTCACATCTGAGCCAGAATCTTACCCTGTATGTTAATCAAGATGCTGTCTCTGTGCCCATGTTGCCCTCTCTTTACTGGATTAGCATGAGGGAGCCTGAAGATAGGATTAGACACTGTGAGAGAAAGAAAACTAAGGCTGGCATCCCACCAAGGGGTGAGTATTTCAGAGAGGAGGGTGATGGACAAAGAGGAAGCACATTTTCCCTAGTTTACAACAGTACCTGTTTGGCCTTAAAGTCAAGAAAGACAGAAATAAGTCTCTGGACTTGGGAAGAAATGATAAGAAGAAGCAAGGGTATAACCCTTTAAAGACTAGAGGAGAGGAGCATAGAAACTGGATCTAAGACTCCAGTGAGTAGGGCTCTCTTACTCCGCCCAGAATGGCTATTGCTTCAATCAGGGTCTAGAAAGGAAAAGCCTATAGTTCCCAGGGAGCAATATAATCTCTGTTGGATTATTTGTAGTAAATAATTAGCAGATTTTAGTACACACAGCTTCAGCTTTAGAAATGTTAATTTCTTTCTTCATCTCTCTCTCATTCACCCAGAATAATTCACTGCTGAGTCACTTTAAAGTTGAAGTAACAAAACATCTGTTTACTCACAGTTTGTAGTTAGATTATAATCAGACAGGCTTATATATACATATTACTATACATTTGTATTATCAGCTCCTTCCATGTGCTTAGATGGTAATGGATGCTCACACCACCATAGATCCTCTCAGGTTAGGAGAGATCATGAGCTCCATGTGCTCCATGTGCTGCATGTGCTGCATCTGCCCCCACAGGAAGTTGCATAGCTGTGTGACCTCTCTAAGTAATTCACATCAGAGGTCACAGAGTAATCACAGAGAAATAATAGGTGACAGGCAATGCATGTAAAATACAATTACATTCCAACAAACCCCTTCTCATGCATAACTGTCATGCAATTATTTATTCATACAAAGTCCAAGCTTTATACGCAGATTCACAAAATGTTCTCTGGGTAACGGTTTGGTCATGATGTCAGCTGTCATCTCACTGGTGTGACAATAGTGTAGACTGATGACCCCTTCTTTCGCCAACTCTCGCACGTTGTGGTATTTCGTTGCGATGTGCTTGGTGCGTGACTGAACCTTGTCATTCTGTGACAGTCGGATGCAGCTCTGATTATCTTCCATTATCTGGATTGGTCTCTTTTCAGCTATTCCAAAATCCAGCAAAAGTTTTTCAATCCACATCAGTTCTCTGCACGCTTCCGATACAGCCACATATTCAGCTTCTGTAGAAGACAGACTCACAATACTTTGTTTATGACTGGCCCATGAAATTTGTACATTTCCATACATAAACACATATCCACTTGTGGATTTATAATCAGAATGATCCCCTGCCCAATCTGAATCACAGTAACATATTAGTTTTGGATTACTATTGGCTGAAATCTTTAATTTACAATCAATGGTACCCTTTAAATACCTTACCATCCTTTTAACTGCAGTCCAATCTGATTTGGTAGGTGAGCTGACCCTTCTGCCTCAAAATTCCTACTGCATTTGCTATATCAGCCCTGTATGTGGTAGCTAGATATAAAGCTTACCTATGGCTGATCTATATTGGATGTTATCTGGTAAAGGTTCTCTTACTGTTTCATCCTTCAGAAAATCAGTGATCATGGGAGTGCTTACAACTTGGGCATCTTGCATACCTAAACTTTCAATAAGCTCATTTATTTTCTGCTTCTGGCTTAGAAGATAAGAACCATCATTTTGTTTCTCAATTTCTATACCAAGATAGTATGACACATTACCAAGTTCTTTTATCTCAACATTGAGGTTTAAACACTTTACAATGTCCTTGTACTCTTGCTCACTTTCGCTTGCAATGAGCAGATCATCAACAAAAGCTAAAATGTATGCATATTGTCCATTTCTGCACCTAGTGTACAAGCATTTATCTGCTTCACCTTGCTTAAATCCTAAATTTGTCAATATTTCATGCAATTTTTCATTCCAACATTTTGCACTTTGCTTTAATCCATAAAGACCTTTGTTTAATTTACACACTAGCTGTCTTTGTTTTGTATTTATGAAACCTGTTGGCTGTTCCATGTACAAGTCTTCAGTTATATCTCCGTGAAGAAATGCTGTTTTCACATCAATGTGGTTGAACTTGCATGCCTTTTGAGACTGCAATGCTCAGAAGTGTTCTTATTGTCGTGTGTTTCACTACAGGTGCAAACACTTCATCAAAATCTTCTCCATATTTTTGAAGATATCCCTTTGCCACTAATCTGGCTTTATACCTTTCCACTTTTCCTTGTGCATTCCTTTTTAACTTGAATACCCATTTGCATCCTATAGCTTTCTTGCCAGGAGGTAATTTTGTAAGAATCCAAGTATTATTTTTATCCAATGCATCAATTTCTTCTTGTGCAGCTTTACGCCATTCAGCAGCTTCTTCTGCTGGCATTTTCTCAATCTCATCCCATGTTAAGGGCTCTTGAGCTTCTGCTGACTTTGTTAGGTACGACAGTCTTGGGGGTGGAACACCTTTGTTTTCCCTGGATGAGCGTCTGACAACAGGTTGGTCTGACCTTTCCGCATCTTCTAAATCTGAGAGTTCTTCTCCAATTGATTCCCCTTCTCCAACTGTACTGTCTTCTTCAATGATCCTTTCTGTGTCTGCTTCCTCTGCCTGTTCCTCGTTAGATACAGGTGAGTTGCTTTCAGACATCTGCCTTGGTATGGCATTTATATACACTGGCATGTCTATTATGGTTCTAGTTTCATATTCTGGATGATAAGGCTCATCTGGGATAATCCAGCCTTTATCAACCCTTTTGTTTTCATCAAAATATGTAACATGTCTTATGCCAACAATGCCAGTTTTCAGATTCAAAATTCTATATCCTTTGTGTCCTGGAGCATAGCCAACTAAAATGCCCCTTTCTGTTGTGGAATCCAGCTTATGCCTTCTTTGCTTTGGTTCATGAGCATATGCTGTACTTCCAAATGTTCTTATGTGTGACAGGTTTGGCTTCCTACCATGCCATGTCTCATGTGGTGTGCGCTCAGCGCCTTTAGTTGGCATTCTGTTTTGTAGGTACACTGCTGTGAGAATGGCTTCCCCCCATAGTCTTTTAGGGAGATTGCTATCTGACAGCATACATCTGGTCATTTCCACAAGTGACCTAAATTTTCTCTCTGCAACAGAATTTTGCTCTGGTGTATAAGCTACTGTTGTGATATGTTGAATGCCTTCTTGTTCTAGAAATGTGCGCATGCTTTGTGAAGTGAACTCACCACCATTGTCGGTCTGAAGAACCTTTGGTTTTCTTTCAAATTTATTGCTCACCATGGCTACGTATTTCTTCAGCATGTCTGTGACTTGACTTTTTTCTTTCAGCAAATAGGCCACACAATATCTAGAGAAATCATCCAAGAATATTAGCACAAATCTGTTATTTCCCAATGATGGGATATTAAACGGTCCACATAAGTCACTGTGTATTAAGTCCAGCACTTTATTACTCCTATTTCCTGTGTATGCAGGAAATGAGGGTCTCACACCTTTTTGAGTAACACAGTCTATGCATTTCTCCATTTTACCAGCATCTGCACTTATCTGAATGCCGGTGGCTAGTTGCTTACTGTAAAGATCCTGGATCACCTTAGAATCACGATGTCCCAGGCGGCGGTGCCAGATTTCCAGACTACATTACCATCATTCTTCCTTACTTGCGCCATATGTGAGGCTTCACCTGAAATGTTCAGCTTATAAACATCATTATGCATAAAAGCTTCAGCATACACTTCATCATTTTTAGAGATTGTGCACTTACTGTTTTCAAAATGAATCGCAAATCCCTTCTTATCTAATGTAGATACACTAAGCATATTGCAAACTGCTTGGGGAATATACAAGACATCACTTACAGGAATTTCTTTAACTTCATTAGACACTTTGCATTTTAAGAATCCAATACCTTTTGCTTGGATCTTAGCAGTCCCTGCGTTGCAGTTTTAAGAATACCTTCCTCTGGACACATTTCCTGAAAGAAATCTTTACAATTGGTTAAATGGCATGTGCTCCCCGAATCCAAAATCCAAGTACTTTCATTTGAATTATTATTTACCATAGTCAAAGATTTTTCTGCCATTAGAAAGCCCTTGTGTTTATCTTTGTCCTTCATACATTTCCTGGTTTGAAAATTCTTTAGTTCCATTGGCTTAGGTGAGCTAGAGGGAGTGTTTTGTGTTTCCTTACACCATTTAGCTACATGTCCCTCCTTTCCACATGAGTAGCAAATCAGCTTGCCCTTGGGTGGAGTTTTCCCATAGCTCCGCCTTCCTCTGTTCTTTGCCAAGAAATTTGTTTCATTTCTCTCTGACTTGCTTTGAGAACACATCTCCTCAGAATCATTTATTATGCATTCCTGCCTTAGTTTTGATGTTGCCTGTTCAAAAGATTGCCCTTCAATGGCCTCATTTACAGACCTAAAAACATCAAACTTCTTTGATAGTGAGGTAAAAAGAAATGCTCTTTTCAATGCATCACACATGGGAATTCCTGAAAGTTCTAACTTTTGAAATGAAGACATAAGATGCATAATGTGATCATTACATTTACTTTTATCCCTTAATTTGGTTTCATTCAACTCTGCCAGCCAAATTGGTTGCTGCTTTGCATATGTAGTTGCATACATAGTTCTCAGTTTATATAAAATGTCCTTTGGTGTATCTTTTCCCTCCACTAATATGGCTTGTTTCTCTGAGAGAGCTTCCAAAAGCATGCACTTCACATAATAGTTTGCATTGTCCCATTCAGCCATATTTTCAGCTGTTCTGTCTTGGTCTAAGCATATATTTAATCCTTTTGCTCGAAGGAGACATATGAATCTTAATTCCCACTGCTGATAATTAAACTCAGTTAATTTAGGCACCTTGAGAGAATAGAACAATGGTGAATTTCTTCCCTCAGCCATTTTCTTAGCCTTCTGTCTGCTGTGTGGGGGGAGAGAGAGACAGACTGAATCTTTCCTTTAAAACTTAAGAGAAAAATGTGGCCTTTTTTTCTGCCTGGTAATATTTCTCTTCTTTTTCAATTCCTGGCCCTGGGCCCATAACCCTTTTGTTGGATTATTTGTAGTAAATAATTAGCAGATTTTAGTACACACAGCTTCAGCTTTAGAAATGTTAATTTCTTTCTTCATCTCTCTCTCATTCACCCCAGAATAATTCACTGCTGAGTCACTTTAAAGTTGAAGTAACAAAACATCTGTTTACTCACAGTTTGTAGTTAGATTATAATCAGACAGGCTTATATATACATATTACTATACATTTGTATTATCAGCTCCTTCCATGTGCTTAGATGGTAATGGATGCTCACACCACCATAGATCCTCTCAGGTTAGGAGAGATCATGAGCTCCATGTGCTCCATGTGCTGCATGTGCTGCATCTGCCCCCACAGGAAGTTGCATAGCTGTGTGACCTCTCTAAGTAATTCACATCAGAGGTCACAGAGTAATCACAGAGAAATAATAGGTGACAGGCAATGCATGTAAAATACAATTACATTCCAACAATCTCCTACTAAGGATGTGTGCGCAAATTAATTGGCTAATGAGGTAATTAATTGGGTGTTAACCAATTATTGACAATTGGCACCCATGAAAATGTGCGCATGCATCTGGTTGCACGCTATTCTTTAAGGCATGATGCCTAATTCTAATACCATCTAATTCAAAATGAATGTGGCCATGGGAGGGGTCATGGGCATGTCAGGGGAATTCCAAAAAGTTACGTGCGTTGTTATAGAATACTACCTCAGTGCGTCTAACTTGGGCAACAGCATTTATACCAGGTTTCAGCAGGTCTAAGTCTAGAACCAAAAGTTAGGTGCGGGAATTGGCACTAAGCATGATTTTATAGAAGGCTTACACTCTTTATAGAATCATGCTTAGTGCCAATTTTTCCAGTGCAGAATTTTGAGCACCATTTATACAATTTCCCTCCTATATGTTTGTTTGTTAGATTCTTGATGTACTGCCTTTCTGTGGTACAACCAAAGTGATTTACATATTACACACAGATACTTTCTTTGTCCCTAGTAGTCTCACAATCTAAGTATTCACACCTGTGGTAATGGAGGATTAAGTGATTTGCCCAGGATTACAAGGAGCCATTAAGCTACTTCTCCACTTTATACTCTGGTGAGAAGGATTCCAGGTAGGCAGAGAAACATCTGGAAAGGAGAGGGAGGTGTCTGGTTTCTTGGACGGTCCGCTCTGTACTTACCTGTACCTCACAAAGGGAAAGGGAAGCGCATATAGCTAAGAGAGATGGAAGCTAGAGAAGGGAAAGGTTCCCCAAAGCCAGAAGGATTTCCCCAGAGCTGGACACTGGAGCCTGACAGCCTGGAATATATTGAAAATGAAATGACCTCAGATGACATCTTGAATCCCGAGCTGGGAGGAGGAGGGACTGGACTCCAGGTGCACAAGAGAGCTATGCTGCAGCCATTTAGGAGAAGCAGGCTGCCCAGAACTGTTTGTGAGATTTAATTGTTTGAGAAGAGGGAATGGACTCCAAAGGTAAAGTTCTCTGTGTTGTTTTACCTGGAACCCAAAGCTATAACCTCTGCATAAATCCTTAGGAATATATTACAAGCTTCTGGACTTTGAAAGTGATACATTGAACTTTGCATATTTTCTGGGATCTGTATTTCTTTGGGCTAAACGTAAAAGGTGATTTAGATTGCGTTACCAAGGTGGATTGGACTCTGAGGAAAGGGATCTGCCCAAGACCACCAGAGGACCCATATGGTATCTCTGTTTCCACTACAAGCGCTTCAGTATATATGCAACACTTTATAGACACGCATAAGAAACATTACCTGTGTCTTACCTGTCCCCTAGAATACAGATGGACAAACAGGAAAGAAAGGCAAGATAGTTTTTAAGTTGAAACTGTCGATACCTCAAGAGGGCCATATGGCATGGAATATGGTTCATTTAATATTGGTATTTAACTGTTGCACAGCACAATTGTATATACAGGTCTCTAAGGGTGTCTTTTACCAAAGATTAGCTTAAGTTATCTGCAGCAGGGCCCATAGGAATAAAATGGGACCTGCTACAGATAACTCAAGCTAACCTTTAGTAAAAGACTCCCTAAATTATAGAGATGAACTTTGTACTCGACAAGGGATTCTTGAGCCAGGCAGTAGAAAATACATGGGAAAAATGAAATAATAAATACATACATACATATACAGACAGTTTTAAAAGTTGTACCCGTAATAATAAAATATCCCTATGTTGTACAGTTGCTATCCAAATTACTATTTTTATTTTATTAGGATTTATTTACTGCCTTTTTGAAGGCGTTCATTCAAGGTGGTGTACAGCAAGAATAAGTCAAACAAGCAACAGACAATTGCAGCAGAAAAAATATTCAGACAGCCATACAAAGAGGGGCATAATCGAACGGCGCCGGCCAAATAGATAGCCGGCCATCTTCGGGGGCGGAGCCAACCTTATTTTTGAAATACGGTTGGGGCTGGCTAAATCGATCACTGGGTTTAGAGGAGATGGCTGGCTTCGTTTTTCAGCCATAATGTAAACCGAGGACGGCCATCAAACCCGGCCAAATCCAAGGCATTTGGTCGTGGGAGGAGCCAGCATTTGTAGTGTACTGGCCCCCCTCACATGCCAGGACACAAACCGGGCACCCTAGGGGGCACGTCTAGAAATTAAAAAAAAAGAAAATAGCTCCCAGCTGCATAGCTGCCTTACCTTGGGTACTGAGCCCCCCAAATCCCCGCCAGACCCCACTCCCCACAACTCTACACCATTACCATAGCCCTAATAGATACTTTTGTTCTGTTTTTACTGAAGAAAATCCAGGAGAAGGACCACGATGGACTGGCAAAAGTTCATTTGAGAATGGAGTGGATATAGCACTGTTCACGGAAGAGAGTGTGTATCAACAACTAGAAAAACTAAAGGTGGACAAAGCCATGGGACCGGATGGGATCCACCCCAGGATATTGAGGGAGCTCAGAGAGGTTCTGGCGGGTCCTCTTAAAGATTTGTTTAATAAATCCTTAGAAATGGGAGAGGTTCCGAGGGATTGGAGAACGGCGGAGGTGGTCCCTCTTCACAAAAGTGGTGATAGGGAAGAAGCTGGAAACTACAGGCCAGTAAGTCTCACTTCGATTATTGGAAAAGTAATGGAAGCGATGCTGAAGGAAAGGATAGTGAATTTCTTGGAAGAAAATGAGTTGCAAGATCCGAGACAACATGGTTTTACCAAAGGGAAATCGTGCCAAACGAATCTCATTGAATTCTTTGATTGGGTACCGGAGAATTGAACCGTGGACGTGCTATAGACGTAATCTACTTTGATTTCAGCAAGGCTTTTGACACGGTTCCCCACAGGAGGCTCTTAAATAAACTGGATGGGCTGAAGATAGGACCCAAAGTGGTGAACTGGATTAGGAACTGGTTGACGGACAGGCGCCAGAGGGTGGTGGTGAATGGAGTTCGTTCGGAGGAGGGAAAGGTGAGTAGTGGAATGCCTCAGGGATCGGTGCTGGGGCCGATTCTGTTCAATATATTTGTGAGTGACATTGCCGAAGGGTTAGAAGGTAAAGTTTGCCTATTTGCGGATGATACTAAGATTTGTAACACAGTGGACACCCCGGAGGGAGTGGAAAACATGGAAAAGGATCTGAAAAAGCTAGAAGAATGGTCTAAGGTTTGGCAATTAAAATTCAATGCGAAGAAATGCAAAGTGATGCACTTAGGGAGTAGAAATCCAAGAGAGGCTTATGTGTTAGGCGGTGAGAGTCTGCTAGATACGGATGGGGAGAGGGATCTTGGGGTGATAGTATCTGAGGATCTGAAGGCAATGAAACAGTGTGACAAGTCGGTGGCCGTAGCTAGAAGGTTACTAGGCTGTATAGAGAGAGGTGTGACCAGCAGAAGAAAAGAGGTGTTGATGCCCTTGTACAAGTCGTTGGTGAGGCCCCACCTGGAGTATTGTGTTCAGTTTTGGAGGCCGTATCTTGCTAAGGATGTAAAAAGAATTGAAGCGGTGCAAAGAAAAGCTACGAGGATGGTATGGGATTTGCATTACAAGACGTATGAGGAGAGACTTGTGGACCTGAACATGTATACCCTGGAGGAAAGGAGAAACAGGGGTGATATGATACAGATGTTCAAATATTTGAAAGGTATTAATCCGTTAACGAACCTTTTCCGGAGATGGGAAGGCGGTAGAACGAGAGGGTATGAAATGAGATTGAAGGGGGGCAGACTCAAGAAGAATGTCAGGAAGTATTTTTTCATGGAGAGGGTGGTGGATGCTTGGAATGCCCTCCCACGGGAGGTGGTGGAGATGAAAACGGTAACAGAATACAAACATGCGTGGGATAAACATAAAGGAATCCTGTGCAGAAGGAAGGGATCCTCAGGAGCTTTGCCTAGAATGGGTGGCAGAGCTGGTGGTTGGGAAGCGGGGCTAGTGCTGGGCAGACTTATACGGTCTGTGCTGGGGCTGGTGGTTGGGCGGCGGGGATAGTGCTGGGCAGACTTATACGGTCTGTGCCAGAGCCGGTGGTGGGAGGCAGGGATAGTGCTGGGCAGACTTATACGGTCTGTGCCAGAGCTGGTGGTTGGGAGGCGGGGTTGGTGGTTAGGAGGCGGGGATAGGGCTGGCCAGACTTATACGGTCTGTGCACTGAAGAGGACAGTACAAATAAAAAAAGTAGCACATATGAATTTATCTTCTTGGGCAGACTGGATGGACCGTGCAGGTCTTTTTCTGCCGTCATCTACTATGTTTACTAAGGGGTGAAGGGGGGGCACCTACATGTGGGTATAGTGGGTTTTGGGGGGGGGGGTGGAGGGCTCATCATTAACCACCACAAGTGGAACAGGTAGAGGGGGATGGGCCTGGGTCTACCTGCCTGAAGTGCACTGCACCCACTAAATACTGCTCCAGGGACCTGCATACTGCTGTCAGGGAGCTGGGTATGACATTTCAGGCTGGCATACAGGCTGGCAAAAAACTTTTTAAAAAAATTTTTTTTGGGTGGGAGAGGGGGTTGGTGACCACCGGGGGAGTAAGGGGAGGTCATCCCCGTTTCCCTCCAGTGGTCATCTGGTTAATTGGGGCACTTTTTTGTGACTTGGACCTAAAAATAAATGGACCAAGTGCAGCCGGCGAAATGCTCGTCTGAGCCGGCCATCTTTTTTCCATTATGGGGTGAAGCCGGTTATATCATAACCACGCCCCACCCAGCCCCCATCCCACCTTCTGTACCCTCCCTTGAAGGTTGGCCGGCTCCGCAACGAAAAGCAGTTGGGGCCGGCTAAAATCTGCTTTTGATTATACTGATTTGGCCGGGATCAGGAGATCGCTGGCCATCTCCCGATTTGTGTCGGAAGATGGCCGGCGATGTCTTTTGAAAATAAGCTCAAAAGTATGTCATAGTATGATACAGTACAATGTCAACACAACACGCAGTAAAATATTTTAATAGACAGCACAGGGTGTAAGCAAAGATGGAACATGTAGTTAGGTAAGATAGAGTAACAGGAGTAAGAAAATAAGATACTAATTTAAAGAAGCTGCAAATGAGGTCAGAAAGGTGCTTGAATATTATATCTTTGCTATGGTAGGAGTGTGTTAATGTGTTAGTGTATTAGTGTGTGGTGACTTTCCTGTCTGGTGTGAAGGTGGCAGACCTCACATGTCACTTAGACAAGATTTTAGATAGTGCTGGGGAGTGGCCTGCTTCCTGGTACATGTGGGTACCAATGACATGGAAAAATATCCTCCAGGGTTTTCTTTTTCGGACATGCTCCCCGTTCCACATGCAGGACCCAAGAGGTAGGCAGAGCTCTGTAGTCTCAATGCATGGTTGAGATGATGGTGCAAGGATGAGGGATTAGATTTGTTAAGAACTGGACAACATTCTTGGGTGAGGGAGCCTGTTCCAAAAGGATGGGCTCCATTTTAACCAGGATGGAACCAGACTCCTTGCGCTAACATTAAAAAAGGAGATGGAGCAGCTTGCAGAGAGAATACACAATGTAATTGATAAAGAGGTGTATTTCAAAGCACTTAGACTTACATAGTTTCATAGATTACCACTTAACTTTGTAAATCTAAGTGCTTTGAAAATGAGCCCCATGGTGAGGTGTTTCTAATTTAAAAACAGCCACTGTAAAGTAAAAAGGAGTACTTGAAGCTCGGGGGCAGGGAACAGGAGCACTAGCTTATATTTTAGGAGAAGTCCTGAGAGGTGAAATAGACTCCTCTTTCTCTGACTCCCTGTAACCCTGGGACAAGTTATTTGATCTCCCTTGTCATCTGCTGTAATCTCAGATTTGAAAGACTTTGGAGGAGTCTGTTTATTTTCCTCTATGGAAGTGTGAAATAATAACCAATCTGTTACTCTTTTTTTTCCCTTTCCCTTCTAACAGCTCAAACTCAGACCCACAGCAGACACTAATATTGTTCTGCCCACTCAAACACCCTGGAAGTGTCTGTGTATATTTCTGAAGTCCGTAATGTACTTAACATTTGGGATCTCATTTGTGGGGAAGGCACGTTGAAATCTTGCTTGAAAAATTACAGTAATACCAAAGGTTTGACATTTTTTTTTACAGTGTGTGTGCTTCTGAAGACTGCCATTAGAGAGGAATGGAAGACAGTGGTGCAGAACTCAATTTACCAGATGGACTACACATTGCCTAATTGTTTTGCTTAATTTTGCTGTAAGAAAAGATTTGTACTTCACAGTGAAAAATGACAAAATTATCTAATAAATATTCCTCTTGGATTTTTCCTTTACAAAATCAGTTTTGAAGACTGGACCTGCGGTTATATAGAAACATAGCATAAGACCAGGAGGCCCACTCAGTATTTCCCAGTTCCCATTTACAGACCATACAAAATTTCTGGCTTTCATTTCTCACCTTCTCATCTAAGGATCCTTGCTACTTTATCTCTGGCCGTGTTTCCAGGGGCGACCCAAGGCAAAATGCCACCTGAGGCAAGATTCTACCCGAGGTAGGGCTGAGATGCTGCCTCCCCCCCCCCCCCCCCCCCCCCCCAGCCAAGTTCTGGCATCTCCCTCTTCCTTTTTCCACCCCGTTCCCCAATTTGACCTTCTTTTTACGGTTTTTTAAAGAGCCACCAGCAGCAGTGATTCCCATATGTTGCCCTGCCATTGGCACCGGCCTCTTCTCTACTGCGGCTGCCTATGAGGAAACAGGAAGTTACATCAGAGAGGTGGCCACAGTAAAGGGAAGAGGCGGATACTGCGACAGGTAGCATATGAGAATTGCTGCTGCTGTTGCCTTTTAAAAAATGTAAAAAGAAGGTAAAATTGGGGACCAGGATGGAGGAAGGAAGGGGGGGGAGATGCTGCTCCCGAAAGAGTGCTGCGTGATGCCCTCCCCACCTCAGTTGACCCTAATGGTCATGCTGCCCCTGTTTGCTTCCATAACATCCTTTATTTATTTGTATCCCACATTTTCCCACCTATTTGCAGGCTCAATGTGGCTTACATATATCATAGAGGCGTTCGCCATTTCTGGTAGAGAAACAAATACAGAGAGTTTTAGTGGGCGTATAAAGTTCATGTGTTATAGACCTTTGCAAGGTCATTCAAGTTTATTTAAAGTAATCTCCTTTTTTATTGGGGATTAATAAAGTTTGTAGAACTCTCCAAGGTACTGAGGGGAGGATTTGAGTTGTGTGAGGATCCTGCCCAAAGTGGGTGGGCTTATAGGATAAGATGCAGGGAAAAAAGTTTGAGTGTGTGTGAGTGGACAGAAGGGGAGAAGTAAAAAGTAATAAATGCTAGAGTTGGGGGAGACAAGATTTTTGGTTGGCTATACCCCCGCCAGGAACCTTGGAGTAGAGGGGGATCCCAAAGTGACTAAATAAACTCGGGCTGAATTGAGGGAGCAGTTGCTGCCCCTAACTGTGGCAACTGTGATGGTGTGAGAGCTTAGGGGTGGGTAAGGGGAACCCAGCCCAAAGCAGGAACCAGGACAGGGGAAGGGTCTTTGCCTGAGGGAAGTGGATTGTGATCAGGGAAATTCAGGAGCAGCCCTGGCTTATTACCAGCCTCTGGGATGGGTAAAGGACAAGCACTGTTTGTAAATGTGTAAATACTGAAAGTTGCAAAGAAGGCCAAGCTTGAAAAAGGGTTGAGGTTGTAATACACAATCTTGAATGGACAGGAGGAGTTCTGCCGCACAAATGGAGATATAAAATTGATTTGCCTGCTGGTTGCAGAAAGTTCAGCAAAGTTGAGTTTGCAACATATAAGAAAAAAATCCTTGGAGTGCTGTGTGGTTCTTTGAAGCGGGAGTGATAAGCAGCATAAAATGTATTGTACTATTTTGGGATCTTACTCGGTACTTGTGACTTGGATTGGCCACTGTTGGAAAAAGGATGCTGGGCTTGATGGACCTTCAGTCTGTCCCAGTATGACAACACTTATGTACTTAAGTGAGTACACTTGCTCCCCTGGACTGGTGAGACTTTACAGAGAAGCCCCACTTAAGTTCCCAAAGCCCTGGATCTCTAGTGAGTGTGTGTGTGTGTCTGTGTCTGTGTGTGTGAAGGGAGAGCCGAGTAGAAGAGAGGGAAAGGTGGGAGAGAGCTTATATTTGACAGTGTGCCCTGGGTCATGGGATTGTGAGGGTCGGAGAAGTTGTCCGGACCCAGAGGAACTGCGCTAGTCTGGGTCGGACCCAGGGTTACATTAATATACCCGTTAGGAGAAAAACTATAAAAGCAGTTTACAATTCCATATATACAAAAATAAGGAAAAAAAGAACTACAACAATATAGAAAAAAGATAAATAGAAAAGTAACCCATCACCCTTTCTGGAAATAAGTAAGGCAAAAACTCCTCAAATGAGAGAGAAATAGATTGAGAAGTCAGAACACAAACAAAGGAGAGAAGGCTGAATCCTACCTCGGATAGGAACACTTTTCTGTGGGGTGTATCTGTGCTGGCAGGATTCCTGTTTTGCTTCTTTTGTTACAGGGAGATGTAGCAGGGAGGAACACAGAAGCTTTGCAGCCCTGATTGAAAGTTCATTTCACAGGAGATAGCAGCAGAGGAGAACAAAGCATGCTGGCTTTAACTGCTGACAAAACCTCATTGCTGGTATTAAGGAGTAGGTCCCTGTGATAGGTTTCAGAGAAAAACTCATTCCATGGCTGAAAATACAAACAAAAACAATATGCAGATGAGGCTGCCAGCAACAGGTAGACTTAATCAAACGCTGTCGGATGAATTCAGTGTCTCCCATCTCCGATGGCTGCCTTCATTCGCAAGCCTTCATCTGCTCCAGATGTGGTTTAATTTACTGCGACTTGGCTAATTACTGTAATTAAGGATTAATTACTGTTAATTACTTTCGCATAAACTCAACGCCAGTCAAAGAGCAGAGCCGTATGAGATCTGCCACCTCGGCAAGCACGGCAAGCTGAGAGGCACAGGTGGGTATGCCTCTGGCCCTTAGCAACTACACAGTGTGCACTGGGCCTTCTTACCCTCACCTTGTACTGGGGTCTACACTCGGGAAGCAAAAGTTACTTCATAAATATTTTTTTATTTCTGTGCCACCTTTTTGCTGGGAAGCACAAGATGTCAGACATAAATAAACAGCTCATTTGGATTCTCAGACAAGCTGTCAGCAGTAAGGAAGCAAGAACGATTTTCACTTGGGGTTACAGCAGGAATGTATATGGAGGCAGTAAACACATTTTTTCAGTTTTTTTTTTTTTTTTTTTTAAGTGCCCAGAGAAAATGTCTGTGATTCCCAAAATGTCCCCTGGTCTACTTCTTCACTGTTATGCATTGTGTAGTGATTATTCTAGTGCATACATATT
Organism: Microcaecilia unicolor; assembly: GCF_901765095.1. NCBI lineage: Eukaryota > Metazoa > Chordata > Amphibia > Gymnophiona > Siphonopidae > Microcaecilia > Microcaecilia unicolor. The sequence goes on along the minus strand of NC_044036.1, from coordinate 208,348,140 downwards.
TTCAGCTTGGCATGATTCAAACATACCTGTAATCTCTAGAAACCTAGCAGTTCCTTTTTCAGGTTGTCTGTGCTTGCAGTATATAAGGCCAGCCATATGTAGTAAAATATTTCTCTTGGTTTGTATCTTTGGAAAAAAATGCTTAGTAAACCTGACTCTCGGAGAGCAGGCAGGTCATCCAGGAAAAACTGGAGCATGAACCAGTGGAATGTATCTTCTTAAGTTCCTCACTATCTCCAGGTATGCAAAGACTGCATTCTTCTACTATATCATCTGGTTTCCCTGCTCCTGGTGTGCCTGGAAGCTGCTAGGGTCACACTCCCAGCAGAACTCAGCTGCCAGATCTCATGGTGGAATGCTGCTTACCCCATCCTGGGACATCATCGGATCTCATGGTGTACATAAGTAATGCCATGTCTCAGCATGGTGGAATGCTGTTTGCCCCACCCTGGGACATCATTGGGGCACACATGCCTAAAACTGGGGATAACACGCCAGAGGAGAGCGATGACTGCATTCTTGGCTGTACTATCTGGTTTCCCTGCTCCTGCTCTATGCAGAGGCCACTGGCATCACTCTCACAGAAGAATTTGGCTGCCAGATCTCGGGGTGGAATGCTGCTAGCTCTGCTCCTAGTGGGGCATGTGGGCCTAAAACCAGGGACAGCATGTTGGAGACACCACATGGCAACAAGATTACACCAACAAAGGAGGTCAACTAAGGAGCTATTTAGAGGGCTTCTTTGGGCAGATGTTGGGAGGCTTGAGTGGAGGACTGGTTTTGAATCAGTATTCTTCCTTACTAAGGTTATAAGGAGTTCTCAAAATTGTCTGTACAGGTTACCATCTGCAATTGGAAAGAATTTCTCCAAATTGCCCACTGATAGTATGAAAGAAAGTGAAACATTCTTCTGCCAGTTGTATACCATCCAGTGCTCTGAATATCAGGACCTCTGTGAGGGTTTTTTTTTTTTACCAGACTCCTGAATGGAAAACTGCTGGCCTTGCCCACCTGTGATGTTATCTGTTTGTGTGACCATTTGAGTAGGAGCCCAACGCTGGAGGCGCCACATGGCAGAGGAAGCATACCGACTTAGGTGGGCTGTCAAAGGAGCACAAATAAGGAGCTCCTTTGAGTGGATTTGGGGCAAACTTGGAATAGATATAAGATTTGAACTTTAATGAACAATGGAGGTTTTTTTTTTTAATGTGAGAAGATGTTTGATACCTGTTATCCATTTTTGTGGGTAGAGCCATTATTACAAAAAAATCTTCTGATCAAAGATGTTTACATGCTATTCCTATCTGTGTTGATGATGGAGATCCTGCTTTGAAATGTTTAACTATTACATTTACATTTATTGGATTTATACCCCACAGACCTCCGTGTATCAAATTCAGTACTTTGTGGCTTACATACATACACATTAGTTGAGAATACAAAGTAGTGCTGGATCCAGTTTTGGAGTGGGATATCTCAAGGGGGGTGAGCAGCTGAAGGAAAAGGGTCTCAGGGGAGGGTGGGTCCTGAGGGTGAGGGGGGAAGTAGGATGCAATCGGGAGTGGGCTGTCAGGGGAAGTTTATACAATCCAGCTTAGGTCTTATCTATCAGCAGGAATTTCTTATATAGGAACGTTTTCAGTTTTGTGTTGAAGTTTGCATACATAAGATCATAGCGTATTTCTCTGTGCAGTGCATTCTAGCATTTGGCTGTGTTGTTTTGAAAGCTGGTAGTGCAGGTTAATTTATAGACCACACCTTTGCAATCGGGTGGGGGTGAAGTATTAGGTGGTCTCTCAGCTTGTGTGGGCAATTCTGCAACTGTAACTCTATTAGGGATGTCATATAGCTTGGTTCTAAGCCGTGGAGGATCTAGTTTACCAAAGCACAGGTTTTAAATTCCGCTCTTGCTGGTAGCCAGTGCAGGGATTGCAGCAAAGGTGTGGTGTGATTTTATCTGGATGAGCTGAATATCAAGCGCACAGAGATATTAAGTGTTGTTTGTAGCTTTTTGAAAAGGTGTTCCCTGCATCCCCATAGATTGTGTTACAGTAATCTATCTGGGATAAGATGCAGCTTTGAACCAGAATGCGAAAGTTGTGATTTGAATAATAGGATCTTACTCACCTTAATTGCCAGATTGTGAGTTAATGTAATAATGAGAAGTGTATTATGTAGTCCATTGATTAATGTAAAGTCAATAGGGAATAAGAGTGCTCTCATATGCATCCTTATAGTTAAAATATCAAATGATATTTTTATGGCTGTACATTTAACTCAATAACTCAATAACTGGAAGAGTCCTACATTCAATTTCGAAAATTTTTGAAAACATATTTATTCCAGGATACGTTTGAAAATAATCTGTGATAAAAGGCAATATTAGGTAGGTAGCATTGAACATGCAGAACAACTACATGTTATCCATGTATTCGTTATGAATGACTGTTCAGTATTGTGGTCTGCATGGAATCTTATAGATAAATGCGGAATATAAATTGAGCTATAATGTGATGTAATAACAGCTAATCAGATGCAATTTGCCCAGTGACTTCTCAGCAAGTTGAAAAATGTATCACTAGTTTGTATTCTTCTCAATGTCCTTTTAGATGTTTGTTCACCAATGATATTGAAATTCTTTGAGGCAAGAATTATCTGCAGCAATAGGGAATCTACTAATTCTTTGACAAAGGTTTAGTCCCCAATATCTTGAAACAAGCTGCTGTTCATTTTTTGTTAAACAATGAGAAATTAGATTCAGGTATCTTAGAGAACTACTACCATATCTCATCATTGAGATATCTGGCAAAGGTATTTGAGAAAGCAGTATTGTATCAGCTATAGGACTTTTTGGATGAACACATGCTATGTTTCAGTTTTGGTTTTAGGCCTAAACATTCTTCTTTTAATCTCAGTTTTTAATTGTTAAAGCTGACTTTGATAGTGGAAGCATCATTATTGGCTCCCTGTCGAGTACTGAATAACTTATAAAATAGTCTTACTCACTTTTAAAGCCCTTAGATTCAGTGCTCCTGACTACCTTGTCTTACTACCCTGCTCTCCCCTTAGAGTACTTTGTTCAATAAATGATCATCGATTAGTTCTCCCAACTCCTAAGCACATTCAACTAGAATCCACACGACATCGTGCTTTCATTTTCCTTTCCTCCCACACTTGGAACAGTCTTCCACTCTCCCTCCATAGTGATCCCTTCCTAAAGAGTTTTAAATCAAACCTAAAAACCTGGCTTTCCAAACAAATTTTTGGCAAGACAGCCTGAATGGGACTCTTTGGCATGACGCAGTTTTTTCCATTCTCCCCACTTTCTGTTCTGTTTCTTCACTGATCTGGTGTGAATGCTTATCTTTCCTGTTATTACTGGAGTTCTATTCTTTTCTGAATAAATTATAGATTGTACACCACTCTGCCTTGGTAGCTAGAGCTGTTAAGCAAATTTACATGGAAGGGTATTTTTGAAAGAACGTCCAAGTTAGAATTGGGATGTCCTCATAACGTCCCCCCCCCCCCCCCCAAAAAAAAAGGTCTGTCTTACATCCATTTTTGAACAGGAAAAATGGGGTTTCCTGTTCAAAAATAGGTGAGAACGTCCAAAATGAACAGCCAATGCTCAAAATAAAATGTCCAAATTATGAACGCCAAAAAACCAGGGACAAGGAAATCTGTCTGGCAGCATTTGTATGAAAATGGCTACACAGAAATCCTTTCAAGGCAAAGGGGGCAGCTTAGTTGTCAGTGTAGTGGACTTTAATCCTAGATATCCAGGTTCATATTCCACTGCAACTCTGTTAATTTAAATGGTGAGCCCTGCAGAGTCATGGAAATACCCTACTGTACCTGAGTGTGCAACACCTCAATAGCCTTCAGTCTTACAGATGTCTTCAATATTTAGGTACAGAGGTATCTCTCTGGTTCTGGAGGGCTCACAATTTAGAGAGAAAAAAAGAAGTGGGAATCGAACCTGGGTCCCCGAGCTTACAATCCACTGCACTGACCACTGGGCTGCCCTTCAGACCTGCTTGCTGCTGTGTTCAGAATGTCCATAATTCCTGGTGTTGTCAGGGGAGCCTAGTTTCCCTTTCGGGTGTCACTTTTAGGGGTGATAAGGGAGACAGTAACCACTGGGGAGGGGGGATTCATGAGGGGTCATGCCTTAATTCCTCCAGTGGTTAGCTGCTCAATTAGGACACCTTATTTCTACCTTGGACATGATTAAAACATGGACATGATCTAAATAAAAATGTCCTTTTTAGACTTGGAAATTTCTTCCCTTTCAATTATCGCTGTTCGACATCCTAATTTTGGACCCTCCTTAGTGCTGCCTATAACACACCCCCTTGCTATTTGGATGTACTGCATTGTAAAACGTCCAAATTCTGCCATTCCAAAATCGCAATTTTAGGTATAATGAGATGTCCCTCTGCTTTGAAAATGAGCATCATAGTGACACTGCTGCTTTTGATACAGTATATAATACCTTACTATTGAGCTGTATGAAAGCATTGGGTATTGATGGAAAGGTTTTAGCCTAGTTCACTTCATTTCTCTCATAGCAATGTTTTTGTTTTTGGGTGCAATTTCTGAATGGACAACACTATTATCTGGGGTACCACAAGGTTCTTGTTGTCTGCTGTACATTTAACATCTACATGGTTCCCATTTGTCATATGTTATCTTGTCAGGGAGTGGCTTACAGAATATTTGGAAATGATTTGCAAATTTATTTTTCTATTTGTGATATCGTAGTTGGTGCATTTGAATTTTTTGTAATGTGCTTGCACATGGATGAAGGCTAATAGATTTAAACTGAACATGTCTAAAATGCAGGGTATCTCTTTATCCGTGTGCCCCCTCCCCCCGGCTCAACATCCTGCTAAAGTATGCATTGATCATTTAGAAATCTTTGCTGTTCAGGAGATTAAATATTTGGGAATTTTGGTAGACACTTATTTATCTTTAAAGGCTCAGATTACAAATAAAATCCAGAAGGTATTCTTTAGTCTATGGCTGGTAAGGAAACTTCATGATTTGTTAACTGCTGAAAATTTCAAAACAATTGTACAAAGTATTGTAGCTCTGCTGTTCGATTATTGCAACTCTGTATTTGGGACTTCCTGCTTACCGTATTTTTCGGACTATAAGACGCATCGGACCATAAGACGCACCTAGGTTTTAGAGGAGGGAAATAGGAAAAAAAAATTTTGCTTTTTCCCTCCTCTAAAACCTAGGTGCTCCTGTGCGTCTTGTCCGAATCCCTCTGTCCGAGTTCGGGATCGCCCTCCCCCCGGCCCTGTCACCACTTCTCCCTACTCACGCGATCTTCCCTGGTGGTCTAGTGACGTCGGGGCAGGAAAGAGCCCCCTCTTTCCTGCCCAGCGCGTTGCTCTCCATCCTCCTGTATACATTGCTGCCTGACGGTCTCGGCAAGATTCAAAATGGCTGCCGAGAATTGAAGTCTTGGTGGCCATTTTGAATCTCGCCGAGACCGTCAGGCTGCATACAGGAGGATGGAGAGCAGCGCGCTGGGCAGGAAAGAGGGGGCTCTTTCCTGCCCCGACGTCACTAGACCACCAGGGAAGATCGTGTGAGTAGGGAGAAGTGGTGACAGGGCCGGGGGGGAGGGCGATCCCGAACTCGGAGGGAGGGAGGGAGGGAGCGCGATCCCGAACTCGGAGGGAGGGAGGGAAATCTCTACCTTCGGACTATAAGATGCACCCCCCATTTTCCTCCCAAATTTGGGGGGAAAAAAGTGCGTCTTATAGTCCGAAAAATACGGTATATGTTACGTTTTACAAGTAACACAAAAAGCTGCTCACCTGCTTTCAGGCTTGTTGAGATTTGAACATATTATTCCAATACTTGTGCAACTGCATTGGCTCCTGAAGTTTAAAGTTCTCTCATTGATAACAAGACATTAAATAATGATGCTCCTCTTGCTATTGTCGCCTTCCTAAGGAGTTGTCCACCAGCTTGTTGACTTCATTCAGTGGGCAAGTTGCTGCTTGATGTGCCTTCCTTTCATCAAGTAAGAATTGAAGAGTATCACTTCTCAATATTTTATAAAGAAGGTGCCAAATTGTGGAGTACATTGACTTTGAGATGCATTTGATCAGCTGTCATTGTTTACAAGGCAGCTGAAATTTTATCTGTTTAAGATTGCTTTCCAGTTATAATTGGTGTTTGTATTATTTTTGTTTTATGCTATGGTTTCAAATGTTTTTGTGTTTTTTTACAGTTTATTTTTATGTACTGAATAGCATATTTTACTATTTGACCGAATACGAATAATGAAAAATATTATTCAGCTGAATACTGTACTACACTATACTATACATGGCTTACATTCTGCAATATCTCCATATAGCTCCCTTCCCCCTGAAATGGCCATGTGGCAAGTTCTTTACTTGCCACCTGGCCATTTCCTACAGGAAAGCAAGACCTTCCCTTTTACCAGCTGCGGTAAAAGGGGGCCTTGGTGCGCATGTAAAACACACTCCAATGCAGCGCCAGCCCCCTTTTGCCTCAGCTTGGTAAAAGGGGTCCTCAATGAATAGTTAAACTCTGGAACTCATTGCTGGAGGATATGGTAACAGCGGTTAGTATATGTGGGTTTAAAAATTTTTTTTTTAATATTATTTTATTTTTATTGAAAGTTACAATTTTACCAACCAAGCATCCACTTGTACTGAAAAGTTGAGAAAAAGTTCAAAATTGCAATCTTAATTATACAAAAGAAAATAATCATCAATGAACTCTAGACCTCCATAAGAGGAGGAGTGCACCAAGCTCTAGGATGTAAGAAAACTCAAAAGAGAAAAGGATCTAAAAGCTGCTAACATAAGCTCTAAATACAGAAGACAGTTTAATGAGAATCGTCTGCCATTTGTATGGTAGAAGTCCTATCATGTATTATCCCTCTAGAGCAGTGATGGCGAACCTTTCAGAGACCGAGTGCCCAAACAGCAACCCAAAATCTAATTACTCATCGCGAAGTGCCGGTACTCATTATGGGCGGGGTCACCACATATGACTCCACCCCATGATAGCCACACCCCCTTACACCAGCCTTGGCGCATATAAACAAACATCATTGAAAATATTATACTAGTATAGGAGAAAAAAATAACATGATTTTCTTTCATTATAAATCATTTCTGTAAGTTATTACAGCTCCAGTATACCCAGTGCAAAATAAGACAGCAGATGTAAATTCTCAAATTGGACTTTATTCCAAACACTAAAATGAAAATAAAATGATTTTTTTCTACCTTTGTTGTCTGGTGATTTTGTTTTTCTATCCATATTGGTCCTAGTCACTGATTCTGCTGCTATCTGTTCTCTTAACTCTGTTTCCAGGGCTTCTTTTCCATTTATTTCTTTACTTTCCTCCTTTCTTCTTCATTTCTTGCCCTCCATCCATGTCCAGCAACCCTCCTCTCCCCTCCAGCCACAAATGTCCAGCCACCTCCTCTCCCCTCCAGCCGCCCATGTCCAGCCACCCTCCCCTCCAGCCACCCTCCTCTCCCCCTGCCCTCCCCTCCAGCCACCCTCCTCTCCCCCCTGCCCTCCCAGCGGCAGGCCTCCCTCCCACCCAGCACCAGGCCATCCAGCATCAAGCCTCCCTCCCTCCCACCCAGCACCAGGCCATGCACCCACCCAGCACTCCCACCCAAGCACCAGGCCTCCCACCCAAGCACCCAGGCCGCCCTCCCTCCCAGCACTCCCACCCAAGCACCAGGACACCCACCTAAGCACCACGCAGGCCTCTCTCCCACCCACCCAAGCACCATGCAGGCCTCTCTCCCTCCCACCCACCCACCCAAGCACCACGCAGGCCTCTCTCCCTCCCACCCAAGCACCAGGCCATGCACCCACCCAGCACTCCCACCCAAGCCTCCCTCCCTCCCACCCAGCACCAGGCCACCCACCCAGCACCAGGCCTGCCTCCCTCTCACCCAAGCACCAGGCCATGCACTCACCCAGCACTCCCACCCAAGCACCAGCCCACCCAAGCACCCAAGCCTCCCTCCCTCCCACCCACCCAAGCAGCAGCAGCAAGCAGGCAGGCCTCCCACCCACCAGGCAGGCCACCCACCCTCCCACCCAGCGTGCACCAGGGCACCCTCCCACCCACCCGGCGTCAAGCATTCCTCCCACCCGGCACCAGCCCGCAATCCCTCCTTTCCTCCGAACCCCAAGAAATTTAAAAGTTTTCCCTTGTCCGAGTAGGCGGCATCAGCAGTAGCAGCGAAAAGCGTGCTGCTGGTTTGGCGCGTCTTCAGCCTTCCGTCTCTCAAGCTGTCTGGTCCCGCCCTAACAGGAAATGAGGGCGGGACCAGAGAGCTTGAGAGACGGAAGGCTGAAGACGCGACGAACCAGCAGCACGCTTTTCGCTGCTACTGCTGATGCTGACGCCGCCTACTCGAGCAAGGGAAGACTTTTAAATTTCTTCGGGTTCGGAGGGAGGGATGGAGGCCGGGTGGGCTGGTGCCGGGTGGGAGGGAGGAATGCTTGACGCCGGGTGGGTGGGAGGGCTAAGTTTCTGGTGAGGCGACCGGCGGCGCGCGTGCCAACAGAGAGGGCTCCGCGTGCCCTCTCTGGCACGCGTGCCATAGGTTCGCCATCACTGCTCTAGAGGAAATAAATGTAGAGAGTTGAACAGAATTAAAAAAACACATATTTGTGTGATCTATACTTGACCACACATTTACACAGGAACTTAAGGAAAAACAATGCTCCCATCTGCAAAACTGCAGGTCTCATCAGTAGAAGACTATAGACTTTTCCTCCAGGAACTTGTCCAAACCTTTTTTAACAGAAATTATTTCCTCTTCCATTTTCACATGAAATGTCAAGGAAGAGGAAACCATTTCTGTGTTGTATAAAAGGTTTGGACAAGTTTATGGAGGAAAAGTCTTTAGCCTGCTATTGAGAAAGACATGGGGAAGCCACTGCTTGCCCTGATATTGGTAGCATGGAATGTTGCTACTATTTGGGTTTCTGCCAGGGGCTTAAGTAGAGTAGCCGTGCTTGTAACCTGGATTGGCCACTGTTAGAAACAGGCTACTGGGCTAGGTGGACCATTGGTCTGACCCAGTATGGCTATTATGTTCTTATGGACTCAATAATTTAGGATTGCCAACTGTCTTTTTGTTTTCAGGAGTCAGCAAAATTTTATATTAATGTCCAGAAGGTGTGTGTGTGTGAGGTGTGTGTGTGGGGGGGGGGGGGGGGGGGGGGGGGAGTAATATGTCTGGACATCTTTTTGAGTTTAAAACCTCTACCTGCAGTTCTCAAGTCGCAGTCCTCCCATGAGTGAGCCTGCCTTGCATGCTTCCAGTGTAAATTAGCAGCAAGGACTGGAGGTAGTTTCCAGCCAATGGAAAGGCAGTGGGAGTGGATCATCGAAATAAGCTCTGGTTACAGGCAGGGAGAAGGTGGTCTGGAGGAAGCTTCTGCATGTGGTGGGGGGCAGGGGGAGCAGAAGATAAATGAACCTCCAAAGGTGCCCCAATATTTTTTTTTTGGGGGGGGGGGGGGGCGGCGAGCAGTTCTTTCCAACAGCTGCAGTGTAAATACATTGATTCATTGTGTGGTTCTCCAACCTGATCCTGGAGGCACTGCAGGTAGTCAGATTTTCAGGATACCCACCATGAATATTTATGAGAGAGATCTGCATGCACTGCCTCCACTACATGCAGATCTAGCTCATGAATATTCATTGTGGATATACTGAAAGCATGACTGTCTGGTTTGCTTCCAGGACCAGGTTTAGGAACCACTAGATTAAAGAATCGAAAATGACTATGGTTTCCCTCTAATCTCTCTTGATCATAGACGCACAAAATGCAGGCAAACAGACATAAATATGTGCATACCCACCTACTAATTCCCTCGCCACCGAAACACATGCATTTATGTGCAGATGGGTTGAAAAGGATTCCATGAGCCATGCAGCACATGTGTTTCCCTTTTTAGTATCCATTGAGGCAGTCATGACTCCAAATGAAAGGGATTTTGTGACCTATTTTAGCTCCCTAATTTTACCTAATTCTTCATTTATTATGCACCCTGAAGCAAAACCTGCATGCTCAGGGAACGTCACAAAATAATATCAGAGGTCAAGCAAGTCTCATTGCCCTCTCCTAAAAGCTTTATGGTTGTAATCATTGCTTTATCCTTGAAGCTTTATGGTTGTCATTCAAGACTGTTTGGAGTATTAACTTCATGAGTCGAGCTCTATGAGGATCTTGACTTTTAGTGGCATAGTCCCAAGCGATATTGCATAAAATTATAGTGTGTGGCTGCAGAGGTGGATGTCAACTGTGGGTAATAGAGTTGCACAGGGACAGAAATGTCATCCATCCCCACCCGTCCCCACTGGAATCTACAGTGAAACCATTCCTCACCCATCCCTAACCGTACCTGTAACCTTCAGAAAGTTAATTTTAAGGCCTTGCTCCCCAAGCTGATTCCATGACATACAACACCAAGAGCACCCTCATCTGACATCTCTATGCTTGTATGCTCTCTGAACATCTTCAATCCACTCCACCTTACCTCACCCAAGACTGCTCCACAAATGGTGCCAATTATCAATGCCTGGTTTTCCCTGACTTCCTTGCGGAGGCCAGGCATGACTTTGTGGTGAGGCAAGGAGGACCAGGCCTTCTAGTCAGCCCTGTGACTCACGATAACCTTTGTAACACAGTGTTCATCTGCATCCAGCTCCCTTAATGTGGCTTTTGAGGCAGGAGATAGAGCTAGGGAATGATCTGAGGAGGGATGGGGTAAGGGTACAGGAATTGGAGAGAGGGTTGGAGATTTTTGGGCCACTATCAGGCTCATTATTGAAAGAGGAGGACACCCATCTTTCTGCACAAATCGGAAAATGGGCGTCCTCACGGGGTCGTCCAAATCGGTATAATCGAATGCTGATTTTGGACATCCCCAACTGCTTTCCGTCGCAGGGACGGCCAAAGTTCCCGGGGGCATGACGTAGCAAAGGCGGGACTTTGGCGTGCCTAACACATGGACGTCCTCGACCCATAATGGAAAAAAGAAGGGTGACCCTGATGAGTACTTGGACGACTTTACCTGGTCCTTTTTCTTACGACCAAGGCACAAAAAGGTGCCCGAACTGACCAGATGACCACCGAAGAGAATTGGGGATGACCTCCCCTTACTCCCCCACTGGTCACTAACCCCATCCCACCCTCAAAAATAATCTATAAAAATATTTTGTGCCAGCCTCAAATGTCATACTCAGGTCCATCACAGCAGTATGCAGGTCCCTGGAGCAGTTTTAGTGGGTGCAGTGCACTTCAGGTAGGCGGACCCAACCCCATCCCCCCCCCTACCAGTTACACTTGTGGTGGTAAATGTGAGCCCTCCAAAACCCACCAGAAACCCACTGTACCCACATCTAGATGCCCCCGTTTACCCCTAAGGGCTATGGTAGTGGTGTACAGTTGTGGGTTTGGGTGGGGGGTTGGGGGGCTCAGCACACAAGGTAAGGGAGCTATGTACCTGGGAGCAATTTGTGAAGTCCACTGCAGTGCCCCCTAGGGTGCCCAGTCAGTGTCTTGGCATGTCAGGGAGACTAGTGCACTAAGAATGTTGGCTCCTCCCACGACCAAAGGGCTTGCATTTGATCGTTTCTGAGATGGCATCCTTGGTTTCCATTATCGCCCAAAATCAGAAACGATCAAGTCTAGGGACGACCATCTCTAAGGATGACCTAAATTTCAAGATTTGGGCATCCCCGACCATATTATCAAAACGAAAGATGGACGTCCATCTTATTTCGATAATACGGGTTTCCCCACCCCTCCATCAGAATGTTTTGCGAGGACATCTTCAGCAAAACTTGGGCGTCCGTTTCGATTATGCCCCTCTATATACAACTATTCACTGAAAGACTCACAAGGAAGGGAAGATTATACTGAGGACCCTTGACATTGTAAAAAAAAACACTTTGGGGTATGTTTACTAAGGCGTATTAGCGTTTTTAACACGCCTTTAAAGTTGAGAAACGTTAAATGCTAATGCACCAATACATTCCTATGGACACATTAGCGTTTAATGTGTGTCAACCATTAACACGTGTTAAAAACGCTAATGCACCTTTAGCATGCCTTCTTAAACACTGCCCTTTGTTAGTTATGTTCACAGTAAGTCGGGGAAGACTGGAGAACACATTTCTGTTGATTAGGCATATATTAAAGCAATAAGAGACCAAGAAAAGGTGGCATTAAAAAACCCAAATTGTCCTGTAGCCCTTCTCTGTGCCCATTCCCAACACGTGTAGCTTGGCATCTCTCCTGCCCTTTCCTACACCCCAAAACTCCATAGCCTAGCATCAACCCTGCCCTTCCCACCCTGAAGCTCAGTATAAAATATAAACTTTTGTTTACCTGCCTCCCGGAACCAAAGTGATATTTGGCTGATCAATCAATGTGCACATGGTGAGGAGGTTCTAAAGCTTAGGTGTATCCTGTCAGTGCAGCTGTGGGCCTTGGGCTGTAGAGGAGCAGGCGTCAGAGAGTCTGCCACTACAGTGGCTGCCCAGTGCCAAATAGTGAGTCTGGATGAGAGACCCTGAGCAGCAGTGAACAAGGCTACTGCTGCTGCTGCTTGCTTGCTGGTGGAATGCGATAAACAAACCACTTACTAGTAAGATAAAAACAAACAAGAACAGCTGTACTGTAGTCCCAAACTTACAAGGGATGCACATGGCTGAGCTGCTCGCTAGAGTCATTACTTCTGCAGCTGTGCAGACACACTGACTAGTAAGTATACATAAAGAAAAGGCACCTGATTGGTCACCAGATTAGTTGGACTTGTGCCTACCCAGGCCCACTAATAGTTACACCATTCAGCCCTGGCAAATGGCAGAGCAGAGTTCAGATTTGCTGAGATTTAACTTAAATTGCATCAAATCAGCACTCTGCTCTGCCATTTACCTTGACTGAATGGTGTAGCTACAGGTGGGCCTGAGTGGGCACAGACCCACTTAATCTGGCGGCCAATCAGGTACCTTTTCTTTATGCGTCAGTTACTAGTCAGTATGTCTGCACAGCCGCAGAAGTAGCAACTCTAGCGAACAACTGTGGAGGATGCTGGGTAAATGGGAAGCTCACACACAGATTATACTCTGCTGGGTTTCTGTGGACTCCGAAATGTTCCCTCATTCCCTATTCCCATGCAGCTATCTAGTGGGTAGGCTAGGAGATTGGGTATTTATGTCTTGTAGTGCATATGTACTTCTGAATTTGCTACATTATTGGTTAATCATGTTTGCTTAGTCTTTAAGCCAGTCCTGCTTTTTGATTAAGGCTTTATAATACAGGCGTGTGATAAAGAAGAACTGTTATTACTGCATTCTACATCTGCAGTGTTTTAGCATTTCAATAAATTGTTCAGCCGGTTTTCAGCAAGCTTCGGAAAAATGCTTTAAAAGAAAAAAGTTCCTTGAACTTGATTCCTGGCCCTGGCTCATGCTCGTTGAGATGCTAGTGTTCATAGTGCCTGGAAAAAAGGGCATCCTTGCAATCACACTAGAGATTGACTGCACTGATGGGAAATGCCCAGTGAGATGTGAAAAAGTTCGGACAAATTTGGTTTAAGCTGGAAGTCAAAAGGAACAAGAGAAAGCTGACAACAGTAAAATCAGACATCACTAATAGCCTCCATTTCTTCTACTCTCTGTGCTTGCCCCCTTTACCTCATGTCTTTGAGAAACCAGTACTCATAAGCAGAGTTTGATGGCTGCTTCTTACTTACTTCAGGGGCTGCCTTGATTTAATGAATGGTCAGGGTGTTTGAATTAGCACCTAGCTGACACCTCTGTGATGATTCCTGACTGAAGACAGGCCCACCACAGCTGAGGATCCTGTCTGGGCAGGGGGCTCAGCCTGTGATTTATGGACTGTTAAAGCACAATGAAGTGCTTGCCAGTGAATTACCAACATAAATAAACTGCCAGAAAATTTTTATCATTAAGCCAGAGCAGGCTTGTAAACCTGGGGCAAAGTACCCAGCTCTCCATTCTTTACAATAATTAAACTAAACCAAGTATTAACCCCCCCCCCCCCAAAAAAAAACAAACAAACAAAAAAAACAAACAAACCTACAGTTTAACCAGATAAACCTAAATTAAATATGTAAGAGCACTATCTTCCAGAGTCTGCATACATTGCCCAAATCCCAGATCCACATGTAAACTAGTCAGTTGGGCACTAACAGTCAATTAATGGTGTTGACAAGCACTTAATTGACAGTAATTAGGAGTTATGCATGGATCTGCCCTATGCCCTTTCCTAGGATTCAAAAGAGTGCATGGCCATGGGAGGGGATGGGTGGGTCAGAGGCATTCCCAGAAATGAGGTGTAATGTTATACAATACCTGTATTTGCACGCCTAACTGCCATCAGTTGGGCGTGAGCATTTACACTAGCTTTTGGGAGGTCTAAGTGATCGTGCTCAAAGTTAGGCGCAAGAAACGCACCAAGCTAATATTCTGTAAAGGACACTCTTCGCAGCGCACCCGTTACAGAATACTATCTCAGCACATATCATAACGGTGCCAAACTATGAGTGCCATTTACTGAATCTGGCCTTTTGTGGCTGAATCCTCTTTCTATGTTAATATTTCTTGTACTGAAAATTTGGAACAATGATAATAGTGCTCGTCTGTTTATTTCTCTCTGCATTGTGTGGTATCTGTAATTTTTGGGCTGTTAGATTTTCAGGTGGCTGATCTGAAATCTCTTCTTGCATCTCTTTTGTGTGGAGCAGAGTTTGCATTATTGCAACTGACTTTAATATGGATGCTCCTGCAACACATAACAGCACATAAATGTCAATTTCACCATGTATTTTAGAACAGGCTCTACGTCGGCAGATCCTGTTCTAAAACACTAGCTGAACATGAGATGCCCCAACTTGTATGTCTCAGTTCTAATTGATGTGTCCTTTTTAAAATGACATTCTAAATTACATAAGAACATACAAATATAACGGCACCCAGTTATAATAGCCCTGACAAAATAGCCCTGACAAAAAAGCCCTGACAAAACAGCCTTGTAACAAAATAACCCTTGACATTTCACACCCTAATAAAATAGCCCTTGACAAAATGGCCCCTACCACAAAACAACCCTTGACAAAAATAGCCCCTACACAAAATAGCCCCCTTAACAAAACAGCCCCCTCAGAAAAAATAACACATCACAAAAAATATAGTAAACTACAACTGAAATCTTCACTGATAAATACACCTACCAGCATTCAATTGCATAAAGCATATAGAAATAAACAAAATTCTATAGCTACAAACTGGTATTCATGATATGTTCTGCTATATAAAGAAATTATTCTTCCATCAACATGCTAATTTAAAAAAAAAACAATATTGTCATCATTTTCATAGTCTTACCAACCTTATCCTGTTTGGCAAGGTAAGATTATTCGGAAAAAAATGCAGTGCCATTCTGGGCAGCCTGATCGGGCCCTTTTGTCAGGGGGCTAATTTGTCAAGGGCTATATTGTGGACAGGCCATTTTGACAGTGGCTGTTATGTCAGGGACTATTATGTCGGGAGCTTTTTTTGTTTGGAGCTATTTTGTCAGGGCCATTTTTTCGGGGCTATTTTGACCAGGTACAGAATATAACATGAGTTGCACTACTGGGTCAGACCAAGGGTCCGTCTAGCCCAGTGTCCTGTTTCCAACAGTGGCCAGGTCAGGTTACAAGTACCAGCCAGACTCCCAAAAATTGGCGAGACTGCATGCTACTTAATCCCAAGGATAAGCAGTGGCTTTCCCCAGGTCTAGCTTAATAACAGCTTATGCCCTTTTTGTTCCAAGAATTTGTCCAAACCTATTTGAAACCCAGCTCCACTAATAGCTTTATGAAGAATTATCAAGACTACTCTTGAAAATAGAAATACAGACAATTGAATACAGGAAAACAAAAAATGTATCATATAAAACTAAATACTTCCTTAGACCTCAAAAAGGAAAAGGAAATAGGGGAAGAAGGCAATCAAAATAGAGGAGATTAAACAGAAGATAACAATTGCTTTAACACAAGGCTTAACAGGTACTTCCTCAAGGACATATAATACGCAGGGTTAGTTGTTATAGCCACTATAACTTCAAGTCCAAAAAGGAGTGTAACTGCTCTGGAGCAAAAAATACATACATAGATTGAGCATATCTGATTGTATATTTGCAGGGAACAGCCAATAGGAAAGTACCCCCCCCCCCCCCCCCAGATCCTTCACCTCTTGTCTCATTAAGAGGAAAACTTTCCTCCTCTCATGGGTAATTTTAGCAACATCCGGGTAGATTCTTATCTCTGACCGTAGAAAGAATCTTGAGAGTATCTAAAATATTGTTGCATTATAGCACTAACATCTTATTCAAGAACCTGACACTAATAAAGTGGTTTGTTCTGTGGATTCATTGATAAACTCCAGCTTAATTATATTTTCAGTGAAAAAATATTTTCTCCTATTTGTTTTAAATGTGTCTCTATATAACTTCATGGAGTGTCCCCTTCTTGTACTTTTTCAAAGAGCAAACAATTGATTCATGTTTACCATTCCACTCCATTCAGGAATTTATAGACCTCTATCATATCTACACTCAACTGGCCCTTTTCCAAGCTGAAGAGTCATTTCTTCACATGAGTTCTTCTATTCCCTTAACCATTTTGGTTATCCTTCTTTGTACCTTTTCTAGTTTCACTATAACTTTTTTTTTTTTTTTGAGATGTATTGACCAGAATTTTACACAATATTCAAGGTGCAGCCTCACCAGTGATAGTCATTATAATATTTTCTATTTCTTTCTTAATAATTCCTAACATTATGTTTGCTTTATTGACTGCTGCTGCGCTCTGAGCAGTAGGTTTTAATATATTGTCTAAGATGACATTTAAATCCTTTTAGTTGGTGGTGACTTCTAATGTGCAACCTGGCTTCATGTAGCTATAATTTGGGTTATTCTTCCCTAAGTGCACATGTCCACATTAAGGAGGAGAGTCTATATATGGAGCCTATAAAATCTGCGCTGAATCAGTGCCAACTAAGCGCATTCTATAATCGGTGCCTAGATTTAGGTGCTGATTATAGAATATGCTTAGTTCGTATTCCAGCGCCTAAATCTACGCACATCCATTTACATCAATGAAAACTTGGTGTAAATCCCTGCGTGTAAATTTAGGCACACTAAGCTATATTTTATAACTAGGTGCATAAATTTTGGAACGCCAATGAAACACCCATTTCCCCGCCCATAACCATACCCTTTTTGCCTGTGTGTGTTAGAAGTTCAGTGCACTTCGTTACAGAATACGCTTAGCGAGTTGTGCACCTAAGTGCCAATCAGTGCTCATTATTGCTTGTTAAGTGCTTTTATCAGTGCTCATTAGCTTGTTAAATTACAAGCATTGTTATAGAACCCACGCCAATTTCAGTGCTGATCTTTAGGCACACTATATAAAATCCAGGGGTAAGGGGGCAATTCTCATAAGATCACCTAAAGTTAGATTCTGGGATGATGTTTGCTAAGCATGAGTTCTGTATTGACTATTACACCTGTATTTGCTGATATAGAATACTTTTACAAGTTCTAAGTTACGATCCTAAGCATAAGCCCTTACGCTACCTCAAAGGCTGGTGTAAGTGCTTGCATCTACTTGCAGTCAGCAGTTAAGGGTGGAACTGATTAGTATTTTATTGACATGCCCCTAACCTGCCCGTGCCCCTCCAGGTTCCATGCTTCCTTTGTAGTTTCATACTATGGATATTTGCATGCGCAATTTGTAGAGATTTAAGGCAGTTACATGCAGAATTGCTAATTAGTGACAATTAGAACCGATTATAGCCAATAATTGGTCGATAATGCCAACTGGCAGCAAATTATTAAGTTACACGTGTGACACTTACATGCACAGCTTTGCATGCTAAGTATAAAATTGTGTGTGCAAGTTTATAGAATTAGGGGGTAAACTTCATCTGACATTTGGATGTCCCTTCTTCTAATCTTCCAAGCTCTTCCTGCAGATTCACACAGTCTGCATGCAATTTCACAACTTTGAAGCTTTTCATGTCATCTGTAGATTTTATCATCTCTTTCATTGTTCCCATTTCCAAATCATTTATAAATGTGTTAAAAAGCACCGGTATCTTTCTAGCAGGATGCACCGTTGGCCAGCTCTCTAGCTTTAGTGCACCATGACACAGCTACCATCCAGTCTTTTCTTTCTGTTCTTCCCCTTCAGGCTGTTTGTGTGTGTGCTACCTCTTTGATTGTCTGATCAGAAACACTTTTTCATTCCTGGGAGATCTGAGCACTGTGCTGACTTTGCTTAGATGAAATTCCTACCTGTTTAACTTGTTGCTATATACTTCATGTAACAACATTTAACGAGGTTAAACCCTTGAAGATTTTGTTCATCCTGTCACTCTGCTTTTGAAGTAAATTTTGTTTGTGTATATGGTGACAATTCTCCCAGAGCAACTCCTTTTCTGTAAATCTTGTGGTTTTTCTGGCACACATTAAACTTTTTTTGTGTGGTTATCTGTGCTTGTATATAGGGTAGTAGACAGTCATGTCGGAAGAAGTTAGAACAGTAATCTGAGCAGAATGATGTGATGCACTGATCTCCAGGGAGACTTTTGTAGTATGTAGTGTGAAGGTGGCATTCATACTGCTCTCTGTTTTATTCATACCAAAATTCCAATTATCAACTACTGTTTTATAAATGGGAAGCATTTTCTGTATCGTGTGTCTTCCATTGATCAGCAGGGATTCGGGATAGTGTTCTTTAAGAACTGGTTGAGCAGAAAAATTACACGTTGGTGAGATAGTGAGCATTTCTTGCAGCTAATCTGTGCACCCCTGTCCATGTGTGCTATAAAATGCCAGCAGAATGCTGGCATGGATCTGCTCACTTAATGCCACATCACTGAACTGTGGTGCCATTTAGTTGCTGGCACTGATGTTTCCCTTTCACACCTCCTTGGCTTTTTCAGAGAGCATGTACTGAAACAGCACTAAAGCTGTGCTGGGTGGAAAGCCTTGTGCCCATGCCAGAAGACATAGCTGCTAGAGAAGGACTTCTGTGAATCAGACTGCATCCATGCACATGGCAGTTCCTGCAGATAGTTAAGGAAACCTCACCACCCATATACAGTGAGAAGCCATACTTATTACTCCTGGGGGAATTCTGTGCACAAACACATAAAGTTCTGCATAACATAATTAAAGCAGTCTTTCACCACTTAATTTAAAACACAAAACAGAAAGCGTATTGCCTTTGTTTTTTATATTTTGTGCAGAATTTCTTGTAAGAGTGGATCATATTTATCCCTTTCAAATAAAATTTAAATGAAATCTCCGACAAAATAATTACTGGTATGTCTACCCTAACCTCTTGGGCCAATGCCTTTAAGATGAAATTAAATAAAGAAAAAACTCAGAGCCTAATTCTCTCATCTCAATACTCCACCCCTCCCGACTACTCTTAGCTTCCCCGACGTAACACTCTCCATATCTGACAACCTAAAAATCCTGGAGTAACGATTGACAGCCACTTATCATTTGAAATTCATGCCAATTCCATCATGAAGAAAATGTTTAACATGATGTGGATGCTAAAACGAGTGAAAGCATATCTTCCTCTGGATACTTTCTGGAACCTGGTACAGTCCACAGTACTGACCCATGTGGACTATTGCAACAGTGTCTTTACTGGATGTAAGGCCCAAATCCTGAAGAAACTGCAGACTTCTCAGAACACTGTGGCCAGACTTATCTTTGGCAAATCCAAATTCGATAGTGCAACACCTCTTCAGAAGAAGCTTCACTGGCTCCCCATCAGGGAAAGAATAACCTTCAAAATACATACTCTGATTCACAAGATCATACACGGAGAATCCCCTAGTTACATGAATAACCTTATCGACCTTCCTATCAGCAACAGCTCAGTGTCTTCACGTACTTACCTTAATTTGCACCTTCCCAATTGCAAAGGAATCAAATACAAAACAATCTATGCATCCAGCTTTTCCTTTCTGGGCAGCTAGCTTTGGAATGCATTACCAAGATCCATCAGAGCTCAACTTCCCAGGTATTTTAGAGAGTTTTTCTTTTCTCCTTTATTGCAGTATTTTGATAAGCATTTTGGAGGTTCCATAGAAAAGGAGTCTTGTTGCTCCCATTTGGTGGAATTTGGAGGTAAAGATCAATAATTCTGTGATTTATTAGCAGGAGGGGCAGAAAAGAGATATCTAGGAATTGCAGCATGTTTTTTGTCAAGGGGTGATTCTACTTTGTCAAGCCATGAGAGCTATGCATCATTTGCCACAGATGTAACTGTTTAAATTGTTGCAGCTGCAACGTGTACTCAAGATCTGTATCCCTTTTAGGGAATTAGTGGGAACTCCTATTTTAAATGGTATGAGTTTATTTACTTCTCAGAGAGAGCATTTGGCTTTTTTGGTATACGTTTTTGGGTAATGTGTTCCTCTCTCCTATAAAGGGGAAGGAGACACTGTCAGGCTTATTTTCGAAAGAGAAGGGCGCCCATCTTTCGACACAAATTGGAAGATGGACGTCCTTCTCACAGGGTCGCCCAAATCAGCATAATCGAAAGCCGATTTTGGGCATCCTCAACTGCTTTCCGTTGCGGGGACGACCAAATTTCATGGAGGCGTGTCTGAAGCATAGCGAAGGCGGGACTGGGACGTGCTTAACACATGGGCGTCCTCGGCCGATAATGGAAAAAAGAAGGGCGTCCCTGACGAACACTTGGGCGACTTTACTTGGTCCTTTTTTTTTTTAAGAGCAAGCCACAAAAATTTGCCCTAAATGACCAGATGACCACCGGAGGGAATCAGAGATGACCTCCCCTTACCCCCCCCCCCCCCCAAGTGGTTACTAACCCCCTCCCACCCTAAAAAAATTTTTAATATTTTTTCCAGCCTCAAATGTCATACCCAGCTCCATGACAGCAGTATGTAGGTCCCTGGAGCAGTTTTAGTGGGTACTGCAGTGCACTTCAGGCAGGCGGACCCAGGCCCATCCCCCCCTACCTGTTACACTTGTGGAGGAAATAGCGAGCCCTCCAAAACCCACCACAAACCCACTGTACCCACATCTAGGTGCCCCACTTCATCCCTAAGGGCTATGGCAGTGTTGTACAGTTGTGGGGAGTGGGTTTTTTTTTTGGGGGGGGGGGTTGGGGGCCTCAGCACACAAGGTAAGGGAGCTATGCACCTGGGAGCTTTTTCTGAAGTCCACTGCAGTGCCCCCTAGGTTGCCCAGTTGGTGACCTGGCATGTGAGGGGGACTAGTGCACTACAAATGCTGGCTCCTCCCACGACCAAATGGCTTGGATTTGGTCGTTTCTGAGATGGATGTCCTCGATTTCCATTATCGCCGGAAACCGGGGACGACCATCTCTAAGGTCGACCTAAATGTTAAGATTTGGGCGTCCATCTTGTTTCAATAATGCGAGTTTCCCCGCCCCTTCGCAGGGGACGTCTTCAGGAAAACTTGGGCGCCCCGTTCAATTATGCCCCTCCATGGGAGCAAGAGTTAGTTGTCTGATGCTTTAATAGCATGGCCACTTTACTGGAGCAAAGGTCTGCCCTCTTTGTCACTGTTTTTGGGGTAAGCAGTATAAAATGTTTTGTACTTTTTGGGGATCTTGCCAGGTATTTATGACCTGGATTGGCCACTGTTGGAAACAGGATGCTGGGCTTGATGGACCTTTGGTCTTTCCCAGTATGGCAATACTTATGTACTTATGTCAGTAAGTTTCTTGCAATCGTATTTTATAACCCTTAGAGCAATATGGGCTGTCTGAAAACTTCATTAGGCTGGGTTATTCTAATGCATGTTGGCACCTCTCTGGTGCAATTGGTACATTTTCCACATGATTTACTGTTGTTCCTATTTTCAAGCACTGTGGGCCCCAGTGTGGACATTTGTTAGTCAAATTCTTAATATAACCAAACTCCTTTTTACATTGTAATTTTAAGATTGTGTTCAATCAGATCTCCCAGGCCCACATCAAATGTTCTGGTCTCACACTGTGCTGCACTGTCAGTTTAAACCATTCCGAGAAGACTCAAATTATTAGCTCTCAATTGATATTTTTAATGCATATAAATAACACACTGCATCAAACAAGAGAGGTCGGCTTCTGTTCAATATCTCAAACCACAGAGCTGCTGGGAAGACTGATATCAGTTGCAAATACTGAATGTTCAATGAGTGGAAGATGTGAAAAAGCCATGGAATTGCTGAGGGGATGGGGTATTAGATTCAACAAATGTTGTTATATGGTTTAAGTTTAATTTTCTTTACTTGTACATTATTATGATTCTGATAGACACACAATTCTATTTTGATAAAGTTCTTGCATGATTATGGTAACTGTTTTGGCTAAGAAGATACTTCGAATGCTATATTTTTAAACATAGAAACATGGTGGCAGATAAGAGCCTATTGGCCTATCCAGTCTGCCCATCCTCAGTAATTCCTCCTTTCATGAAGAAATCCCACGTGCCTGTCCCATTCTTTCTTAAATTCAGACACAATCCTTGCTTCCACGACCTCTACCACATGTCCACCACCCTTTCTGTGAAAAAATATTTTCTTAGATTATTCCTGAGCTTATAACCTCTTAACTTCATCCTATGCCCTCTCATACCAGAGTTTTCCTTCATTTGAAAAAGGCTCACCTCCTGTATATTAATGCCATATGCTTTATAACAGAGACCACTGACCAATTTTGTAACCACCCTCTGAACCGACTACATTCTGTTTATATCTTTTTGTAGATGCAGTCTCCAGAATTGCGCACAGTATTGTAAATGGGGCCTCATCAGAGATTTATACAAGGGCATTATCACCTCTTTTTTTTCCTGCTGGTCATTCTTCTCCCTGTGCACCCGAGCATCTTTCTGGCTTTGACTCTCACCTTTTCTACCCATTTGGCCACCTTAAGATCATCGGATATGATCACCCCCAAGTCCCGTTCTTCTTTTGTACACAGAAGTACTTCACCCCCTATACTGTGCTGTTTTTTTTGGATATTTTGTAACCCAAGTACATGACCCTGCATTTTTTTAGCATTAAATCTTAGTTGCCAATTACTGGACTATTCTTCAAGCGTTGCTAGATCTCTCTTCATGCTATCCACACCCTTCGAGGTGTCCACCCTATTACAAAATTTGGTGTTATCCGCAAAGACACAAAACTTACCTGACAGTCCATCCGCAATATCACTCAGAAAGATGGTAAAAAAACAGCCAGCCCTAGGACCAGACCCTGCGGTACAACACTCTTGACATCTTTTTCCTCAGAGCAAACTCCATTTAGCACTACCCTCTGTCTCCTTCCACTTAACCAGTTTTTAACCCAATCAGTCACTTTAGTGCCTATACCAGGGGTACTTAATTTATTTATCAATTGCCTGTGCTGCTAAAATCCAAGTACACCGTATCTAGCGCCAATTCCATGTCCAACTGTTTGGTCATCCAGTCAAAGAAATCAATCAGATTTGTCTGACAAGACCTGCCTCTAGTGAAACCATGCTGCCTCGGGTCCTGCTGTCCATGCGATACAAGATAACTCACATTCCTCTGCTTTAGATTCATTTCCATTAGTTTACTCACTAGTGAGGCAGACAGATGTTTCATTCAGTGGAGCTATTCCAGTATTTATATTTGTATAATATCCCCAAAATTCTATAAAAAACGCTAATTGGCTTAAGCAGTTATTGATACTAATTATATTTTAAGTGTGAGTCCAAAAAGGGGGCATGACCATAGGAGGGTCATGGGTGGATTGGGGGCATTTCAACAATTTATATATGTTATAGAATAATGGGGATCTGTGCCTAATTTATGCATGGGAATTTATATCAAGGTTTCATTGGTGTAAATAGTCACGCCTAAATGTAGTTGTGGTTCCCGGTGCTAAGCGCTATTTTATAAATGACACCTAACTTTAAGCACTTTTTTTTGCACCAAATTTTTAGGCACTATTTGTACAATTTAGTCTTAGATGTGTTGCATTGATTTGCTGATAATGGGACTATGAGTTTTAGGTAAGAATACTGCACAGAGTTGGGAATCGCCAGATTGCAGATTATGTGTTTTCACAAGTTAGTTGGTATGTTATTTCTTTTGCCAGAATTTATATACAGTGGGAGCCAGTTAATTGGGACACATCAAGATTTCAATACTTTGTCTTATTTAAGAGGATGCCCACGTACTAAATAAGTACAGTACAAGCATAAGATAAAAGAAAAATATTCCATTTACTCAGTATCAAAAATAACAGGAGCAAAAACAAAAGTCACAAATCACAGCTAAATTTTTCCTGAAAACACTATTATTGTTGAAGCAATTGATTGAGTGTACCTTGATATCTCTCTTTATTTACTGCAGTGTAACAAAATGGGCACAGGTTTCTAGTGCAGATATAGGATTGCCTTCCTGCATGAAATAAAGTAATCCAGAATTACATTTCCTAGCATCCTGGTTTGTCACTTGTTCACATTTGGTAGTGTTATCCTCCTCAGTTTCCTGATCTTTTGTTGTCTTCTGATGTTTGGCTATAATTTGTTCAACAATTTCATCCTCACAACTTTAATTTTCCTTATAAAATTGAAGATTATTGTTTATGCATGAAAACTATTCATAATTTCCTATGTGATTTGCTTCCAAAATAACATTATTTTCACTTTTCGCTGTATCTGGCATAGCCAAGTGTGAATGTTTAAAATCATAGTGATCAAAACAATGCTGAATGGTCTTGTTGGTAACATTTCGCCAACTTTAGAAAAGGTAGAGAGAAGGGCAATAAAAATGATAAAGGGGATGGGACGACTTCCTTATGAGGAAAGGCTGAAATGGCTAGGGATCTTCAGCTTGGAGAAAATACAGCTGAGGGGAGATATGATAGAGGTCTATAAAATAATGAGTGGAGTGGAACGGGTAGACGTGAATCATTTGCTTACTCTTTCCAAAAATACTAGTGCTAGGGGACATGCGATGAAGCTACAAAGTAGTAAAATTAAAACCGGAGAAAATCTTTCTTCACTCAACGTGTAATTAAAATCTGGAATTTGTTGCCATAGAATGTAGTAAAGGCGGTTAGCTTAGTGGGGTTTTAAAAAGGTTTGGGTGGCTTCCTAAAGGAAAAGTCCATAGACCATTATTAAAATGAACTTGGGGAAAATCCACTGCTTATTTCAGGGATAAGCAGCATAAAATGTATTGAACTTTTTGGGGATCTTGCCAGGTATTTGTGACCTGGATTGGCCACTGTTGGAAACAGAATGCTGGGCTTTATGGACCTTTGTGGCAATACTTATGTACTTATCAGCATTGGTGGTAACATTTCACCAACTATCAAGAGGTTGCTGTTGTAGATGATGTAAGCAGATTTTCTTCAATTGCTTCAAATATATAATTTACCAGCTTTTTCTAACATAAGATATTAAAATTTTTATGATCCCCATGTCCATTGGCTGCCCCAGAAATATTTTTCAGAGTCGAAGTGTGAGTATACCACATAGTTGTTAATAACTAGCAAAATTTTCTTCATCTTCTGTTGTAGTTCCATGTCCCAACTCATTATCCAGTTCTTAAAAATTGCAGATGTCATCCATTCATTAGCTCCTGACATGTTGGAGCAGCATAGCACTGTCACACAATCCATCACTTCCTTTGAAATAGTAGTTGGTATTTGTAGGTCAGGGATCTGTCTGGAATGGCACAGTAAAATAAACCTGTCTGTCACCATTGTGGATGTCATCCATGCAAAAATTCTAAAGCAAAGGTAGAAGTTTTGTGGATTTCCATTGTTCAGCACTTACAGCATCAGCACTGTGTGTCTCTGTGTGCCATTGAAACAACCAACCATCAGTTTCTTTTAAAATTGTTGTGACAATTTTCTAGTTAATTTCTCTGACTTACATGCACACCTCATCCAATTACAATTGAGAACCATTGACTGACGGCTTCTTAAACATCTGAATCCTTACATTTACACTTCTGTTTTGAGGAAGTTACCTGTTGTCGTTCATTTAATGTCCATTCATATCTCAGCTTCTCTTGTTTCTGTGATATTATCTCTGCCAGTTGTCGATGACTGGTGTTAGGCAGTTGGTTTTTAAATTGTTCAAGCATGCATATTTTTTCAGTGAGTGTTAGATCTTTACGAGGCATTTTAAAATGCACATGCCACAGGTCAAATACGATGCGCCTCCCAGTAGCACGTACAGAAATGGAGCTGACTATTTTTATATGTAATGAGTAAATGACAGATTAGTGAAGTAGTGTGGATGTTGCTTTCCCAATTAAATGGTACAGAGGGGCATAATCGAACGGGGTGCCCAGGTTTTCAGGGCGAGGAAACCCGTATTATCGAAACAAGATGGGCTTCCATCTTTCGTTTCGATAATACGGTTGGGGACGCTCAAATCTCTACATTTAGGTCGACCTTAGAGATGGTCGTCCTCTGTTTTCGGCGATAATGGAAACCGAGGACGCCCATCTCAGAAATAACCAAATGCAAGCCCTTTGGTCGTGGGAGGAGCCAGCATTCATTATGTACTGGTCCCCCTGACATGCCAGGACACCAACCGGGCACCCTAGGGGGCACTGCAGTGGACTTCACAAATTGCTCCCAGGTGCATAGCTCCCTTACCTTGTGTGCTGAGCCCCCCCAAAACCCACTCCCCACAACTGTACAACACTCGGCCCTTCTCTCTCTCAGCTCTGGTCCCGCCCTCATTTCCTGTTGCCGCAAGGGCGGGACCAGAGCTGAGAGAGAGAGAAGGGCCGAGCCTGCGTGCCTTTTACCGCTGCTGCTGTCCGCAGTAAACCCGACTTAGTAAGTGAAGATGACTTCTAAAATTCGGAGGGAGGGGGCCTGGAACTGGAAGGGAGGGACGACGACACCCTCATGCGTGTGACGTCGCATTCGTTTGCCTGGCAACTCTGCAGCGTTCCCTTCTAGTGATTGGACACTGCTGGTTGTGACGAACCAGGAAGCACAAAAACGTCAGGACAGGAGATGGATACAGCAGGCAGGACAAACCCTTCAAACCCTTCACTGCCACGGAGTCAGCTTCAGAACGCTGGAGGTGCTTTTTATTATAGTTTATGTATATATATATATATATATATATATATATAATTTGTAGCATTTGTATCCCACATTTTCCCACCAATTTGCAGGCTCAATGTGGCTTACATTTGCCGTAATGGCGGTTGCCATTTCTGGGTAACAGCATTACAATTAGTGTTGCGTTAAGGTGTATACATACATGGTAGCAGACACGTAACATAACATAAATGGAACAGATCATGGTGTATGTATACATCATGTGCATACATACATGGTAAAGAAGAATACATTATGGTATTGCGTTAAGGTTCTTGAGTAACAGATTGGATTGTAAAGTATATTAGGTCGTCGACTATAGAGAGTCCCTAGTCAACATAAGGTTTAAAGTGGTATTACTTGATCATTAATATCAGAGAGTTTAATCAATCATGTGATAAGAGTTCGGTTTTGTATAGTGTTGTTTTTTTAGTATTTAAGATGAATGTTTATGGTATGCCTTCTTTTTTTTTCATATTTTTATTAAGGTTTTTCAAAACATAAATCAGAAAGGAAAAATCAAACGATAGCAACAATCCAAGGCAAATTAAATAAGCATAAATGAAAAAACAGAACATTATCAGTATTCCATGACAATACCTTTAGACAATCAGCAGTTATACAGTGGTCAGTTAGTGCTATTAGACTCTTGACAAAATAAATCTAAACGAGCCCAAGTCTTTAAGACAGACTTAACTTTCTGATGTTTATGGACCAGAATTGTTTCATATTTTCTAATCACGCACACGTAACTCCACCATTCATTATAATTTAGATGCACATTATTTTTCCAATTTGAAACAATCAAGTGTAAAGCAACAGCCAACAATATATTGAACAATTTCTTATCAGATTCTAGGATAGAGATGGAATGCTTTCTTGAAGAGATCAGTTTTCAGTAGCTTTCGGAAGATGGTTAGGTCTTTCGTTGTTTTTATGGTCTTCGGTAGTGCGTTCCATAGCTGCGTGCAGATGTATGAGAAACTGGTCGCGTATGTGGATTTATATTTTAGCCCTTTGCAGTTGGGATAATGGAGATTGAGGAATGTGCGTGATGATCTTTTTGCATTTCTAATAGGCAAGTCTATAAGGTCTGACATGTAGGTCGGAGCTTCTCTGTGAATGATTTTGTGGACCAGGGTGCAAACTTTGAATGCAATACGTTCTTTTAGTGGGAGCCAGTGTAGTTTTTCTCTTAGGGGTTTGGCACTTTCGTATTTCGCTTTCCCAAATATGAGTCTAGCTTCTGTGTTTTGAGCGGTTTGAAGCTTCTTGATGATTTGTTCTTTGCATCCGGCATAAATGGCATTGCAGTAGTTTAGATGACTGAGCACCATTGATTGCACTAGGCTGCGGAATACTTCCCTTGGGAAGAAAGGTTTGATTCTTTTAAGTTTCCACATTGAGTGGAACATTTTCTTTGCTGTATTTTTCGCATGATCTTCAAATGTGAGATTTCGGTCAATTGTGACTCCCAGAATGTTCAGGCTGTAATCTGGGGTATTTATGGTGTTGGGTTTATTTGTATTGTATTGTGAGGACAGGATGAGACATTGTGTTTTTTCTGTGTTTAGCTTTAGTTGGAATGCGTCCGCCCATGAATTCATTATTTGGAGGCTGCTTGTGATTTCGTTTGTGATTTCAGCTATGTCTTGTTTGAACGGGATGTATATCGTGACATCGTCTGCATAAATGTATGGGTTGAGTCCTTGGTTGGATAGCGATTTGGCTAAAGGTGTCATCATTAGGTTAAAAAGGGTTGGTGAGAGCAGTGATCCTTGTGGTACTCCGCATTCAGGTTTCCATGGTGTTGACGTTTTTGAGTTAGAAATCACTTGGTAAGTTCTTGCTGTTAAGAAGCCTTTGAACCATCTTAATACGTTTCCTCCGATCCCGAAGTAGTCTAGGATGTTCGAGAGTATTTGGTGGCTGACCATGTCGAACGCGCTGGACATGCCGAATTGTAGTAGTAGTACATTGTTTCCAGTTGCAATTAGTTGCTTGAATTTGGTTATGAGAGTGGTTAACACTGTTTCAGTGCTATAGTTGGATCGAAATCCTGACTGTGAATCATGTAGTATTGTGAATTTGTTTAGGTAGTTGGTGAGTTGTTTGGTTACCATACTTTCCATTAGTTTTACTATCAGGGGGATGGATGCTACTGGTCGGTAGTTGGTTGTGTCATTTAGTTCTTTCTTTAAGTCTTTGGGTATGGGTGTAAGTAATATATTTCCTTTGTCCTTGGGGAAAAGTCCATGTTTTAGCATGTAATTCAGGTGTGCCTTAAGGTCTCTTATGTAGCGTTTAGGGGGGAACCTTATTAAGCTACTGGGGCAAATATCCAGTTTGGAGTGGGTTTTGGAGAATTTGTTGAGTGCTTGAGTTATGGTTTCTTCGGTTAGCAGGTCGAAGTCATTCCAGGTTCGATCTGCTGGATATTCACCGGGAGTGGGGTCCAGGCAATCCATAAACTTTTCGTGATCAGTGGTGTTGAGTGGTAATGTGGATCGAAGTTTTATAATTTTCTCATTGAAGTATTTGGCAAGTTGATCTGCCGATAGGGTGTCTGTGTTGGCTGTGGTAACCAGTGTGATGTCTATTAATTTACTCACGAGCTGGTAGAGTTTATGTGCGCCTCTGTAGTCCGGTCCTATTTTGGTTTTGTAATATGCTGTTTTTGTTTGTCTTATTGTGTATTTGTATTTTCTTTGCATTTGTTTCCAATCTTTAAGTGTATGTTCATTTTTCATTTTTTGCCATGCACGTTTGAGTCTCCTGACTTGTGTTTTTAGTTTTTTCAGTTCTTTGTTGAAACAAGGTATTGAGCTGTGTCTTCATGTGGTTCTTGTTTGTAGTGGTGCAGTTTCGTCTAGTATGTTCCTGCATCTGTAGTCCCAGTTTTGGAGATATTGTTTGGAGTCTGTCTGTGCTAACCATTTTTGTAGATCTGTTGCCAGAAAGTATCAGGGTTGATCTGCCCTCTAGTGGTGTAGGTTGTGCCTTCTTGTGTGTGTGTGTGTGTGTGTGTGTGTGTGTTTGTGTATACATATATATATATATATATATATGGTTACATTGAAACATTGAATCTGGTGTCTGTTTTCATTTCAATTGTGTGTTCATTGGAACTGTGTTTTAACCTGTGCCAAGTGTTTTAAACCTGTGGCTTAATCTGGTTACATTGAATCTGGTGTCTGTTTTCATTACAATTGTGTGTTCATTGGAACTGTATTTTTAATCTGTGCCAAGTGTTTTAAACCTGTGGCTTAATCTGGTTACATTGAATCTAGTGTCTGTTTTCATTAGAATTGTGTGTTGAATCTACACTGCCAGAGATTTAATTCAATCAATTTTGGTTACATAGCATCTGGTGACTCATAGCTCTGGAGGAGGGGCAATTTTGTTTTGAGCTGTGTGGTAGAAGAACCTAAGTTTACTTTGTGAGCTGGGAGCTGCGCTGGGCATTTTCAGACTTGGTTTGATTGGTAACTGAGGTTACCTGTGTCCTAGTCCCACCCTCCCATAGGTAAATTCCCTCTATATAGGGCAATCAAGTGACAAGTATCTTCATTACACTTAATTGGTCAATCCTAATTCTTGTTATTCCCTCTCATAGTTCACCTTTTCACACTTGTGAATCACATCATTATGACCTTCATTCAGTACAATATATGTTTTGCTTTAAGCCTAAGGCAAACTATTTGGAACTTTAGAGCTTGTTCTATCTGTCTCCAAATATGAGCCTTGAAAGAAGAGATCAACAAACTCAAGAAGGAATTAACTACAATTGAAGAAGCATCCAGGATTACTCATTTCCCAGCTAATTTACCACCACCACTGCCTCAGAGAATGAAATATCAGAGGCATAGATAGGTTACAGTAGGCTCTGGTAGACTAAGATCTGTGACACAGAAACACTAGCCCTTCCAAGCTTTGCCCCTGTCAAATTCTTTTGAAGCAGTGGAGTGGAGGAGTGGCCTAGTGGCCTAGTGGTTAGGGTGGTGGACTTTGGTCCTAGGGAACTGAGGAACTGAGTTCAATTCCCACTTCAGGCACAGGCAGCTCCTTGTGACTCTGGGCAAGTCACTTAACCCTCCATTGCCCCATGTAAGCCGCATTGAGCCTGCCATGAGTGGGAAAGTGCAGGGTACAAATGTAACAAAAATAAATAAATTATGATGGTGAAAAAAGAAGTACTGTGGTAGAACCAGAGGCAATGAAAGTAGCACAACACCAGAAACACCCCCTAACTAATGACAGAATTGTGAAAAGCAGAAAATTATTACTGCTTGGAGACTCCATTATCAGAGGCATTAACTTAGGAACACAGTTCAGGGGTTCCAATGTAGTGAAATGTCTTCCAGGATCTTCAGCTACAAGATGTACATACCAAAAACTGAAAGTGATCCGAGAGGAGAGCGAGGCTTCAAACGTTGATGTTGTAATTCACCTGTGGACAAATGACCTGGCGAACAGTAGCAAGTTTACAGCACAGAGAGTGTTCCAGAAGCTTGGGGAGGGACTGAAATCTTTGGTTCAGACTGAAGTAATTCCTACGTTAGGGAGTGGAGAGGAAAGCCTAGGCAAAACAGAGGAATTCAATAAGTGGCTTGAGTCTTGGTGTAAAGAAGAAGGTTTTAGATACATAGGAGAATGGGGTAATACGTGGAAAAATAACAGGCTGTACTGTAATGATGGACTACATCTTTCTGTGATGGGAAAAAGGATCCTTGGGGAGAAATTCAGACAGTATGTTTCTAGACATTTAAACTATAGGAAAGTCACCCCCAGAATAAACATTATGGCAGAGGGAAAGGTCATGTAAGTATTAAAAAAAACACCCAAACTCACTAAGCATATGGAAAGCTATGTGCACAAATGCTCGTAGTCTAAGTAAAAAGGTTCAAGACTTGCAAGCCCTGATGTTTGAAGAAAACTTGGATATTGTTGCTATTACGGAGGTGTGATTCAACGATTCCCATGAATGGGATGTGAGTGTACCGGGCTATAATCTTTTTAGGAAGGATAGAGAGGGCCAAAGAGGTGGAGGAGTGGCTCTGTATGTGAGAGAGAATATCAGAGCAGCTGAAATGTGGGGAACCTGGGGGAAAGAAGAAGCTTTATGGATCGTCCTGGAAAGAGAAGACGGAACCTGTATCCACGTAAGGGTTATCTACAGACCTCCTGCACAAACGGAGAAGTTAGATAAGGATCTGATAGAAGATATTCAAAAGATTGGTATGAAAGGGGAGGTGCTACTGTTGGGAGATTTCATTTTGTCTGATGTGGATTGGAACGTCCCATCTGCGGAATCGGAAAGAACTAGGGAGATTGTGGATGCCTGTCAAAGTGCCTTGCTCAGACAAATGGTGACGGAACCCACGAGAGAAGGGTCGATGCTGGATCTAGTGCTCACTAATGGAAGTAGTGTTTTCGATATCCGGGTGGGTGCCCACGTATCTAATGGTGATCATCACACCGTATGGTTTGATATAAGGGCAAAGGCGGAGTGCGGACACACAAAACTCAAAGTACTGGATTTCAGACTTATTGATTTTGATAAAATGGGGGAATACCTGAAGAAGGAGCTGTTGGTGTGGGAAGGCGTAGGAGAAGTGGAAGAGCAGTGGTCCAAGCTAAAGGCTGCTATAAATATGGCAACTGATCTTTTTGTGAGGAAAGTAAACAAAAACAAGAGAAGCAGGAAGCCTATATGGTTCTCCAAACAAGTAGCTGAAAAAATAAGAGCAAAAGAGGCTTTGTTCAAGAAATACAAAAGAACACAACAAGAGGATCACAGAAAAAATTATTTGATTAAACTCAAAGAAGCGAAGAGGGAAATACGGCTAGTGAAAGTGCGAGCAGAAGAAAAAATGGCTAAAGATGTAAAGAGAGGTGATAAAAACTTTGTCAGATATATTGGAGAAAGGAGAAGAGAGAGGAATGGAATTGCAAGACTGAAAGATAATGAGAATGTCTATGTGGAGAGTGATGAAGATAAAGCGAATGTACTAAGAAGCAGTTATTTCTCTTCGGTATTCACAGAGGAAAATCCTGGAGAAGGACCACGGTTGGCTGCCGAGGGAACGTCTGGGAATGGAGTAGATACTGCGTTGTTTATGGAAGAAAGAGTTTATAAAAATCTGGAGAATATGAAGGTGGACAAAGCTATGGGGCTGGATGGGATACATCCCAGGATACTGAAGGAGTTCAAAGAGGTCCTGGTGGGACCTCTTAAAGATTTATTTAATAGATCAGACGGGAGAGGTTCCGTGAGATTGGAGACGAGCGGATATGGTCCCTCTTCACAAAAGTGGAGACAGGGAAGAAGTGGGAACCTACAGACCGGTAAATCTCACGTTGGTGGTAGGAAAAATAATGGCGTCGCTGTTGAAAGAAAGAATAGTTAACTTTCTAGAAACCGACGGGTTACAGGACCCGAGGCAACATGGCTTTACCAAAGGAAAATACTGCCAAATGAATCTTATTGACTTCTTTGACTGGGTGACCAAAGAACTGGATGAGGGATGTGCTCTAGATGTAATCTACTTGGACTTCAGCAAAGCCTTTGATACGGTCCCCCACAGAAGACTCGTGAATAAGCTGAAAGGGCTCAACTTATGACCGAAAGTGGTGAACTGGACAAGAAACTGGTTGACCGACAGGTGGCAGAGGGTGGTGGTAAACGGAATCCACTCGGAGGAAAGGAAGGTGAGCAGTGGAGTTCCTCAGGGGTCGGTGCTGGGTCCTATTCTGCTTAATATATTTGTGGGAGATATTGCTGAAGGGTTGGAAGGAAAGGTATGCCTTTTTGCGGATGACACGAAAATAGCCAATAGAGTGGATACCCTAGAGTGAGTAGAAACGATGAGAAGGGATCTCCGAACGTTAGAAGAATGGTCAAGGGTCTGGCAGTTAAGATTTACATGTACACTGACCACAAGCTAATATGGTGCCTTAGAAACTCACTCATACAAGCCTTTCACACCGCCAGCCACCTCAGTATCTGCATTGAATTCATGTTATATACTTCAGCAATGCAATAAGATATTATGATGTTAATACAAACAGGTCAAATTCATGGAGCACAACACGATTTCAATAATTTCTGAAATGTTCTTTGTTTATGTCAAGTTAATAACTGGCAGTCCAGGAAATCACCTGCACGCGACTTATTCAAAGTTGTTCTTCATAAAATGGCAAACTTCCATTATTGTACATAAACTTGAAAGCTCCATTTATAAAAAATAGACCTTGTAGCATGAATGGACTTTCGCATGCTAAATGTTATAGTAGGCTGCCTCTATGACGCTGCACGGCGTAAAGAAAGTTTCATAAGGAATCAATACATAACACAAACTGGCTTCACTTTAGCTCCTCGATGCGGACCGCATTTCATATTGTCCTTAATCAGGAGGAACAACTCCCAAAACCTATAACAATGCAAAAATCCAAAACTCAACCAAATTCTGTTACTTACTAAATCATATCATATGTTCATCATACTGTATCAATCTACTTTGTGGCTGCCTACCTTCGGGAATAAATGTCCAAGCGGGACCTGCAATCTCCACCTCCAGACTTCAATACCGGAGCTTCCGATAAACAGATTTTTATATACCAAGAAGCTCTATTCACCTGCTGAAGATTACCCCTAATTGTATCCATTCATCTTCAAGGTTCAGACCCCTGGGAGCCACCGTATCCCATGTAAAGATGAAACGCTGTTCCATAGTGAACAATTGATTGCTGACGTCACCCCCACATCTAGAAGGGGCGATTTGTGAGTGGAGGAGTGGCCTAGTGGTTAGGGTGGTGGACTTTGGTCCTGGGGAACTGAGTTCGATTCCCACTTCAGGCACAGGCAGCTCCTTGTGACTCTGGGCAAGTCACTTAACCCTCCATTGCCCCCGGTACAAATAAGTACCTGTATACAATATGTAAGCCGCATTGAGCCTGCTATGAGTGGGAAAGCGCGGGGTACAAATTTAATAAAAAAAAATACTAAGCATCGCAAATCTTCAGTGATGTGTTTATACATAGTCCAATGCGTTACTAGTGGTGCATCTTTTTTACAAATTCTACTACTACTACTACTACTATTATTTAGCATTTCTATAGCGCTACAAGGCATACGCAGCGCTGCACAAACATAGAAGAAAGACAGTCCCTGCTCAAAGAGCTTACAATCTAATAGACAAAAAATAAATAAAGTAAGCAAATCAAATCAATTAATGTGAACGGGAAGGAAGAGAGGAGGGTAGGTGGAGGCGAGTGGTTACAAGTGGTTACGAGTCAAAAGCAATGTTAAAGAGGTGGGCTTTCAGTCTAGATTTAAAGGTGGCCAAGGATGGGGCAAGACGTAGGGGCTCAGGAAGTTTATTCCAGGCGTAGGGTGCAGCGAGACAGAAGGCGCGAAGTCTGGAGTTGGCAGTAGTGGAGAAGGGAACAGATAAGAAGGATTTATCCATGGAGCGGAGTGCACGGGAAGGGGTGTAGGGAAGGACGAGTGTGGAGAGATACTGGGGAGCAGCAGAGTGAGTACATTTATAGGTTAGTAGAAGAAGTTTGAACAGGATGCGAAAACGGATAGGGAGCCAGTGAAGGGTCTTGAGGAGAGGGGTAGTATGAGTAAAGCGACCCTGGCGGAAGATGAGACGGGCAGCAGAGTTTTGAACCGACTGGAGAGGGGAGAGGTGACTAAGTGGGAGGCCAGCAAGAAGCAGATTGCAGTAGTCTAGACGAGAGGTGACAAGGGTGTGGATGAGGGTTTTGGTAGAGTGCTCGGAAAGAAAGGGGCGGATTTTACGGATGTTGTAAAGAAAGAAACGACAGGTCTTGGCGGTCTGCTGGATATGAGCAGAGAAGGAGAGAGAAGAGTCAAAGATGACCCCAAGGTTTCGAGCTGAGGAGACAGGGAGAATGAGAGAGCCATCAACAGAAATAGAAAACGGGGGGAGCGGGGAGGTGGGTTTGGGGGGGAAAATGAGAAGCTCGGTTTTGGTCATATTTAATTTCAGGTGGCGTTGAGACATCCAGGCAGCAATGTCAGACAAGCACGCTGAAACTTTGGTTTGGATGCAAGGTGAGATATCAGGGGTAGAAAGGTAGATTTGGGAATCATCAGCATAGAGATGGTAGGAAAAGCCATGGGATGAGATTAATGAACCAAGGGAAGAAGTGTAGATAGAAAAGAGGAGGGGACCAAGAACAGAACCCTGAGGTACGCCGACAGGCAGAGGGATAGAAGTAGAAGAGGATCCACCAGAGTGAACACTAAAGGTGCGGAGGGAGAGGTAGGAAGAGAACCAGGAAAGGACAGAGCCCTGGAATCCAAGTGAGGACAGGGTATCGAGAAGTATGCTGTGATCGACAGTGTCAAAAGCAGCGGAAAGATCAAGAAGAATGAGGATGGAATATTGACCTCTGGATTTAGCCAGTAATAGGTCATTGGAGACTTTAGTAAGCGCAGTTTCGGTTGAGTGGAGAGGGCGAAAACCAGATTGTAATGGGTCAAGAATAGCATGTGAGGAGAGAAAA
The DNA here is from genome assembly GCF_901765095.1 of Microcaecilia unicolor. Classification (NCBI taxonomy): domain Eukaryota; kingdom Metazoa; phylum Chordata; class Amphibia; order Gymnophiona; family Siphonopidae; genus Microcaecilia; species Microcaecilia unicolor. The sequence continues at coordinate 208,311,382 of NC_044036.1, read as the reverse complement.
TCAAGGCAGCGGCGGTGAACAGCACGCTTAAGTAATTTGGAGAGAAAAGGAAGGAGGGAGATGGGTCGGTAATTAGAGGGACAAGTAGGGTCAAGTGAAGGCTTCTTAAGGAGAGGTGTGACCACAGCATGTTTAAAGGCAGCAGGGACAGTCGCAGTGGAAAGTGAGAGGTTGAGAATGTGACAGATAAAAGGAATAAGAGTAGGAGAGATGGCATTAAGAAGGTGGGTGGGAATGGGATCAGAGGAACAGGTGGTACATTTTGAGGAAGAAAGGAGAAGTGTAGCTTCCTCAATAGTAACTTCAGGAAAGGAGGAAAGGGAATGAGGGGAAGGAGAGAGAGGGAAACGGACTAGTGGAGGGAGAGGTGGTGAGGTAGAGAAAGCAAGGTTTATCTTTTGAACCTTGTTGTGAAAGAATTCAGCAAGGGTCTGAGGAGATAATGAAGGGGGAGTTGGGATTACTAATATGTTCAGCCAGCCTGTTTTTTAACTGGTGTTTAGTATGTCTGATATAATATAAAGAGCATGGGCACATTATACAGTAAACAACTCTCTCACTATTACATGAAGTATTGTTACGCAAGTAAAACCTCTTGGTGGTCCCAGGTATCCCCACCCACTTGGTAGTGAGGGAATATTTACAATAAATCACAATTAGGTGGTAGTGGGGTTCTCTCAATAAATATAATACTTAAATTTCATCTCCACTGTCTAGTAAGAAGAGATATGTAGCTTTGTTGGAGGAAAAAAGCCTCAAAGTACCAAGGTCTATAGATAACACTTTCGGTACTGAATCAATCCCGTTCGCCGATCTCTCGGTCTTTAAGGGGATTTGATATTTCTCATAGGCTAAAAAACCTTCTTGATCGTTTGTGTATGCAATGCTTAACAGAATTGTAGGGCACCTAATCTTTAAGTATCTTAGATCTCGCTCCTAACTGCCATCATTTTCATACTGTACTGATTTGCCACAGTGGACTTAGCTTGTGTTGTGCTCTCAAATGGAGTCCACAATTGCCTCATCCAGATCTCCCCTGAAGGTTGGCCGGCTTCAACTGCTGTTTCGTCGCGGCGCCAGCCAACCTTCAAGGGGGCGTGTTGGTAGGGTAGTGAGGGCAGGGGCATGGGTACAAGATGGCCAGCTTCGCCTTATAATGGAAAAAAAGAGGCCGGCTCGAACGAGCATTTCGCCGGCCGTACTTGGTCCATTTATTTTTAGGACCAAGTTTGGAAAAAGTGCCCCAACTGACCAGATGACCACCGGAAGGAAGCGGGGAACACCTCCCCTTACTCCCCCAGTGGTCACCAACCCCCTCCCACCCTAAAAAATAAAATGTTTTTTGCCAGCCTATGTGCCAGCCTGAAATGTCATACCCAGCTCCTTGACAGCAGTATGCAGGTCCCTGGAGCAGTTTTTAGTGGGTGCAGTGCACTTCAGGCAGGTGGTCCCAGGCCCATCCCCCCACCCTTTTCCACTTGTGGTGGTTAATGTAGAGCCCTCAACCCCCCCCCCCCAAAAATCCACTGTACCCACGAGTGGGTTTTGGGGGGGGGGATTTGGGGGGCTCAGCACACAAGGTAAGGGTGCTATGCACCTGGAAGCTATTTTTTAAGTGCCCCCTAGGGTGCCCAGTTGATGTCCTGGCATGTGAGGGCGGCCAGTGCACTACAAATGCTGGTTCCTCCCATGGCCAAATGCCTTGCATTTCGCCGGGTTTAAGATGGTCGGGCCCGGTTTCCATTATGGCTGAAAAACAAAGCCGGCCATCTCATATAAACCTGGCAATCCTCTAAACCCGTCGAGCGATTTGGCCGGCGCCAAGCGTATTTCAAAAATACGGTTGGCTCCGCCCGCTTACGGCACCGGCCCCAAAGATGGCCGGCCATCGATTTGGCCAGCACCGTTCGATTATGCCCCTTTATGTTACTATATATGAATATATACAAAAAAACCAAACTTGTAGGCCATCTTAATAAGACCATATTAACTCAGTCTGAAAACTGAAAAGAGAGAAGGGGCTAGGAAATGTGCTTCTGTTTCTAGCTGCCTTTTCCTCCCAGGACCACATATCAGCTAGGTTCATTATTCATGGAAGCTGCTGAGACACTTTTGTCAGCATTAGATACATGATTTTTCACAGGAAGGAATGTATTTGGTTAGATTAATTGGAGGGGGATGAGGAAACCAGCTAAAGTTTGTGCTTTTTACTTGAAGTAAGGGTTTAGAGTAAGTGGGGCCCCCTGTTTTTCTTTTTTTTTGTTGCCCTATCATTAAGATATGAGGGAGCCAGTGATGATTTGAATATTTCATTGTGCCGGCTGTTGGTGCAATATGAGTTAACAGATGTTCCTTCTGGACTGGATTCAATTATGAAAGCAGAAAACAGGCATCTTGGTACTCGTCCCTAGCTGGTATAACAGTGCAGTTGGGCAACTAGGAGCTTCTCTTATTGGCTCTGTTCATTTCCTTTCTTTCTTGCAATATTTGCCAAGCTGCCTTATACAAGGTTACAGTGTTAAATATAAGTATTGGTGAATGACCACAAAAGACCACTAGGCCCTGCTTACTTGAACTGCTGTAGTGCTGTACAGTAATGCTCATTTTCTCCTCAACTAGAGATCCTTTGCACATGTTTCAGGCCTGCCTGCCTCCACCAGCTCTGCTTGGAGCCTCATCCTGTCAAGAAATATAGGTATCAGCATTAAGCTGGTACAGATGTCAGCACTGGCTTCATTTTAATGAACATGAGTAGCAACACTGACTATATGTATTGGCTGCTGACTTCACTGGCAGGCCTAAACTTAATGGATAAAAGATTTTAAGATAGCAGCTGAATATCGCTACTATCAGGATAATTTTTAGGGCCATTGTAGCCTTGCCCCTAAACTGGCCTACTTTTATATCAACAGTATCAGGCCATATAGTGATAGTATCCATATAACTTTTAAAAATATAGAGAGACAAATTATGTGTACTAGCAGCTGGCAAACACATAATTTCTTTGAAATATTGGCCATTCTTTAATTCTTGTTTTCCTTCTTTGAGCATCATGCCTTGACCGCTTGTTCTAGAACTTGCCTTTTGCTGCAATAAAAGTTTGCCTTTACTGTCTTGTTACTACAGTGTTGAACTAAATATATTTGGGCTCACCCCATCTTTTAAAATTTTAATCAGGAAGTCCTGGCCTGAGGAGCTTCCATTCAGTGTTCCTTCTGTATAGTATGTGGTGAGGACGTTCTTCTAGGGCTCTTTGGGTCAGGAATTCAACACAAATTTCCTTTTTTATGGATGGGGCACAACAATATTACTACTACTACTACTTTCTAAAGCGCTACTAGACGTACGCAGCGCTGTACACTTGAACATGAAGATACAGTCCCTGCTCGGCAGAGCTTACAATCTAATTAGGACAGACAAACAGGACAAACAAGAGATAAGGGAATATTAAAGTGAGGATGATAAAATAAGAGTTCTGAACAAAGTGAATAAGGGTTAGGAGTTAAAAGCAGCATCAAAAAGGTAGGCTTTTAGCTTAGATTTGAAGATGGTCAGAGATGGAGCTTGACGTACCAGCTCAGGAAGTCTATTCTAGGCATATGGTGCAGCAAGATAAAAGGAACGGAGTCTGGAGTTAGCAGTAGAGGAGAAGGGAGCAGATAAGAGCGATTTACCCAGTGAACTGAGTTCCCGGGGAGGAATGTAGGGAGAGATGAGAGTGGAAAGGTACTGAGGAGCTGCAGAGTGAATGCACTTATAGTGTATGTTGTCCTTGCTGAGTCTGTTTCTGCTAACAAAACCTTTTGTGGTAGTACTAGCCATGTTGATATTGATTAAAGGAATTGTGCCGAGAAGAGATGGCTTATGCAAAAGGCTGAACTCCTGAGAGGAGCTGATGCATAGAACAATGATCTTTATTAATCTTAACTCTCCATTTTCACCTTCTCTCCGAAGAGTGAGTTTTCAGTAAAAGGAGTAATCTGCTAACATTTTCATATAAACCAGAAGCTTGCAACCAAGCCAGGCATTTGACTTCAGTCTCCAAAACAGAAACCCTATAAGTTGCCCTGATAAGCCTCTGCTGGTATAAAAGTTAGTTGGGTTTGAGCTTGCACAGAAAAGACAGAGGGGGGCGGGGGAGAAACACCTTATCTTTTGAAAGATGGTGTGCATGGGCAGCAATTTGAGCAAAGAGCATAGCTCTTTGAAGAACTTTCTTCCCTGATTCATCTTACAAATGGAAATCCTTTCCCAAAGGAGTGTTTAAAAATTCTTTGCATTTCTCATATCTATTTCAACCACTACTGAAGAATGTGACAGATGGACCTTATTAAATTCTGGAGTTTGGATTTTATATTTTTACCCCCCCCCCCCCCCCCCCCCTGGTATTCTCTGGCAGCGGTCAGCATTTTTTTTAAATGCTTGTTTTCTCTGGCTAAATAATCCCCCAGTATTCAGTGCCAGGCCATGTCTGGGCACCGGCACTGAATATCGGGGAATAATTTTCAGTGAACTGGCCCCTGGAGCTTATGCGGGCCAAGGCCAATATTCAGCCAGGCCCACATAAAGCAGTTATGCAGGCCCCGGCTGAATGTCGGGCCAGGACTCACATAACCATTAAAAAAAAATTCCCCATGCCCCCTCCTTCCCCACTCCCCTCCCCAAGCCCACATTTTTTTATTTTTTGTTACATTTGTAACCCGCGCTTTCCCACTCATGGCAGGCTCAATGCGGCAGGCAATGGAGGGTTAAGTGACTTGCCCAGAGTCACAAGGAGCTGCCTGTGCCGGGAATCGAACTCAGTTGCTCAGTTCCCCAGGACCAAAGTCCACCACCCTAACAACTAGGCCACTCCTCCACATGATAAAAGCCTTTCCCAGAACCTCCCCCTCAACGTCCAGGTAGCCCCTCCCCCAGACCTGCCTGTACCCTCGTGGTCCAGCGGTGGTTATAGGGGGCAGGCGTGCAGCCCCCTCGCTCCTGCCCTTTGTGGCGCTGTTCTTTGTCATGGCAGCCATTTTAGAATAGTGCCGCAAGGGTCAAGAGTGAAGGTCCTGCATGCCTGCCCCCAATAACCCCACTGAACCACCAGGGATACAGGTAGGTCCAGGGGGGCCTAGTTGGATGGCTGGGGTGTGGTGGGGTTTTCCGGGGGGGGGAGGAATTCATGCCATGGGAAGGGGGAGGGAAAGGGGGCATTATCAGGAGGGCAGGAGGGGGCTTGAGGGCTCTTTCTTTAAAAAAAAAAAGTTATGTGGGTGCTGGTCCAAGTCCAATATTCAGTGCCAGCACTCGCATAGCTAAGCAACCTTATTTAGGACAGCTTAGCTGTCAGGGTGCCATCATTGAATAATGCCGGCAACCTCATAATCTTGGTTTCCTCCCCAGCATTGCCCACTTTTTATTTGGTTGGTCTATGGGGATATCCAGCAGCACTCTCCGGTTAAGTGCAGCTGAATATGCCCAATTAGGCGGCATGAAGCGATTTAAGCATGCAGGAGAGGCTTCTGTGCACTTAAATTGCTTTGAATATCCTCCCTCCCCCCAGTCTAATCTTTTGGAAACAGGTTGAGCAGTAAATGGATTCTGGAATGTACAGTATTGCTGGTCCTTGAGCATGCCATGAATAGGTAAAGTAGCAGTCGTTTTGGTGACCTTTGTCCTCTCGATATTCAAAATCATTTAACCAGCCAGGAACAGCACCTGGCCAGTTAAATGGTACTTAGCCAGGTATCCAGCGATATTCATTGGGAGATAGCAGGATGTCTCTCTCTGAATATTGCTGGTTAACGGATAGCCAGTTACATCAGCCAATATAATCAGCTATCCCCTGATTTTCAGTATGAATTTGGTGGCCATATTTGGCCGCGTGAATACCTCAAATATCTTTGGCCGGTTTAGTTTAACCGCTAAACAGCTGTGTTGGTGCTGAATATTCGTGCCTAATCGGCTCTGTTGTGTGATATAGCCAATTAATGGCTAGCCAAGAATACAGTGGTAAGATTATCGCCCTCTGAATATTTTTATTTTTATTTATTTTCAGCACTTAATATGACATAAGTGACCCTGAGGCGACTATGTGGTTTATAGTTTCTATTACAGGTACTTTGCACTGTCCCCTAATAGGCTAACAGTCCTAAGTTATGTATTGTACCTGGGACAATGTCACACGAATCTGCAGCGGGAATGAAACCCGGTTCCCCAGGTCCGCAATCTGCTGCATTAACCATTAGGCCGCTCCTCCATATCCGCAGTTAGGCACTAAAACGCTGTTTAACTGGCCAGGAGCTGTTCCTAGGTGGTTAAAACTTTTTTGAATATCGGCCACATAGAGTATTTCCACACACACACATGTGCTTTCGCACACACACACACACACAAAGAGAAAGAGAGAACATTTAGGAGGGGTAACCTGTAAGTTCAACCCTAGCCACCTTTTTGGGCAGACTGGATGGATCATGCTGATCTTTATCTTCCATCAATTATTTTGTTACTAAGTTATAAGCTCAAATTATAGAACTCAAGGAGTCTGTGAATACATTTTGTTAAACCTATGACAGTTTTTCTTTTTTCTGGTTAATTCACACCTCATCCATGTTATTTCAAACTTAGAAAGCTGAGCAAGTTTGACTTTTGAAAGATTTAAATCAATTCTTCAAGCTATGGTGATCAATAGTCTTGAATATTGTAATTCAGTTTATTTGGGTTTATGTGCATCATATACACAATTTCTTCAGATTATCCAAAATTCAGCTGCTCATCTTTTACTTGGGTTTTCATAATTTCAACATATTTCACATCACCTTAGTATACTACGTTGGTTTATGGTTGCCACAAGAATAAAATTCAAGATGTTGTTATTAATCTACCATGCATTGTATCATACCTCAGTGCATTATTTGGTGAATTTATTACAAATGTATGCACCTACTCAACATTTGAGGAACAAGGGGGGAGGCTGGTCATCTTGTTGTGTAAACTTTGTTGTCTTCCCACTTTGAGGACACTAGGAGATGTGCCTTTTGTGTTGGAGAGTCAAGAGACTGGGATCAATTCTCATTGGAATTTAAACACAACAGAATATGTCATCTTTCAAGAAGTAGCTGAAGATATATTTATTTACACTAGCATATGGGGGTTTCTGTGACCTAAGTTATAAGTTGCAAAGAATAGTTCCTGGGGAGGGATTTATGAATCTGTGGTTGAATTGATTATATCGATAAAGTGTTTGTTTTTATTTGTGAAGAGCTTTATTGTTATTTTGATATTATTTGGATTATGTTCATTGTGTATTTTTGACTAAGTATGTTTTATTTTTGTAATCTGCTTTGGAAAAGGACTATGAATAAATAAATCATTAAACCGTTATCAGAGGAGTGTGCGCTCCTTTGATAAATCAGCACCTTCTCTGGTTCTGCTTTTAGTGCTGTGCTAATGTTTATTTCAGCGATTCCAAAACTGTTCTGTGGCACCACGGGGGCCCCACAACAAAGTCCTAGGGGTGCTGCAACATGTTTTCCCCACCTCCCTCTCACTGCCACCAGAAGTATAGTCAGGTTTTGATGTCAGAGGGAGCAGACCTTTTTGTAAAATAGGCGCCAGTGCAAGGCTGAAGAGCCTGATCTGCATAGGCACCATTTCATTCAAAATCCATTTGAGGGAGCAGCTGCTCCCCTTGCACCCCACCTAGCTTACACCTCCGAGTGCCATCCAAGCCGCTACTGCTGCTTCCCTAGCAGCGCAAAACAAGCAGCAGCCGCAAAACAAACTGCAGCCACCACAGGGCCTTACTCTCCTTCAAAATTGGCTGATGGTCCTGCTCCTTCAGACGTCACTTCCTGTTCCGGGGCACAGCCGGAAACCACCTTGCAATGGCTGTAGCTTGCTTTGCCGTTGCTGCTGGTCTAGAGAAGCAGCAGTGGCAGGGATGGGGGTAAAGGGGGACAGAGAGGAGGCAGACGCTGGATTGGGGGGAGAAACAGGGATCTTAGGCTGTATGAGAGAGAGAGAGAGTGCAGAAGCTGAGTAGAAGGACTGGAGGGAGGAGTAGAGGCTGGATGAAAGTGGGGAGAGAAGGAAGGCAGAGACTGGATGGAAAGGGGGATGAGAAGGAGGGCATGCATGGGAATGCAGGCATCGGTGGCTGAAGCATGCCACTGATTTGCTCATTGCGCCAGCAGCATGAAGCTCGGGGCTTGGGCATCCCCATAGGCAAAGGTAGGACTCAACACTGTTGGGGGGGGGGGGGGGGGTGGAGGGAGAGAGACCTGAGAGCAAATGTGTAACTAGGGGCACCATTATCCAAGAAAGTTTGGGAGCCACTGGTTTATTTTAATATATTCTGAATAAATTAGAAGTGACTAGATCTTGTTCTTTTTTTAGGACAATTTTGTATGTGCATTGCCAAAGTAATACGTAAACCCCCAGATTCCATATAAGGCGCTCAAAATTGCGTGGCCAAATTTGGGCACAATCCTGAGATTCACACTCAACTAAATTGGGTAACGAGACAATTAACGTCAGTAATTGAGCACTAACAGTTAATTATTGATATTGGTACCAATTTGGATTTGTGCATGTATCTTGCTATATGCTAGTATATAAATCTGTGCACCCATATCCTATAGTACGTAATCCAAAAGGGGGTGTGGCCATGAGATGGGTATTCCCAAAATGTACACGCAGTGTTCTAGATGGTGTTATGAGTGGGCAAGTGGGCAACGGTATATACTAGAGGTTTTCAGCTTCTACCTGGATAACTTTATCCATTTAAGTACTAACTCTAATTGCGTTACTTAACCTTCTTCATTTTAAGACTACGTATTCAACAGTCCTACTTTTATGATTAGCTGAAAAGTTATCTGCTTTTATTTTGCAGCTGTCCTGCTGAATATTTACCTCAAAGTGGTTAAAATAAAAGAAGGAAATTGTTATATAAGTGTTACAAACAGTAAGATAAGAGTACAGAAAGGAGAAAAATGAGAACAGTTTCTAGGTTCTGGTGGTAGTTTGTGTTCCCCTAGCCAGCTTTTACTACTAATAATCATATCTATAGCACTACTAGACATATGCAGCGCTGTACACATTGTATTTGGGTACTTTCTCTGTCCATAGAGGGCTCACAATTTAAGTTTTTGTATCTGGGGCACTGCCCGGGAAAGTGACTTTGCCCATCACAAGGAGCTGCAGTGGGAAGTGAAACCCAGGTTATCAGGATCAAAGCTTCTGCACAAACATTTAGGCTACTCCTCCAGTCTGTCTTTTCTGGTGTGTTGGCTGCTCTAGCTGTTGTTTCTACTGCTTCTTCCAGTATTATACCAAAGTGAATCTTTGAATTTGTTTCTTAGTTGTGGGGAAATATGCATTTTTGATATCTTTGTATGCTGTTCAGCTCTAGAGTAAATACATTTTCACATTGTGCCCTTGTTACAAATCAGTGATGAGGTGTGCTGTGACAGCTGGGAGATTGAGACCCCATCACATTTCACTAGGCCATCTTAACTGGATTTGAACTGGTGGCTTAGAGGTGAAAGACTTTATCATGCTGTTGCTATTCCCTAGAGCTGCTCATTCCCCATTAAAAGTAAGACGACAGAGCATTATTAGCAGTGGATAATACAGGATTAGCTTAGTGATTAGAATGCGGAACTGGGAACTAGGAAATGCAGTTGTAGTCTAGCTTTTGCTCTGACACAGATAACTACATGGAGAGTCATTTTATAATAGATCACCTACAATAGGTGTCTCTTATGGGCCTATTTTACAAAGATATGTGGAGCCCCTTTTTGCATAGAATATAGAGTTCGAAACTGAGACATCCAAATCAGCATGTGCTCAATTCTGTTGGCATTTTAGAAAAGAATATGCCAACTTAAAGCCTACCTGCAGCTGCTCATGTGTATCTGCCATTATGTGCAGCAAGAGCATCCATTTTTTACAAATTTACACATGGGAAAAATCAACAGAGGAAGTGCGGCAGTTTAGACAACTGTTGACACTTACACATAGCGGCACTTATACATCTATGTCAGCCATTTTGCAAGTGAGCCCTGCTAATTTAATACAGAGTCCACCAACATTATTTTTAATTTGGAGTGAGAAATAAAAAGAAAAATGGGGATTAAGGAGGATACATCTAATAATCCCTCTTTTATAGGACTGACTGAAACAAACCATTTTTAGAAACCTATAGCCAGTGAACAGCTGCCTCACATGGAATGATTTCTAATATGTGATCATTTGACACATTGCAAAAGAGAATTTCCAGCAGATTGAGAGCAAAGATTTCTAGTGGGAGATGGGTCTTCAGTAGACTTACCAATGGCAATGGATGGACAAGGTGCAAAGTGATATGCTCACTAAAGGTATCCCAACATAAGCCTTGTGACTGTATCAGCATTGTCTGTAAACATAATTACAGGCAAAACAAGATTTAAATAAATAAAATCTCAACTTCTCTCCCATCAGCCCCCGCACAACAATTAAACCCTCAAGGATATGTTCCTTCCCTCAAACTAACCTTGCTTTCTCTTTCCTTTTCTGGTAAATGCATGCACATTAACCTTGTTGATGGTGGGTTGCAATCATTCATTTAGTTTGCCTAATTTGAGAGGGGCAAAAGGTAGGGAGCATAGATTAGTGGCAGAGTGTGAATTTTCTCTCTCTTCCATGGGATGGCATTGATTAGCTTTCTCCCTACCCCTCTTCCTCCCCCCCCCCCCCCCCACACACACACACACTTTAATACTCTTCTAGCCGCCACCAGTCTCAGCCTTTCCAACTGCTCAGTTGCAACTGCATCAGGGTAACACAATAACATTTTCAACTTTTGTATTTGTTTATTTTATTTTTTTTCACATTTTCTCTCCACTTGTATGCCATATATTAAAAAAAAAAAGTGGAAGGAAGACCATATACCCTGCTAGGCTAACCACTTTTACCGTATAGTGTGTCGATGAATTCCAGAGCTTAACTGATGAAGAAATACTTTCTCTGATTTGTTCTAAATGTACTACTTAGTAACTTCATTGCTTGCCCCCAAGTTCTTGTACTTTCGGAAAGAGTAAAGTGATTCTCATTCCACTCTTAATATATATATGGGAATTGTTTTATCCCTTCTATGATTTTGGTTACCCTTCTCTGTACTTTTTCTAATTCTGCTATATCTTTATTGAGATGCTGTGACCTGAATTGCACACAATATTTGGGTACAGTTGCAACATGGAGCAATACAAAGGCATGATAGTCTGTTGTATTCTCCATTTCTTTCCTAACATTCTGTTTACTTTTATGGCCAATGCTGCACACTGGGCAGAGTTGTTTTTTTCAATGTATTATCAACAATACCTAGATTCTTTTCCTGGGTGGTGATTCCTAATGCGGAACCTTGCATCATATAGCTAAAGATATGAATATATGTTTCCTATATTCATCAATTTGTACTTCCTCATATGAAATTGTATCTGCCATTTGGATGCCTAGTCTCTTAGTCTCATAAGATCATCTTACAATTTCTTACGATCCAGTGGCATAGCCTGACAGCCAATTTTGTGTGGGCCTGAGTCCAAGTTGGGTGGGCACAACATTTTCTCTGCCCCCACCCTACCCCAGCATCACGCAACTCAATAAAAATACTTTATCTAATTGGGATCCACAATCTCCGTCAACTGAAGATTCCTCTGAAGGTGGCCAAAACTTCCTTTTACCAAGTTTGGCAGGCAGCAGCTACCTATCAAATTCCACAGTATCAACTAGCTTATTTTTATCCATATATTTATTCACCTTTTGCAGAGGTCATAACATTATTTAAAGTTGTTAAATTGCATGTGGACTTTGAGAACCATAAAAAATGGGAAAACTGGGCATCCAAAATGCAGATGAAATGTAATGTGAAAAGTGCAGTGATGCATATTAGGAAGAATAACCCAAGTTATAGCTACATGATAGGTTCCATATTAAGAGTCACCACCCAGGAAAAGTGATCTAGGTGTTATCATGGACAGTACATTGAAGTTTTCTGCTCAGTATATGACAGCAGGCAAAAAAGCAAGCAGAATTTAGAATTTATTAGGAAAGGAATAGAGAACAAAACAAATATTATGTGTCTTATTGCTCCATTCTACTACTGCTATATTGAGCACTGTGTGCAATTTATCTCAAAATTGATACAGCGAAATTTGAAATGTATTAAAAAGGGCAACCAAAATTATTAAAAAGCTGGAACGACTCTCACATGAAAAGGTTAGGGCTCTTCAGCTTGGAGAGAGTCAGCTAAAGGGAGATAATAACAGAGGTCTTCAAAATCTGAATGGAGTGGAACGCATAGATGTGAATCATTTCATATTTCATCTTTAATTGATATACCACCCAATCATGAAATATTAAAGTGGTTTACAGTCGATAAGCAGGTGTGTGTGGGAAAGTAAAGTAGAAAAACATAAAAGAAGCCTAGGTTGCATTTCAAGGGAGAAAATATAAAACAGAAAAGGTCACCTAACATCAATGTTTTTTTTGTAGGAAAAAAGGTACCGTACTCATTATGGGCAGGGTCACCATCTATGGCTCCACCCCTATGGTAGCCACACCCCTTTTACCAGCCATGGTGCATATAAACAGGTATCACTGAAAATGCTATACCAGTATAGGAGAATAAAGTAACGTGATTTTTTTTCATTATAAATAATTTATGTAAGCTATTACAGCTCCAGTATATCCAGTGCAAAATAAGACAGCAGATGTAAATTTTCAGTTGGACATATTCCAAACACTAAAATGAAAATAAAATGATTTTTTATTCCTTTGTTGTCTGGTGACTTTGTTTTTCTGATCATGTTGGTCCCAGTCTCTGATTCTGCTGCTATCTGTACCCTTAACCCCATTTCCAGGGCTTGCTTTCCATTTATTTCTTTACTTTCCTCATTTCTTCTTCATTTCTTGCCCTACATCCATAGGTAAAAGCTAGTGGGTCCTCCGCGGACTTACATAGTAACATAGTAACATAGTAGATGACGGCAGAAAAAGACCTGCACGGTCCATCCAGTCTGCCCAACAAGACAAACTCATATGTGTATACCCTACCTTGATTTGCACTTGCCCCCTTCAGGGCACAGACCGTACAAGTCTGCCCAGCAGTATTTCCCGCCTCCCATCACTGGCTCCGGCACAGACCGTATAAGTCTGCCCTCCACCATCCTCGCCTCCCAACCACCAACCTCTCTTCCCCCACCTGCTCCGCCACCCAATTTTGGCCAAGCTTCTGAGGATCCATTTCCACCGCACAGGATTCCTCCATGCATATCCCACGCATGTTTGATAAATAAAATGGGCAACAGAATTGTCAAAAAAAGCAAAAAGAAAAGAATGGAGGAGTCACTGAAAAATATTCAGAATGTCCAATACTGCTAACAGATGAAGACCAACTGAGGGGGAGCTGCATCCTGAAGGAGAACTCTGGTGAATGTAAAAAAAAAAAGGTCTTTAGGACTCTTGTGAAAGTATCAAATGTGGTCATGTAATTTAACGGTGTGAATCAATGAACCTTAGTATAACATTTTACAAAAGAAAAATTCTGAAATACTACCAGCAGTTATTAATACCTTTCCAGATTTTCACATTCCGACTGTAATTAGACAACTATTTATTTTTTGCCTCTGTATTACTCTGCAGACCCTTTTCCACTTACTGCCTATCATTTACCTGCTGCCACTGTTGGGTAGCTTTCTGTTTGGCACGATTCTCCAAGAACTGCTTGGCAAATTCCTTGGCTTCTGGGGTGTCTCCAAGGTATGCTCGAATATAGTCATGGACTTCATAAGGCGATTCCACTTCCTTCCACTTGACTGGAGGAGTTATAGAGTGGATCCAGCTTTTGCCTATCTTCCCTCTCAGTGTCCTGTCCTGACGGAAACAGGAAATTACATCAGAGGAAGGTGGGACACTGAGAGGGAAGGCTGGAGGTGATCCTGCTACTTTCACTGCTGCCACCGCCACTGCAACTTGAGGTAAAATAAAAGATTTAAATACAGGGCAACAGGAAGGAAAGGAAGGCTATCTAGAAGCTGAGGGTGGGCAGGTGAGCCGGCCCTGGGAAAAAAGGTGCCGGTACACTGTACCGGCGTGTACCAGCACAAGAAAAGCACTGCCTAACATAGAAAAGGAAGGGAGGTTGTCAAAACATTAAAGACAAGTGAAGGGTTGAGGTGTGGATGGGGAGACAAGGTAAAGAAACCTATGATCAACCAGACGTTATTTGGAGTTACTATAACCCTCTTGGATGACATTACAATCTTGAGAAATTCTTAGACTCACACCTCACACTTGATTATGGAAAAAAGTGGAATTATTAGTTTGGAATATTTTTTGGGTATAAGAATAGTCTGGTGCAGGCTCAAGTGTTGTCGTTTCTGGACTATTAAATTGCAGTGTTGTTGGGATTACCAGTAAAAGGGGATGGGATTTGTTATACTGCTTTTCCGTGGTTATAATCAAAGCAGTCTCCGTATTCTATAGAAATACTTATTTTGTACCTGAGGCAATGGAGGGTTAAGGGCTTCTTTTACTAAGGTACGCTATCGTTTTTAGTGCCCGCTAATATTTAGGGTGCGCTAAATGCTAGAGACGTCCATTTGTTCCTATGGACATCTCTAACGTTTAGAGCACCCTAAATATTAGCGCGAGCTAAAAATGCTAGCGTGCCTTAGTAAAAGAGGCCCTAAGTGACTTGCCCAGAGTCATAAGGAGCTGCAGTTCCCCTATTTCTCAGGCCACTGCACTAACCATTAGGCTACTTCAGAGACTTCAGGTTATTGAGATAGCTGCCAAGATGATTTTTGGAAGAAAAAAGAATCGAGTTTCCCCTTTCTTATATGAATTATATTGGTTGCCAATAAATGGAAAGATTGCCTTTAAGTTGATGCCTGTGATATTGAAAATTCTTAATGGTCTGACCCCCACCATATTAGGCTTTATATGTTTATCTCTTTGTCCCTACATGGAACTCATGATCTCAAAATGATCTTTGTCTTTAGCTATTGATGATTATATGTTGTTTTTTTAAAAATCAATGATTATGTATTACTAAGCATTGGACAGTGTCCAACAATGTGGAATTCTGTCTCACTAGAAGTTAGTCAGTTTCCCATAAAGACTTTAGAATGGGGTCTAAAAACTTGTTTTTTGTTTTTGATTAAACAAAAAGTTTGTTAGATGGGAGACATAATTTATGACTATATAATTGTATATTGATGTTATGATTTTATGGACTGTGTTGCATGCAGTCTGCTTTGAACTTTTATGGTAAGATGGAATATAAAAACATAAATGAAATTAAATCTCACCTATACTCTTCCATTTGTTTGCACCCCCCCCCCCCCCCCCACACACACTTATGCCATTTGCTCTGTATTTGCTCCCCCCCCTACCAGTGGTGATGCTAGGTGGGGCAAAAAATTGGTAGGGCCATGGTCCCTGTGGCCCACCCCATTCTTCTGCCTATACTCTCTCTCTCCCTTCCCCTCCTCCAGCACACTCTCTTCACACACTGTGTGAAGTAACACAAAACCCTGAAAATGGGCACTCAGGAGTTTACCATACCAGCACCAAGTCCACAATCTCAAAGTATATAAGCAGTATACCTCCAGTTGTGGGGGAAAGAAGATAAGCCAGACTGTTAGATTCCTGCACACAACCTACAGTGGTGGAAATAAGTATTTGATCCCTTGCTGATTTTGTAAGTTTGCCCACTGACAAAGACATGAGCAGCCCATAATTGAAGGGTAGGTTATTGGTAACAGTGAGAGATAGCACATCACAAATTAAATCCGGAAAATCACATTGTGGAAAGTATATGAATTTATTTGCATTCTGCAGAGGGAAATAAGTATTTGATCCCCCACCAACCAGTAAGAGATCTGGCCCCTACAGACCAGGTAGATGCTCCAAATCAACTCGTTACCTGCATGACAGACAGCTGTCGGCAATGGTCACCTGTATGAAAGACACCTGTCCACAGACTCAGTGAATCAGTCAGACTCTAACCTCTACAAAATGGCCAAGAGCAAGGAGCTGTCTAAGGATGTCAGGGACAAGATCATACACCTGCACAAGGCTGGAATGGGCTACAAAACCATCAGTAAGACGCTGGGCGAGAAGGAGACAACTGTTGGTGCCATAGTAAGAAAATGGAAGAAGTACAAAATGACTGTCAATCGACAAAGATCTGGGGCTCCACGCAAAATCTCACCTCGTGGGGTATCCTTGATCATGAGGAAGGTTAGAAATCAGCCTACAACTACAAGGGGGGAACTTGTCAATGATCTCAAGGCAGCTGGGACCACTGTCACCACGAAAACCATTGGTAACACATTACGACATAACGGATTGCAATCCTGCAGTGCCCGCAAGGTCCCCCTGCTCCGGAAGGCACATGTGACGGCCCGTCTGAAGTTTGCCAGTGAACACCTGGATGATGCCGAGAGTGATTGGGAAAAGGTGCTGTGGTCAGATGAGACAAAAATTGAGCTCTTTGGCATGAACTCAACTCGCCGTGTTTGGAGGAAGAGAAATGCTGCCTATGACCCAAAGAACACCGTCCCCACTGTCAAGCATGGAGGTGGAAATATTATGTTTTGGGGGTGTTTCTCTGCTAAGGGCACAGGACTACTTCACCCGCATCAATGGGAGAATGGATGGGGCCATGTACCGTACAATTCTGAGTGACAACCTCCTTCCCTCCGCCAGGGCCTTAAAAATGGGTCGTGGCTGGGTCTTCCAGCACGACAATGACCCAAAACATACAGCCAAGGCAACAAAGGAGTGGCTCAGGAAGAAGCACATTAGGGTCATGGAGTGGCCTAGCCAGTCACCAGACCTTAATCCCATTGAAAACTTATGGAGGGAGCTGAAGCTGCGAGTTGCCAAGCGACAGCCCAGAACTCTTAATGATTTAGAGATGATCTGCAAAGAGGAGTGGACCAAAATTCCTCCTGACATGTGTGCAAACCTCATCATCAACTACAGAAGACGTCTGACCGCTGTGCTTGCCAACAAGGGTTTTGCCACCAAGTATTAGGTCTTGTTTGCCAGAGGGATTAAATACTTATTTCCCTCTTCAGAATGCAAATAAATTCATATACTTTTCACAATGTGATTTTCCGGATTTAATTTGTGATGTGCTATCTCTCACTGTTACTAATAACCTACCCTTCAATTATGGGCTGCTCATGTCTTTGTCAGTGGGCAAACTTACAAAATCAGCAAGGGATCAAATACTTATTTCCACCACTGTATATATCTACAGAATCCCATACTATAGTCACACATGGAAAACAAAGCATTAGAAAAATAAGAGACTAAAAATTAAACAAATATGCAGACAAAAAAATTAAATAGAAACTCCCCCCCCAAAAAATGTCTGTTAACACAAAAGAAAGAGAAACAGAAATGTATTTCCTCTTGTGCAGAACAAAAATAAGTAATGCACATTTTCAAGGCTGTCATTTTTCATTTTCTAAAAACTGAAAGTAAATATTTTGTACTTCCGTTGGATCATTTTATTTTTCCAGTTGATTTGACCCTGTTCTCCATCTGTCACGCTCTCTTGTTTTTGCTTGTCCTTTTCCAGGATCTCATTTCCATTCTGTTTCTTCACTCCCCCTGTTTTAATCCCGTTAACTCTCTGATATCAATCCTTCTGTTCAGTAAAGTGTCTTACCTTCTTTTAGCTAGATTTAGTTCCTCCTTTCCCCCCTCCATCTCTGTGTCCATTTCATATGCTTGCTCCTCTAGTTGTCCCATTTCCACCTGTGTCTCGTTACTTTGTCCAAGGAGGTTTGATAACTTGAGTCGGCAAGAGCCTATCTGGCCCATTATGTAGGCTGAAGCCAGTAGGCGGAGCTTGTCGCCTTGTCAGTTTCATTGTTCTAGGTGTACAAAGGTGGTGGCAGCTGCATTGGGAAGAATTAAAAACTCCTTGGGTGGAGTGGGTGGAGACCAGCTTCAGCCTTGTGACATCATGCCGTCTCTTGTTATCAAACCTCCTTGACTTTGTCATCCTCCTAGTCCCATCTTTCAGCCATTTTCTAGTTCCCCATTTCCATCCTCTGTATTTATTCCATACCCAGCCCTATTTACCTTTGCCGCTCATCTGCTTACTAACACCATTCCTTCCAGATCAGTGTCTAGGTCATTCATTCGATATACTGCCTTTCTGTGGTTCAACAAAAGTGACTTAATATTATATAGAGGTTCTTTCTTTGTCTCTTCACACTCTTAAGTTTTGCACCCGGAGCAATAGGGTTAAGTGATTTGACCAGGGTCACAAGGAGCCTCAGTCAGAATCAAACTGGGTTCTCCTGAGTCTCAGCCACCTTGACCCTTTCTTACATCTTACCACCTTATCCAGATACCGTTTTCGTTTTTGACTTCCAATGTCACCCTTCCTCACCTCCTCCTTCCTCTTTCCTTAGTTTCTCACTCTCTTCATAGCCCTCTACCTCTGTCTCCCCTTCCTCAGCATCTATTGTGCCACTTCTCTTGTTATCCCCCCCATCCCCAGCATGCACCCATATACCTGCTCCTCCAGTAATCACTTACCTTGCCTTTCCTATTTGCTCCTAGCTTCTATCCCTCTTTTCCTCCATCTCCACCTTCCATTGCATAAGCTCTTGCTTCACCCCACCACAATGTCTGTCCTCCTCTTAAGAGCATAAGAATGTAAGAATAGCCATACTGGATCAGACCAGTGTCCATCTAGCCCAGTATCCTGCTTCCAACAGTGGCCAATGCACATCACAAGTACTTGGAAGAAACCCAATTAGTAGAAACATTCCATGCTACCAATCCCCTAACATCAACCACTACCTCCCACTCCCACTCACTAACATCTTCCCTCTTCGTCTAGCTCCAGAATCAGACCCTTCTTTCAAAATCCCCTTCTCTCAAGTCATTAGCCTCGTGCTAGCCCTCAGCCTCCTTGTCTCAGCCCCAGCATGACACCCTTCTCCTTAATCAGCCCATTTTTCTCAACTCCACCCCAGTATCTGTCTGTTAGCATCTGTCACCTTCTCACATCATTTGTCAGTGTTAGCCTCCATGTCTCTTCCCCTTGCCCTCCCTCCCTCCAAATCTAGCATCTCCCATCTATCTCCTTATTCTCTCCTCCCTGGTGTCCAGTTTTTCCCCTCTCTCACCCCAAAGTGGTCCAGCATCTTTCATCTCCTCCTCAGTCCACTCCCTCCACGCAAATCTCCCCTCATCCTGTGACTATTAGCGCTAAGAAGAAATGAAAGAGCTGTCTTCATAGAGCGTGTAATTGCCATTATATAATACTACTGTAAGTCAGCATTTACATGCCAACATTTAGGCATGACCACTTGATAAAAATGTGCACACCTGTTAGTTCTGTATAATGCATGCAGTAGAATATTTGGAATTTCCATGATCTGCCCATGCCTCTCCCACATGAATGGCCCCTCTGCAATTAGTGCTAATATATGTGCACACTTTGTAGAATAGAGCTATAACTGCTAATTTGTGCTAGTTAAGGCCAATTATTGCTAGTTATTTCCAATTAAGCACCAAGGCCAATTAAGTAATTAAGTTATGCACAGAACTGGTATTATTCTATAACTACACAAGTAACTGTGTGGCTTTATAGAATTAGAGGGTATGTGTCTCTGTTGTGTAAGGATTGACTCCTTCCCTGCACAAAGATCTGCAGCATCCACGGCTGACACAGTGAACAGGTGATCTGGGCAGGGAATCAAACCCAAATCCTTTCACATAGTAGCAAATTGAACTGCTACTGCCTGCTGTGCTTCTACAAAGCTACAAGTAGTATGTAAATTTACCAGTTAACTAGTCGGGATCTCTTATTTTCTTACATTGTGTCTACCTAGTTCATAGTCTGTTATGTACAGGTGCTGCAAGATCTGTTGGGCTGTATACCAGCAGTTACACAAGCTGACAGGAGAATGTTTAAAAAAAAGCCCTTGTTGCATCATCCAGGCATTTGGTTTTACTTTACATTTTATCCTGTGTCTTCACACTGAATTTTGTTTTGCAATAAAAGATTAAGCAGTATCTTGCCTTTCCCTTGGGGGTTCATCTCATCGCTTGCTATAGCGAGATTGTACAGAGGGGAGTAAATTGCTCTGCCGTCTGTTGAGCCTGACTTAGCACATTCCGGTGGCATTTCATATCTCATCATCTCCTCCTTTCTCCTTTCTCAGTTCTCAGTATCCGAGGAGCTCAGGAGGAAGAACCCACAGACCCTCAACTGATGCGATTGGATAACATGCTGCTGGCGGAGGGGGTTGCAGGCCCTGAGAAAGGTGGGGGGTCGGCTGCAGCGGCGGCGGCAGCAGCGGCAGCAGGAGGGGCCGGCTCAGATAATTCCGTGGAACACTCAGACTACAGAGCCAAACTATCACAGATCCGACAGATCTACCATACAGAGTTGGAGAAATATGAACAGGTAACTCCCTCTTCAAAAGGTACATAGTTATGGGTAGAGCAACAGTCAACCTCTCTGAAAAATAAAATGCTGAGTGCAAAATAATGCAGTCTCACTGTTACAGGTGTAAATGTGTGTTTATAGTACATAGCCCTAAACCAAAAAAACACCAGTAGAAAAAGGGAGGCAGTGAGAGGTGATATCAAACCTGAAGCACTTTGCTCAGTTCTAGAGGTCATGTGAGGGGATAGTAGCAGTTTAGAGATCACAAACCTTAGACAGGGTGGTCAAATAACTGAAAATATATACTGTGCAGGAAAGAAGGAAAGAGGGCTATAACGGTAACATAAAAATAACTAGCAGGCTCCAATGGTATGCTTCTCAGAAAAGAAAACTCAAGGACAGTGAATCATGACAAAAATTGTGACAGAATTTGAGTGTGCTTAGGACAGGTGCAGAGAGTGGTGGTGAGGGAAGGAGAAGGGTAGAGATGAGCAGGTTGTGAAGGAATAACTGGTTGAAGAGGTCTCTAATTGGCAACAAACAATAAGAGGCTGTTGGCTACCATGAAAACACTAAGTATAAAAAATTGTTTTTCTGAGATTCAGACTTGATCAGTGAAACTCACAGAAATCCTGATAACCTCCTATGTGTATCTGTGAAGTCTAGTCAAATGTTTCACCGGACATCTGTTATGTGATATTATAAGCTACCAAAGGCTATGCTATGGATATTACTTTCCTGGAACATATGGGGTGACAGTGGACAGTTCTTATATAGTAATGTAGTAAATGACGGCAGATAAAGATCTGCATGGTCCATCCAGTCTGCGCAACAGTCACATTCATTATCAAATCATTATTGAACAATCCAGAAGTAGTATTACAACATTATGCTGCCTAAGTTCCACTTTACTATGTCTTCCCCTCCCCCACTGAGCTATACAGCACGTGATCTGAATGTGGTATAAAAAAATGTATTCTTGATCCTGATCTGTGCTTTCGATTTTCAGGACTCAGATTGTAAAACTCTGCCTGGCACTGACCCTACTTCCCAATTACTGAAGTTGCCATTGAAAGCCACTTCAACCATTCCTGATCTATCCTGCCATGTATGGGATACAGACTGTAAAAGTATGTCCGACATTGGCCTCACTTTCCCATGGCTGGAGCTGCCATCTAAGCACCATTCCTGCCCATCGTAAATGAACGTACAGCTGTTGATACTATCCTCTTTCTTTTTAGGGATCTTTGTGCTATGCATTTTTGAATTCTGTTACTGTTTTTTGTCTCCACCACATCCACTGGGAGGGCATTCCAGGGATCCACCACCCTCTCCGTGAAAAAGTATTTCCTGATGTTACTCCTAAGTCTACCATCCCACAACCTCAATTTATGTGCTCTAGTTTTACTGCTTCTTTGTCTCTGGAGAAGATTTGTTTCTAGATTGGTATCATTCAAGTATTTAAATATTGTCATCGTATCTCTTCTATCCCTTCTTTCCTCTAGGTCTATGTCTCTTGGTGCAATCCTGATATCATTTTTGTTGCCTTCCTCTAGACTGCTTCAAATCATCTGACATCCGTAGCATGATACGGCCTCCAGAGCTGAACACAATATTCTAAGTGGGGTATCACCAATGACTTGTACAAGGACATTAACACCAGGGACGTATCTGTGTGGGGAAACGGGGGCCTGGGCCCCCGTAGATTTGGGCCTAGACCCCCCTGCCGACGACCCTCCCCACCCCCCTCCTGCCGCCAACCCGCTGTCGTCTATATTTGCTGGCGAGAGGCCCCAACCCCCACCAGCTGAGGTCCTCTCTTCCGTTGCAGCAAAGCTTCCTGTTCTGAGTCTGACGTCCTGCACGTACAACGTGCAGAACGTCAGACTCAGAATTTGAAACTGAAGGAAGCTTTGCTGTAACGGAAGAAAGGACCTCGGCTGGTGGGGGTTGGGGTCCACCGCCAGCTTTGCAACGGAATGACCTCGGCTGGCGGGGGTTGGAGTCCCCCCGCCAGCAAAGGTAGGCGACAGCGGAGGGGGAGGGTTGGCGGCGGAGGAGGGTTGGAGAGGGTCGTCGGCAGGGGGGGGTCAAAGTTGGCGGCGGGGTGGGCGGCGGCACCGGGGGGGGGGGCTAAAATGTGCCCCCTCACTCTGGCTCTGGCCCTCCTCCCGCCGACGTCCAGATACGCCTCTGGTTAACACCTTTTTATTTCCATTTATTTAGTCTTATATCCCACATTATCCAAGTCAAGCTTGTTTCTATGTGGCTTACAATGTAACAGGATCCATTATGCATGGTTTACATTGTGATAGCTATAGTCAACAGGTTAACAGCGTAATGAAGGACTTATTATGATAACTAGTTGAATAGAGAACTGCATCAGCATTAACACCTCTCTTTTTCTGCTGGTGATTCATCACCATCCTTCTGGCTACGCCCACTGCTTTGTCACATAGTTTCACAGCCGTGAAATCCTCAGACGCAATCACCCCAAGGTCTCTTTCCTGATCCATGCATATTGGCTTCTCGCTCACCTAGAACATATCTTATTTGTATTTTTATTTCTCAAGTATATCGCTTTGCACTCCTTCACATTAAATTTTAACTGCTAAACATTAGAACACTAGTAAAAGAGGCCCGTTTCAGAGCAGATGATACGGGCGCTAGCAAGGTTTTCGTCGCCAACACCCCCTCTCCCTCCCTCGCAAACCCCTTCGTTGTTCTGCCATTGCTCCGCCCCCAACGTCATGACGTTTGATGCGAGGACGGGGCCCGGAGCGATTTCCCACCTCCCTGCCTCCCTCCCTGCCAACCCCGTCGTTGTTCTGCTATTGCTCCACCCTCGAGGGCGGGGCCCGAAGCGATTTTGGTGGCTTCACCACCACGAACCTTCAAACCTTTTTTGAAGGAAGTCAGGGCTTGGCTTCACTGACATCAGTGTCCTCAGAACGTTGAGGGTGAGTTTTATTATAGTAGATTCTTCTAATGTTTGTAGATCTCTTCTCATGTTTTCTGTTCTATTGGGGGTGTCCACTTCAGAGTGAGGGAGTAGCCTAGTGGTTAGTGCAGTGGCCTGAGAATCAGGGGAACCGGGTTCAATTCCCATTGAACGCCTTGTGACTCTGGGCAAGTCACTTAACCCTCCATTACTCCAGGTACAAAATAAGTACCTGTATATAATATGTAAATTGCTTTCATTTGTAACCACAGAAAGGCGGTATATCAGATCTCCATCCCCTTTCCATTCTGTTGCAAATCTGTGTCATCTGCTAAAAGACACACTTTCCATCTAACCTGTCAGCGTTGTCACTCACAAATGCTGAAAGAAGTGTCGGTACCAACAAGCATATACAATATGTTACGAAAAACACTCAGATGTGTGATATACTACTACTACTACTAATACTACTAACAAACATTTCTAAAGCGCTACTAGTGTTACGCAGCACTGTACAATTCAAACATAGAAGGACGGTCGCTGCTCAAAGAGCTTACAATATAAAAGACAAGAGAACAATCTAAAGACAAGTGAACAATCTAGAGGACGAGTGAACAGTTAATCTGATAGGGTGAATAGATTGGGGCATTTTATATTTCTCAAGCGGTTAGGCGCCGAAGGCAGCATTGAAGAGGTGAGTTTTAAGCAGAGATTTGAAGATGGGTAGGGAGGGGGCATGGCGTATGGGTAAAGGAAGATTATTCCAGGCATAGGGTGAGGCAAGGCAGAATGAGCGGAGCCTGGAGTTGGCAGTGGTGGAGAAGGGTACTGAGAGAAGGGCTTTGTCCTGTGAGCGGAGGTTGCGGGCGGGAACATAGGGGGAGATGAGGGTGGAGAGGTAGTGAGGAGCCGCAGACTGAGTGCATTTGTAAGTAAGGAGGAGGAGCTTGAATTGTATGCGATATCTGATCGGAAGCCAATGAAGTGATTTAAGGAGAGGGGTGATATGAGTATATTGGTTTTGGCGGAATATAAGACGTGCAGCAGCGTTCTGAACGGATTGAAGGGGGGATAGATGGCCGAGTGGGAGGCCAGTGAGGAGTAAGTTGCAGTAATCAAGGCGAGAGGTAATGAGAGCATGGACGAGAGTTCTGGTGGTATGCTCAGAGAGGAAAGGGCGAATTTTGCTGATGTTGAAGAGGAAGAAGCGACAGGTCAAGGTTGGCAGTCTGTTGGATATGCGCAGAGAAGGAGAGGGGGGAGTCGAAGATGACTCCGAGGTTGCGGGCAGATGGGACGGGGAGGATGAGGGTGTTATCAACAGAGATAGAGAGTGGAGGAATACTGACTACATATATGTGACCTAATATAACACAATATAAACCCTTTATTTAGGAAAAACTAAGTGTAGATGATATAGGTAAGACATATATGTATAATGGAAAAGGTCTATATAATACCTAAGGAAGACAAGTGTAAAGGGTTTGTGTTCCTAAGCTAAACCTGTTATGATAATAGGTATATATGAGTAATGTAGATAGGAAACCGGTCCCTTGGCACTCCTTTGTTAAAGAGGTATGTATGTACATATATATTTAGAATATTAAATTTGATTCTACAAGTTTCGGATATGATAGCAAATTTGAAATGCATGCATATAACTTTGAAATTGGATTGGAATTTTAATTTCAAAAGGTGTACCATAGTTTTTAAAACATAAGCACTTTTGTTTTTGGACCTTAAGGTATAAAAGTGAGTCATGACTTTATTTGTTGGCAGATTCATAAAACCAAAGTTAATGGACAGGGTTAAAGATGCTATGGCCAAAGGTAAAACCAAGAATTGAACCATATTTACTATAGCATAACATAACAAAAACCGGTATAGTGCTAACAGTATTTACTAGGTATTAACTGATTAGTCCTGGAACCACCCAGAGGTTAGTGTTAGACATGACTGTCTTTAACATTAAAGAGTTAGTGAATTAGTAATGTAAACTTTTCATTTCCCTTCTCACCTTCCAGAGAAGCAGTAAGCTCTGTAAAGAAAGAAAAGATTAATAAGCCTCTTCCAAATCATGGGGTGATTGTACTTGCTTCCTATTTGTAATCTGGAACAAAATAGAACAGAATTAGTGATGAATATGAACCTGATATTGCAGATAACCAGTAATTTTCCTTCTTCTCAAGATGAATGACTTCCCATACCTTTTTTGTAGCTTTTCTTTGCACCGCTTCCAGTCTTTTTACATCTTTAGCAAGATACAGCCTCCAAAACTGAACACAATACTCCAAGTGGGGCCTCACCAACGACTTGTAGAGGGGCATCAACACCTCCTTCTGGCCACGGCCGTCACCTTGTCAGATTGTTTCTTCACCTTCAGATCCTAGAACACCAACACCCCAAGGTACCTCTCCTGAGTCGAGCTTACTAATCTCTCCCCTCCTATTCGGTATCGCTCTTTTGGATTTCTGCACCCCAAATGCATCACTGTGCAGTTCTTGGCATTAAATTTTATCTTCAAAAATGTTTTCTAGGTTCAGTAAGTTAATTTCCTCTGGTATATGATTAAATCACTCTCTTATACTTTATACCAGTCTGGTATAAAGTATAAGAGAGTGATTAAATTTTATCTGCCAGACTCTCGACCATTCTTCTAACTTTTGGAGATTCTTTCTCATTGTTTCTACTCCCTCCAGGGTATTCACTCTATTGGGTATCTTCGTGTCATCTGCAAAATGGCAAACCTTTCCTTCCAACTCTTCAGCAATATCTCTCACAAATATATTAAACAGAATAGGCCCCAGCACCGACCCCTGAGGAACTCCACTGCTCACCTTCCTTTTCTCCGAGCGGATTCCATTTCCCATCACCCTCTGCCACCTGTCGGTCAACCAGTTTCCTATCCTGTTCACCACTTTCAGTCCTAAGTTCAGCCCTTTCAGCTTATTCACAAGTCTTCTGTGTGGGAATGTATCAAAGGCTTTGCTGAAATCCAGGTAGATTACATCTAGCTCACGTCCTTCATCCAGTTCTTTGGTCACCCAGTCAAAGAAGTCAATCAGATTCATTTGGCAGGATTTTCCTTTGGGAAAGCCATGTTGCTTCAGGTCCTGTAACCCGTTGGCTTCTAGAAAGTTGACTATCCTTTCTTTCAGCAGCGACTCCATTATTTTTCCTACCACCAACGTGAGACTTACCAGTCTGTAGTTTACCACTTTACATTACATTAGCAGAGTAGTGTTTGCACCAGTAATTTGTGTGATTAGTCATAATATTTCTTGAGCAGGTATGTTTTTAGTTGTTTTTTGAATTGAAGGTAATTTGTGATGCTTCTTATGACCTTGGGAATTGAGTTCCACCATTTGGAACCCAGATAGCTGTGAATCCAGCCATATAGATGGATTTGTAGATTGTTTCTGCAGTCTGGTAGTTGAAGCAGTAGGTAACTTCTGGTTCCCAGGTTTGCATTTCTTGATGATAGTTCAATCAGGTCTAACATGTAGTCAGGAGACATGCCAAACAGTATTTTGAAAATAAGCGTGCTAGCTTTGAAAAATAGTCTGGCCTTAATTGGTAGCCAGTGTAGCTTTATGAGTAGTGGGGTTACTCTTTCATATTTTGATTTATTGAATATCAGTCTTGCTGCCATGTTTTGGACAGCCTGAAGCGATTTTAGAATGTTTTCTTTAAACCCTGTGTATACTGCATTACAATAATCTAGTTGGGATATTATCATCAATTGTACTAGTAACCGAAATGATTGTCTTGAAAAATGTCTGATTCTTCTCAGTTTCCATAGGGTTCTGAAGCACTTTGAGGTGACTGCTGATAGTTGGTTCTCTAGAGACAGATGTTTGCCAAGGATAATTCCTAATACTTTTAGTTGTGTTTCGATTGGGTATGTTTGTTGATATCGTGAAGTTTAGGTAGGAAGTGGAATTGTGTGAGCTAGATAGAACTAGGAATTTGGTTTTATCTTTGATTAGTTTTAGTTTGAAAGCTGTGGCCCAGTTTTCCATAATGTCCAGACCTTTTTAAAACTTTATCCAGTATTTCTGTGGTGTTTTAAAATGGTATATATATAGTGACATTATCAGCGTATATGAATGGGTTAAATCCCATTTTTTCAAATTTTTTGCCAAGTGGAGCCGCCATTATGTTGAGTAATATGGGCGATATTGGTGAACCTTGTGGTACTCTGCAGTCCAGGATCCAGTAGGCTGAAAGCTGATTGGACATCTTTACCAGGTAGGATCTGGTTTGTAGAAAGCCATCGAACCAGGTTGCCACAGTCCCAGTTATCCCTATGTTGTCGAGCAGGGTTATCAGTGTTGTGTGGTCTACTAGGTTGAAAGCGCTTGACATTTCAAATTGTAGGATGTTCTGTCCTATGCATAATATTTTTCTGAATTTTGTAATCAAGGTAGCTAAGACTGTCCCAGTTCTGTATGATGGTCCGAACTCTGACTGAGGGCTGTGAAGGACTGAGAAATGTGTCAGGTAGTCCATTAGTTGTTGTGCTACTAGACCCTCTATCGTTTTGGTCAGTAGTGTTATTGAGGCTACTGGTCTGTAGTTCGTAAGTTCACTGATCTTGCTGGTGGCATTTTTGGGTATTGCTGTAAGTATAATGTCACCCTTATCAGTGGGGGGAATGGTCATTCGCTAGCATGTATTCTGTGTGTTCAGTAAAGCTTCCTATGAACTAGTCTGGTGGGTTTTTTATCATATAGTTAGGGCAGCTGTCTAATAGGCAGTTTGCATGTGTGTATTTTGTCAGTAGTGTTTTAACTGAGCTGGTTGTAGGTGTTTTGAAGGAGTACCAAATTCTATCTGCATTGATGTGGTCAGTGTTAGTTTCATATTCGTGTAAGAAGTCTGAGAGGGATGTTTGTGCTGTAAGATTTGATCTTGTTTTTATTGTTTTTTTGTTTGAAGTATTGTGCCAGTGCATCTGCTGCTGTTGGTGATGTTTCGTTTGTTGTTAATAAGGCTTGTGTGTTTAATTCATTAATTATGAGTTCATATATTTTTTATCGTATTGATCTGTTCTGGGCCCACATATGTGGTGTAGTATTCTGCTTTGACTCTCTTTATCTAGTGTTTGTATGTAATTAAAGCTTTTGTCCATGTGGTTTTGTTCAAGTCTGATTTGTTTTTGGACCATTTCCTTTCCAGTTTCTTGCAGTTTTTTCATCTCTAATAGCTCATTGTTAAGCCATGGTCATGGTTGTCTTTTTATTACTTATTTTTGTTCTAAAGGGTACTATTTTGTTCAGTTCGTCCCAGTTTTTCATGAATTGTTTGCTGTTGGGTGATATGTTTGTTTGATCCTTCATCGCTGTTAGCCAAAAGCTCTGAACATCGGCCTTTCTTCTTGTTGTGGTTGTGTGTGATGTTCTTGGTTCCCTATTCTTTCCATTCTCTTTCTATTGAAGTGTGAATGTAAGTTTGCTGTGATCTGACTATATGACCTCGTCCCATTTATGGTTTTGTAGTATATGGTTGCTCTTAGCGGTGAATCTGTAAGCTAGCATGTCTAGTAGATGTCCTTTTATGTGAGAAGAAGTGGCTTGTGCTATTTTGAGGTTCCATTGGTTCAGGAAGTTTATTAATGTCTTAAAGTTGGTGTTATGATTTTTTTAGCTGTAGGTTGATGTCTCCTAGCAGAAGGACATCGGAGTGGTTGCTGCAGATATTTGATATAAAGTCCATGAAGTCAACTTGAGCGTTAGTCCAGTTTCCTTAAGGATGATAGAAAAGTATACAGCATAGTTGTCCAGCTAATGTCGTGTCTGTGACTTTGCATGTCAAAATTTCAATTGTTGAAGATATGTGTTCGGCTATTGGCTCTACTGTGAAAAAAGATTTATATATTAAGGCGATCCCACCTCTTTTCTTTTTCTTTCTGTTAATGTGTATTATTTCATAGTCCAGTGGGCATAGGTCAAGCAGTTCAGGGTCATCTTTAAGTTGTAGCTATGTTTCTGGTATAAACAGTAATCCTAGTTGTTTCGTTTCAATCTAGTCTCTTATGGTTGATATGTTAACAGCTGACCTTGATTTATGTAGCATATGGGAATTGGGACATGTGTATCATTTTAAATCATAGTGTGCTTAATAGTTAGTAGTTGTTCATTTTATCTTTTTTGAAATTTTGATTGTTATTCATGCTTATCTTTTTTGCTATTGGTTTACTTATTACTGTCTGTTTTGCTGTCAGTTTTATGGTGCGTCCCTTCTAGTTGATAGTGGGAGCGTTGTCTGGTGGTTATAATCACAGGAATTGTGTTCCATTCATTAAGTGAGGCAGCTTGTTTCCCGGTTATCCATATTATTAATATGTAGTATAATCACCATACCCTTGTTTTGGCCATTTTGATTTGTGTTCTGACACTTGTAGTAGATTAAGTAGTCGTCGTTCACTGAAGCCTGGAGCCTGTTGTCTGTTATCCGTAATTTTGTTGTATCCTTATATTGGTCTGGACCCATGTTGTGTGTTAGGACCCATGTAGTTCCTTTGAGCGATAGTTGTTCATTTGGGCCTGAATCCGGCTATATGTTGGTTGTTTCTATTTTCTACTGTGTATTTCTTGATTGGACTGACCAGTGGTAAGCCCCACCCCCCCGACCGAGCTAACAACAGTTTCCTGGGTCCGCTTGATGCTCCCCCCCCCAGCAGTCCATCCGGGCACAGCTCCCAGAGATGCCAGGTGCAATCCTTCTCCTCTCTCATGACCCCAGGCATGTTTCTTCACACATCGCTGGCCACAATGGCAGACCTTCATGGTGGGGATCACGTAGCAGGCAGTGGAGATGATGGGGGTGTGACTGCGACCATAGGGGAGATTGTCGTGCAGGAGTTGGTAAAGATGGTGGGGGGTCCAGCTCTGCACAGAAGGGGGACCCCAATGTAGGACTCAATCGAGACCCTTGGATGTAGCACCGGCTATGAGGTAAGATCCTCATGCAGGAGGCAGTGGGGATGCAGTACCAGTGTTTGGTGTTTCAGCCACCGGCATTAATCAGCGATGTTCTCCCCTATTGGGCTGTTGGGTAACTGGTTGACCAGTGTCGGCCCCTGCCCACTGTGGTCAGCTGGATGCTGGCTACCAATGCTCCACAGTTGGACTGCCTCCTCCCATTTCACATGGTGTGATCCCGGTGAGATTCCCACCTCTCCCCTCTCCTCCGCAATCTGTCCTCTGTGATTCCACCCAGTTTGGGCTCAGGTCTACTTGATTGCCCGGGAGCACACTACAGGAACTCCCTTTCAGTGGTCATCTTGTTTGAGTTCAGTAATAAAAGAATGGAACATTTTTCCCTTAAGCAGTTACATATACAGGGAATGGGTTTACAAGTTCATGCCTTCCAATTCATTTAGCTATTAGTGGGTACGTTATGCTTATCAAGAAAAGAAAACTTAGGCCTTTCCCAAGATGGCTAGGCTTCTGAAAGATAAGACAGTACTAGTTCGTTCTTAGAACTATACACAGTGACATCTCATCTAGATTCTGACAGGTTTGTAAGATGATCCACCCCCCACCCCACAGGGTAGGAATGAAGAGACAATGAAGGTATTGATCTAACATGACCACATTTTCTCAGGTTCTACATCTCAGTGAGGCTCTGCACTTTTCCAAAGCTAGCATGCTTAACCTGGGGAAAGGAAAAAAAGAGGGTTAGTTTATTATAACTTGAGGTATCAATGTATGTCTATGTATATCCAGAGAGGTAGTGTAGGTAGTCTAAATAAGTCTTATAGGAAAACAACTCCTAACAGAATTATTTATGCCAAGGTCCTAGATTACAGAACTCTGCCCAAGCAATTATTCTGGACTCGTGCTAGGGGAGGCACCTAACCAAAATTAGCTGAGCTAGAGAGGACGCAACCAAAGCCACAGATAGTATATATTATTTATTATAAAATAAAGAGACTATATATAAATAGAACAGCAGCAAGGCTTAGCAAAGTACAATATATAACTTGCCCATAACAAAGAAAATATGTTACTACCAAAATAAAGACTATGCAAAATGATTCTTACTGGAATACTAGGTGATTAAACAAACCTGATTTTGTAATTGTGAAAACTTATACTACACCTCTTATGCAAAATGCAACTGTTAGCAGCTTATTCCCTGACCACGAGTTGTGACCTAACCAATCTTATTAGAAAAACTCTAAAACATAATAAAGAGCAAACAAGGATATGAAAAACTATATTGAGAAAGAATCAGCTATATTCAATATCCGGTGTATGTATTCCTAAATTAGAGGAAAAGCCTCAAAGTCTAGAGGAACACTCTATCGTTGATAATATCAACATAGGAGGTCCCCTAAATCATCATGGGCAAAAACCTCTTTTAAATATGGCCAAATATGCTCAAAAATCTTTTAAATATGACTCACATGCTTAAAACACTTCCATATATCGTGTGAAAATTCACTAATCGATACTTAGCTTTAAACAGTCAATGGACACCAACCACGGCCCAACTCCGGCCAAAGTTTCGAAGTACTGCCTCAGGGTACCGCGGTGTTTGACTGTAAAAAATCTGTAAAGAAAAAAGAACAAAGAAAGAAAACATACATCAGTGCAGTCCTCTCGAACTTACAAAGCCCAGAAAGCTTTATGGACTCTTACAAGATCCTTATCTAGGATTCTCATGTCAAACTGATCACAAAATGGCTAACGTTCTTTTATGCCTTGACGTCAGACGCCATCATTTAAGCCACCCCTAAGGGTGTTCTCGATCTAAACTACCGGATGGAAATAAAAAGAAAACAAAAAATCATCAAAAATTATCAAAGAAAAATTTTTCAAAAAAATTTATTCCATTCAATTTTTGAGTTCAGACCAAATGGGTGTAGAGTGTGCAAATGGAAAATCCAATGTTGTTCCATTCTCAATAGGAGGAGCTTCTTATCTCCACCTCCTGGATGCCATTTCAATTGTTGAAGTACAATACATTTCAAACTCTCGAAAGAATGACCTTCTTTATTACAATGAACAGCAAGAGGAGCTGTAGTTTTTCTTGTAATGATATTACTTTTATGTTCACCCAATCTAATAGATAATTTACGGGAAGTCTGACCAACATATAGTTTATTGCAACTGCATTGGATGCAATAAACAACCCAATCAGATGCACAAGAGGTATAGTGATGTAAAACGTACTTTCGTGTCGTTTGAGGATCACAAAATTCTGTAGCTTCTAGCATAATGGAACACATTGCACATTGTCCACATTTTATATGACCCATGGGATTGCTATCCAAGGAAGTAGAATATCGTAAAACAGAAGGCGCCAATATTTCCTTTAAATTACGTCCTCTGCTGAATGCCAGTCTCAATTTACTGTTTTCAAAGCCAGGTAATGTCTGTATAACATGCCAATTCGATCTAATAATATTGGCAAATTTATGGGCTGTGTTAGAATATCGTAACACACAGGTTAAAGTGTCTTCATTATCATTAGCATTGATATGTTTGGGAAGAAAGAGGTAGTCTCTGTTGTTATACTTAGCACGTTTATAAGCCTGCTGTATAATTTCCTTAGGATAACCTCTATCTTTTAAACGTGAACTTAAATCTTTTGCCTTATTCTTAAACTCAGACAAATCAGAACAAATACGTCTAAACCTTAGAAATTGAGAAAATGGCAAACTGTTTTTCAAATTTTTAGGGTGACAGCTGTCATAATATAGAAGAGTATTTCTGTCTGTTTCTTTTCGATGGACTGTGGTATGAAACGCTCTATCTTATTTAATGATAGAGACATCCAAAAAAGAAATAGCATGTGTACTACATTGCATAGTAAATTTTAAAGATGCATGGCAGCTGTTCAAAAAGACCACAAAAGCTTCAAGCTCTTCTTTATTACCACACCAGAGACAAAAAATGTCGTCAATAAATCTGAGCCAAACCTTCACTTTATTAAACCATGAAGATCCATAGATAAATTGTTCCTCAAAGTTCGTAACAAAAAGATTTGCCACCGAGGGTGCGATAGTCACACCCATCGCTACCCCTGTGATTTGTTTAAAAAGTCTATTTTCAAACTGAAAAAAGTTATTTTTCAAAGCTAAAGCTGCTAATTCAATAACAAACGGAGTAGGTATATGACGATCTTCTCTCCGGTCTAATACACTTTCCAAAACTTTTAATGCTTCCTCCTGAGGGATCACTGTGTACAAACTAACTACATCCAAGGTCACCAAAAACCATTCATCTTCTGGATTATCAATCATTCCGAGATGCATTAAAAAATCAGTAGTATCTTTGATATAAGATTTGGATTTTTGTACAAAAGGACGTAGGAATACATACACCGGATATTGAATATAGCTGATTCTAACCAATCTTATCTCAGACAAACACAATTACTAATCCAGACAATAGAAGGTAAATCCTGTTATCTCACCACGCTGTCTCTAAGGCAGTCTCCCGATGAGGTAGGTGCAGATTTCTCCTTAGACTCTACCTATATCCACAGCGAGTCTCAGTCTCTGATATAGTTCAGGGTCTGTCTTCTGAAAGCAGGTGTCACCGTCACTCAGTGCCTTGTTTCAGAGCTGATGTAGCTGAACCCAAAGGTATTTTCACCAGATATGTAGTTCACAAGGTTAGAACAACAAAGTCTCTTGCTCACTCTGAGCCTTCTAACCTTGATGGGTTTCTCAGATCTCCTCCTTTCCTCTTGCCAGTCCCAACTGTCTGATGGTCTCCGAACAACTCATTTTCTTTAGTTCCCACTTTCTTAGTACCTCTCCATCAGATGATCCCCCGGGACCAATCATAATCCTGTCCAGCTAACTCCATGAGCATGAAGAGTCCTTTGTTTGTGACCCTGAAGTTGTTACTTTCGGGTCTGCATATCTGGGTCTTTCTCCCCTTTCAGCTTCTCAGGGAGATAAAGGGGTGGTTGCAACACAGAATGTCCTTGGATGCGGTATCAAGCTAAATCTACAAAATGAAGGTGGTCTCCTCTTACGATAAACCAAATATCCAAAAATATTGGGAGATCCAATACAATAGCGTAAGGTGTATTGAGCTTACACTCAGGTAATTAATCCCACTCTCTGAGGAAAAGGCCTCAAGAAGCCCCCAGCTTATACACTTTTAGCTTCGGGGGCTGGACTGCTTCATCATTGGCCAAAAACCTCGTAATTTTATTGATTTAATATTCCTTGCATATACTATTGTTCAAATCTCAGTGGCTATGTAGCTCTATTGTTTTCACACCCGAGTTATGGGCAAGGGAATAACTTAGCTTATCTGTCGTCTCCTTCTCTTTTTCTTTTTTCTCATTCTTCCTTACACCTCAAATCTTGACCACGGCCTACGATGGCCAGTGTTTCGATCACCTGCCTCAGGGATGCGATATGCCTGTCAGTGATTTTCCAGAAGCTGAAAAGCTGGATCTTGCTGACACAGATGTGCTCAGGTCAGAGGTTGTAGAATCCATCTTGTTGTAACAGGATGTCAGGCTTGTATGAACCAAGACCAGTTCAGGTGAGATCTCAGGTAAATACCCCTACAGTAGTTATTTAGTAGCATGGGTCCTATAAATTATACAGCTAAAGTTTGCTGTAATAGCATGAGTGTACACGATATTCTGTCTTGCCTAGTCCTGAGTTGTTCTCACCCTTGCCCTGTGCCAGCCTAGGTGACTTGTCTGTCACAGACTCAGCTGTGGTCCAAGGACTCACTGTCCCTATCCCTGAATCCGTGACAGTTTGCAAAGGTCCCTGAGGTTGTGATATGGACTTGTCCTCCATGAACTTGTTCAAACCTTTTTTAAACCAGATATGCTAACCGTTGTTGCCGCATCCTCCGGCAAAGAGTTCCAGAGCTACTAAGTGAAAAAATATTTCCATGTAACTTCCTTGAGTGTCCCCTAGTCTTTGTACTTTTGGAACAAGCAAAAAAATCGATTTACTTCTACTCATTCTACACCTCTCAGGGTTTTAAAGACATCAATCATATCTCCCCTCATCCATCTCTTTTCCAAGCTGAAGACCTCTAACCTGTTTAACTTGTCCTCATACGAGAGGAGTTCCATCCCCTTTATCATTTTGGTCGCTCTTTTTTGAACCTTTTCTAATTCCGCTATATCTCTTTTGAGATACGGCGACCAGAACTGAACACAGTACTCAAAGTTCAGTCGCACCATGGAGCAATACAAAGACATTATAGTATTTTCGATCTTATTCACCATCCCTTTCCTAATAATTCCTAGCACCCTGTTTGCCTTTTTGGCCGCCGCCACCACCACACACTAAGCAGAAAATTTCAGCGTATTATCTACAACAACACGTAGATCTTTTTCTTGTGTGCTGACCCACAAGGTGGACCCTAGCATCAGGTAACTGTAATCCGTTGGGTTGGTCGTGAGCCCTTGGGCCCTGGCCGAGGCCAGCAGGGCGCCGACCCAGGCCAAGGGGAGATCGACCCACCACCGCACACCCCAGCTACACAATACCCCCTAAGCTACCCCTCCCCCCAGTCCCTCAGGAAGAAGGGAAATAGGCATACAGGCGGGCCTCGCGGCCGAACCGGAACCCACGCAGACAGAGCCACTCGTGCGAGCCTCACGGCTGAACTGGAACCCAATCACACACAGGGAGGGGTGAAAGAACCCAGAGGGCCCCAAGATGCCAGACACGCGCTGAACACCAGCAATAGGGCAGAGGGGGAAACAAAGGACCAGAGCGGGCCACGCCCACGCAGGGGACTAGCGCAGGACAGGGGAACTAACACAGCAACCCCCCCCACCAGGGTAGGCGCCAGAGGAACCAAACACAAAAGGAAGGCAGAAAGCCTTTGCCTCAAACCCACTGTAGACAGGGGCACACAGAACACAAAGGGTTAAGCTTGTAGAGCCAGCAGAGAGAGAGTACCATAAATCAACAAACAATTAGAAAGAACGCTTCCCCTCCCGAGAGGGAGTGGGGCCCATCCAACAAACACACACACTGGCAGAGGCAGGAATACAATACACACAGTACACAAAGGGTTAAACTCACTGAGCCAGCAGGCCGGGACACTGGGAAGAGAAATCCTTAAAACAAACAAACAAAGGAGAACGCTCTCACTCAGCCCAGAGCCCCGGAGGCTGAGCAATGCCCAGCCCCCACTAAACAACCGAGCAGCTGACCCTGATTACAGAGCTACGTACACACACACACACAGCAGCAGCTAACCCAGAGGGAAGGAAAAGAATACTCTAAATCAACACAGATCCCTGTCAGAACCTAGAGCACGTTCTGAGAGAGACCTATCAGGCTTTCCTGTTACTACCAAGAAGTAACGCAAAAGCAGAGAAACTCCTCAGCTGCAGGCTAAAGTACTATCTCCTGACGTCAGCACAACCCCTGGCAGCCAATCAGAAGAGACGTCCCCCCTCCCCCTCAGCCAAACCGGCAAAATCATAACAGTAACTGTGATTCGGATTATTCTTTCCAATGTGCATAACCTTGCATTTGTCCATATTAAATTTCATCTTCCATTTGGATGCCAAGTCTTTCAGTTTCCTAAGGTCTTTCTGCAATATTTCACAGTCCGCCCGTGTTTTAACAACCTTGAATAGTTTTTTTCATCTGCAAAGTTAATCACTTCACTTGTCGTTTCGATTTCCATATCATTTATAAATATGTTAAACAGCACCGGTCCCAGTACAGATCCCTGCTACACTCCACTGTTCACCCTCCTCCATTGAGAGAAATGACCATTCAACCCTACCCTCTGTTTTTGTCCAATAACCAATTCCTAATCCACACCAGAACCTTCTCTCCTATCTCATGACTCTTTAATTTTCTTAGGAGTCTCTCATGGGGAGCTTTATCAAAAGCTTTCTGAAAATCTAGATAACACTACATCAACTGGTTCACCTTTATCCACATGTTTATTTATGCCTTCAAATAAAAGAAGCAAATTGGTGAGGCAAGACTTCCCTTGGCTGAACCCATTCTGACTCTGTCCCATAAACCATGTTTGTCTACGTGTTCTTTAATTTTATTCTTTATAATAGTTTCCACTGTTTTGTCCGGCACCGACGTTGGGCTTACCGGTCTATAATTTTCTGGATCACTCCTAGAACCCTTTTTAAAAATTGGTGTCACATTTGCCACCCTCCAGTCTTCAGGTACTACGGATGATTTTAATGACAGGTTATGTATTACTAACAGCAGATCAATTTCATGCTTGAGGTTTTGTTTTTTGTTTTTTTAGTACTCTTGGATGTATGCTATCCTGTCCTGGTGATTTACTACTCTTTAGTTTGTCAATTTGGCTCGGTATATCTTCCAGGTTCTCCGAGATTTCTTTCAGTTCCTCTGCATGATCACCCTTGAAAACCATTTCCAGTATAGGCAGATCTCTTACAACTTCTTCCATAAAGAGAGAAGCAAAGAATTCATTTAGTTTCTCCGCTATGGCCTTGTCCTCCCTGAGCTTCCCTTTTGCTCCTTCATGATCCAGTGGTCCCACAGATTCCCTCACAGTCTTTCTGCTTCTAATATACCTGAAAAAGTTGTTACTGTGAGTTTTAGCTTCTGCAACAAGAATCTCCTCATATTCTCTTTTAGCCATCTAGCTCTGCATCCTCCATTGCACCACACACAATGTTTCCTTCCTTAGAGGGAGAAGCTGAATTTAAATTTTGCTTTATTTTTTTGTTAAAACAGATGTTTGACTCTGATAGAGACTCCAGTGTTGTATTCAAGGGGTCTGCTTCTGAGACTGCTTGCTGACTAGACTGGCTCAAATCTTTGTTTCCCAGTTATTTCTCCCATGAGAATCTGAAGCATTCTTACTAAATAGGAGCTGTCTTCTCCATGGTTTACAAGGAGAAGAGGGACTGGTAACACCTTCTGATAATGACAGCTCTTGTGCAACTTCTGACTGGTCATGTATAATATATGTTATAATCTCACAAACAGTGTATTTAGCCAATACTGCCTATATCAATGTGCCAGTTTTATGCTCCTGACCAGGGTTCTTAGGAATGGGTTGCCCAATCACCACCAGAAGAATTCTAGTCTACCTGTTGCTAATGTGGACCATTGAGCAGACGGGTAGGACTCAAGTGAGATCAGCACCTCCTTGAGCACTGTGGTGACCTTTATATGTACAGACTGCCATAGATCAAAATACTTCACAGGGTCAGAAAACTCTAGATACTGTTTACAAAGTTTTATTGCCTCATCCACTTTTGCTGTCTTCTCTGGTAGTACCACCATACTCCCGACCCTAAATACAGAACATATATCCTGATAGCAATTGTCCCATCTTACCCTGACCAAATCAACATAAATAGGAATGTCTACTAATGATTAATAATGAACATGTGCCACAACTTTTGCCATCCTGAATGCTGTGTTGTTTAAAGTTAAATTAAACAAATATGCTTCTATTTAGAGTTGATTGTATGCCAAAAGAAGATAATTAGTAGTACAGTGATAAAGCAGCATTTCATTAATAACAGAAGGAGTTAATCTGCTTTCACTCTGCTTTTGGAAATGTAACACTCGTGCTGCTTCTATTCAGTAGTTTCTAGTTCATACTAAAACTAATTAGTGTTAATTTAGTCACTATTATGAATTACCCTTCTAGGGGACGGCTTTAACGTTTACAATGTGTGGTTTACTGTTCATATATAGTGATTGGATACCCATGCTTATGGACGTATAACAACTGGGCTGTCTTGGAGTTTAAAATCAGGAAATCTAACTTACCCAATTCATTAGACGGTTTAAACACTTTAAAAAAACCTATGTCTGCAAGGTCCTTTGTTCTGGAAAACTTCCAAATTAGTGATGTTTATAAAATATGTTCCAGTGAATTATAAGCAAAGATAACAATTCTGATAATAGCTCCAAGCCTCTTGTAGCTCATACTAATAGTGCTTGAATAGAGAAGGAAAAGTGAGTTTAACTCTCTGGACCCTAGAAATATAACACTAGGATGCTGGTGGTCCTTATTATTTCTGATCTAGATCTAATCTTATCTTGATCTAGATCTTGGTGGAACCTCCAGCTCTGGAGTATACACAGATAACAGCCATTTGTGGTGTTATTGGGGAACCTGACACTTGGTATAGATTACTGAAAGAAACATTCCAGCATTAGACAATGTAGTGTCAGAAGCAAATGTTTCCTCTTAATCTCTAAATCCGTGCTCTCTCAATCCGAGCTCACAATGCGCAAGTAATAAAAGAACTAACTTCACAAAAATGTATTATAAAAATAGGGTGCTTATTTATTTACAATAGCAGCAAAGATAATGTGCAAAGGTAGCAAGAATAAACACCCTGATAGTCTTATAATAGAAACAGCTCCGAGTAAATGCACATTACCCCAGATGGAGTTCTAATTCTGTCAGGTAATCTAAACCCACAGCACTACACAAGAATATATGGCAAACACACAGTGTGATGCAGACATCCAGCAGGTGGCAGAGTGTTCCTCAGATGGTCAGTCATATGCAAAGCAGGGCGGTACCTTGAATGGAATATCAACACAGCAGCCTTTGTATCAGAGATGAGCCCTCTTTTTATACAGTAAACACGAGTTGCAGCTGGCTAATGATATTCATTCCTGCCTTGTGGGTGACACACACATAGCTTTATTTATCCCCAGATGTTGTGTCTTCAAGGGCCACAAGATTTTCTCACTGTCACCACGTTGAAGGGGTCACCTTGACAATGAGCCAGGGTTTCATAAACAGAGTGCAGTTTTGCCAGGCACATCCTCTCTGCGGCTGCAAGGGAGATTCCAAGAATTGTTGGCTGGTCTGGCCATGATGTCGGTGCTGATGACAGCCTTGTTATTCTGGTGCAGTAGCACCCTTGGCAGCCTTCTTTTTTTCTGTGTGCAAGGCCGAGGCTCATTAAACAACAGGCTTTAGCAGTAAAAGATGAAATAATTCTAAGTCTGCATTTTAATGTCAAGTTATTAATGCTGGATAGTGCCATGTGTTATAATCCCATGTGCCTTTATTATTTAGGAACATATAGTTCTGTATATAATGCTTTATAGTGCTTATTTGCTCCTACATAGCTATCTGAGGTCTTTTGCAGAATTTTTTTCTGTGAACACAGAACAGAAGTATTTGTTTAGCACATCTGCTTTTTCCTCATCACCTTCCACATTGCGGTTCTTAGCATCTTTCAGTCTCACAATTCCATTTTGTCTTCCTCCATTCTTTAATATACTTGAAAAAAGTCTGATCACCTCTCTTTACATCTCTAGCTATTCTTTTCTTCTGCCTGCACTTTCACCATCTGTATTTATCTTTTTGCATCTTTGTTTTATCCATTATTGTATTCTGTGTTTCTCTTCTTGCGTTTTTTTGTATTCCTTGAATCCTTCCTCTTTTGCCATTTTTTTTCAGCCACCTCTTTGGAGAACCATATTGGTTTCCTTTAGCATTTATTAACTTTAGTTACATGGAGTTCCTTTGCCATTTTTGTAGCTACTTCTCAGCTTGGATTACTGTCTTTTCTTTTATATCCTCCCATTTTATTAGCTCTTTCTTCAGATACTCTTTCAGTTACTAAAATCAGCATGTTTGACGTCAAGGACTTTGAGTTTTGTGTGTCCTGGTCCACTTTAGCTCTTATAACAAACCATACTGTATGATGATGGTCATTACTGCCTAGGTGGGCACCCACCTGGATGTTAGACACACTGGGGCTCATTTTTTGGGCTCATTTTCAAAAGAGAAGGACGCCCATCTTTTGACACAAATCGGAAGATGGGCGTCCTTCTCCCAAGGTTGTCCAAATCGGTATAATCAAAAGCCGGTTTTGGACGTCCCCAACTGCTTTCCATCGCAGGGACGGTCAAAGTTCAAGGGGCGTATCAGAGGTGTGGCAAAGGCGGGACTTGGGCGTGCCTAACACATGGACGTCCTCGACCCATAATGGAAAAAATGGTGTCCCTGACGAGCATTTGGACAACTTTACCTGGTCGTGTTTTTCTTACGATCAAGGCACAAAAAGGTGGCCGAAATGACCAGATGACCACCGGAGAAAATCGGGGATGACCTCCCCTTACTCCCCCCAATGGTCACTAACCCCCTCCCACCCTCAAAAAACATCTTTCAAAATATTTTTTGCCAGCCTCTATGCCAGTCTCAGATGTCATACTCAGGTCCATGACAGCAGTATGCAGGTCCCTGGAGCAGTTTTAGTGGGTGCAGTGCACTTCAGGCAGGCGGACCCAGGCCCATCCCCCTCCCTACCTGTTATGTTTGTGGAGGAAACAGAGAGCCCTCCGAAACCCACTGTATCCACATCTAGGTGCCCCCTTCACTTGTAAGGGCTATGGTAGTGGTGTACAATTGTGGGTAGTGGGTTTGGGGGGGGGGGGTTGGGGGGCTCAGCACTCAAGGTAAGGGAGCTTTGTTCCTGGGAGCATTTTATGAAGTCCACTCCAGTGCCCCCTAGGGTGCCCAGTTGGTGTCCTGGCATGTCAGGGGGTCCAGTGCACTACAAATGCTGGCT
Organism: Microcaecilia unicolor; assembly: GCF_901765095.1. Taxonomy (NCBI): domain Eukaryota; kingdom Metazoa; phylum Chordata; class Amphibia; order Gymnophiona; family Siphonopidae; genus Microcaecilia; species Microcaecilia unicolor. The sequence goes on along the minus strand of NC_044036.1, from coordinate 208,269,470 downwards.
CCTCTCACGACCAAAGGGCTTGGTTTCCATTATTGCCGAAAATCAGAAACGACCAAATCTAGGAATAACCATCTCTAAGGACGACTGAAATTTCAAGATTTGGGCATACCCAACCGTATTATCGAAACGAAAGATGGAAGGCCATCTTGTTTCGATAATACGCTCCATCGGGACGTTTTGCGAGGATGTACTCAGCAAAATTTGGGCGTCCCTTTCGATTATGCCCCTCCACGTAAGTCTAACTGCTTTGAAAATATGCCTCACTGTCTCATATATAGTAGAATTGGAAAAGGTACAGCGAAGGGCGACGAAAATGATAGTGGGGATGGGACGACTTTCCTATGAAGAGAGGCTGAGAAGGCTAGGGCTTTTCAGCTTGGAGAAGAGACGGCTGAGGGGAGATATGATAGAAGTGTATAAAATAATGAGTGGAATGGATCGGGTGGATGTGAAGCGACTGTTCACGCTATCCAAAAATACTAGGACTAGAGGGCATGAGTTGAAGCTACAGTGTGGTAAATTTAAAACGAATCGGAGAAAATTTTTCTTCACCCAACGTGTAATTAGACTCTGGAATTCATTGCCGGAGAACGTGGTACGGGCGGTTAGCTTGACGGAGTTTAAAAAGGGGTTAGATAGATTCCTAAAGGACAAGTCCATAGACCGCTATTAAATGGACTGGAAAAATTCCTCATTTTTAGGTATAACTTGTCTGGAATGTTTTTACGTTTGGGGAGCGTGCCAGGTGCCCTTGACCTGGATTGGCCACTGTCGGTGACAGGATGCTGGGCTAGATGGACCTTTGGTCTTTCCCAGTATGGCACTACTTATGTACTTATGATATGTCGTTCTTTCCCTTGTGGGTTCTGACACCATTTGTCTTGCTGGAGTGACTTATTTTTCTAATTTTGATTCTGCTTTTCTTTAGAAAACCAGGATTACATAACCTAGAATTCACTGGGCTGAATTGTTTTAAAAGTGTGGTTGTAAATAAGTCTGCCCAAGAGGCAGAGAAATCAGTTATATTGGTGAATAACTTCCTCTTTTATCTTAATCTTAGATCTTCTTTCATTTTTGGCCTCACCTATTAGTTTTGGGTGTATATATATTTTTGTATAATCGTAGCCTTTGCTTGGCTGATGGATTTTAACCTGCTCCCTGGTTCCTGCCTTACTTTGTTTGAGTAGTTCTTTTACTTGACCAGGCCCAAATTAATATTTATGCTGGATAGGGTGGCTCATCCATAGAGGTAATACTATAAAAAAAAAAGGTGGAAGGTCCAAAAAGATGGCTATTACAACTGTTTCCCAACAACAACCACACTACTTCTTTGTAGTAATTATAGACACTCCTTTCTCTCAGTTGAGTCAGGTGGTGAGAATACTTGTAGAGTTTGCAAATTCTAATTCCCTTAGAGACCTTTTTGCTAGTAGACCATTTTGTCTAGGAGTATAAAATGTAATTGATCTCTGTGGCATTAACTGCACAGAAAACTGGCATTCACTTGAAATCTACTTTCTCCTCCCACTACCACTCTTAAAATATATACGCATTCAGGCTTAAAGTCAGAGAACCCCTGCTACTATAGGCAAAGGGCACTCTTTTTGTGTCTAGGCTACATAATATATTTTGTTCATGTCCTTTCTTCTTGAAGAGCTCTTTCCCTCACTAATTACTAGGGATGTGCATTCGTTAACATCCATTCGGTTCCTTTGAGTGTCTTCAAATATTTGATGCACACAAAAAAATCAAACTAATGAACATAAAATTGATTTGCATGCATTAAAACATTCTAATGCACATTCAACATTTTTTTTGTTAAAATGAATGTTTGAAATGAACCAGATGAAGCACCTGAGAAAAATTCTAATATAAACTTTCTTCTTGCTTTATATTTCAACGTTTTTATTGATGAACCTTCAACATAATAAACACATTCCACCTTTTCAATGTACAAAACTCAGTCATAATTAAGCAAACAAGGTTAATGGTTTGTTAATGGTTTGCACATGTCCTTGTGATGTGACATTGGACTCTGATGAAAATCCTTTTAACTGTTTTGTATTCATACTTTACAAGTATCAGTCTGATATTTGTATTGGATAAAGATTTACAGAGCACTGCCCTGATTTAACAAGATCGTACATAGGCAGATGGCCAAGATCAACCCGCGAGGAACACGAAGAGGCGTGCTTTCCAGGATACCCATAATAGATATTCATGAGAACCATTTAAATGACTTAAATTAAAAGTGGAATATGATTAATTTGTATATCATCTACATATGCTGAAAGCAGTCCTGTTTGCAGCTCCAAAAGGTGATTTAGAAGGAGCTTTCAGAAACTTTTTGAACTATTACCTAATCAAGGGTGAAGAAATAAATCTAAACAAACAACTGTGCTGAAGATTTGGTGTAACTACAGACTGAATTGCTGGAAACCTTTCTACTTTTGGATTACCCAAGGAGTGGAGGAGTGGCCTAGTGATTAGAGCACCGGTCTTGCAATCCCAAGGTGACCAGTTCAAACCCACTGCTGCTCCTTGTGATCTTGGGCAAGTCACTTAACCCTCCATTGCCTCAGGTACAAACTTAGATTGTGAGCCCTCCTGGGACAGAGAAATATCCAGTGTACCTGAAAGAAACTCACCTTGAGCTACTACTGAAAAAGGTGTGAGCAAAATCTAAATAAATAAATAAAAGGTAAACATATCATGAGTAATGGTAACTGAGCATTAATAATGCAGTTAGAACTCTCAAGTGCCTTTGATATGGTTCATCATGACATAGTTTTGAAGGAGTTGGATAGTATTGGAATATCTGATAAAGTGTTGAAATGGTTCAGTGGCTTTTATTTACAGTCTATTCCACATTAGAAAACACACTTAGTAACTAGGTGTATGTCTCTCAACAATTGGTTGAGTAGTCATTTCCTACAATTTAATAAGGAAAAAGCAACATTTTTACTGATTGGTAATACTTTCCAATTTGACAATGATTGTATCTTTGTAGTAGACAAGATAACATAACTGGAAAAATCAATCAAAATTCTGGGTATGTTCTTTGATTTTAAATTAACTATGGAGTAACAAATTAATCATCTAACTAAAGGCTATTTTTGGATAATGAGGAAATTAAGAAGGATATGTAAATATCTTGATCAAGACCAATTTAGATTAGTAGTATAATCACTCATCTTAAGTAAACTGGATTACTTCAGTATAGCCTATTTGGGCATATCTAAAAATGTATAAAAACGATTACAGCCAATACAAAACATGGACATGTGATAGTCTGATCTCATATTCTTTGTTGTCCGCTTAGAAATAAAGAGCCCTTTTACAGAGCGACGGTAAGCCCAATGTGGGTTTACCGCTCGCTCTTCCGGGACTACCGCCGGTGGTAGCCTCACCCCAAGCATGCACAATTTCTGCTTGTGCGGTGGTAACCCAGTGGTAATTGGGCATCTCTGCGTGCTGCCCAGTTACCACCGGGTTACTGTAGGAGCCCTTATCGCCAAATGGGTGGCAGTAAGGGCTCCCCACTGCATGGCCATGCAGTAAGAGTTCATGCATGGCCATGTGTGCCTGGTGGCTTTTTACCCACTGCGATAAAAAGGACCCTGGCACAAGGGAAAAACGGCCCCCGGCTCTTGTGCAGGGCCGTTTTTCCCGCTGCTTAGTAAAAGAACCCCTAAATTTGGAAAAAGCGGAATAGAAGAATTGTTACAAAGGGAATGGAGAGGTAGAGGGTGGAGTGCTGCACAAGAAGGGGAGATGAAAAACTAAATAACTTTGAGGCAGAAAAATGGAAGAAAGTTAAACATGAAAAGATCAGTGCCACACATAGACCCTAGGGCAGGAAGTGAATAAAAAAAGGAGACTAGTAAAGAAATAGCAAATGTGTGTTCGTTTATTAAAAAGTTTATATACCACCAGGCCATTAAAGGATTTAAGCAGTTTACAGGACAATAAAATACAAATTCATAAAAAGATAGAAAGGAACTCTATATAAAAAATAGAAAAAAACACAAATCAAGAGCAACAAATGACAGGAGATCCTGAAAACAGAGTTAAGAGGGAATCAGAACCAGAGACTGAGAACACGATGATTTTAAAAATGAAATTACCAGACAATAAAAGTGGGACATGCATTTCTATTTCTGTGGTATCTTGGTTTCAGTTTTTGTCTCCATTTCAGTTTTTCTTTTCATGTTTTTTTGTAGTCCCCTATTTTGTATCGGGTGAGAGTCATGCGATTGAGGTGAAGGATTCTGCTAGCATATAGTGTCTGTGTAGGAATCTAACAGTCCATCTTGTTCCAGTTTCCCGGAGGCAGGTATATAGATGCTCTAGGGACAAGTGTAATATTTATAGCGTTGTCTTTTCATAGGTGAATCAGGACTGTTATGGTTTGGTAAGTTTCCTATATAGGTTTTGAGTGTCTTTTTGCACGGGTTTTTATTTTCAAAGTTTCTGACCTGTTTGAAAAATCGGCGGTTGCAGCTATTCTAAGCCTGTAAGTAAGCAATGTATTGACACCAGTATTTAACGTAGGCATAAATTTAGCACTGGCAGTTTGTTTTGTATTCCTTACATCAGCAGCCTGTAAAGTACATGAGAGCAATAATAGTGTTAAATACAAGTGCGAGAGCCTAATGATTAGGAGCAGTGAAATAACCCCGACCCGGCTACAGACTCACCACTTGTTGAAAATTCCTGGCTATGCCACTGGGTCAGCACATTCTGATTTTCTCCTCTGCTGTATGCCACTTGCTCCAATCCTCTTGGCTTGATTAGCTTCAGGTCCTACCCAGACATATGACTCTGAATTGACCGTCTCTTCTTTGTAGTAAGGGTCATGCTTAGCATGGGAGCTGTAAATCAATTGCAAATTGGCTTCCCTTAAGAAGAAATTGGTTAACCACAAGCATTTGTGCTTTAGCGGATCACCTTGTAAGATGTATGCTTGCTCTGGATTTGAATTGGATTTAGCTCACACCTTCTTATTAGTTCAAAGCGAGTTGCATTCAAGTACAGGATTGCTATATAGTCTGGATCTTTGGAAGATCTGGAATTCTCCATTCACTCTGTTCTGCTCATTAGACTCAAACTGAATGACAACAGCAAAAAGTATGATTGAGAAATCCTAGAGAGATCTCACAGCATATGGGGCATTGTTGTCCATTGTATCTAATGCAGATTTCTAAGAGTTCTTTCAGCTTCTAACAGTAAAAGAGACTTTCAGACTCTTTGAACAATCCAGCATAAATTACTGAGAGAGATGATTGTAACAAAAAAAATATATTACTGAAATTTAAGATTGATAATGAAAAGTACTTTATCATCATGGAATAAGATACAAGCTATCAATCAGCTTGCAGTCCCTGCATTCTTGTACTGCTTTGGAATTGTAGACTAGGCTGTTAAATATCTTGAAGAAATGGATGTATGAACAAAAAAACTTCCCAATGCTCTTGAGGAAAGTTATAAACATCAGTGCATGCTGAAAATGTGCATTCCTATAACCCAAGGAGGAATAGGCCTCATGGAAATAGATTATAGGTGAGATTTTGTAACTACATACTTGGCACATATTCTATAAAGGAAAGTAGCTGACTACTTTCTTCTATAGAATACCAGTGTAACCAGGTACATATGCATGCATGTGTTTAGGCTGGTGTAAGTATGTCCGCTTGTTATCCAGAGATATGCGTGTAATTTGTAATTTTTTTTTACGTTAGGTGCTTAACTTTGTGCTCCATCTAAATTCCACCCATGAGTACACCCACCTGCAAGCTAAGTGCTATGTAAAATATGCATGCAGTTATAAAATAGGGCTTAGGCACATATTTGCATTCATATGCATATGTAAATACACATGCACATAACTTGTATATGAATGTTAGTACCTAATTTAGGAGCCCTTTTACAACGCCACGGAAGGGCTAAGGCATGGGTAGCGCTGGGATAATGACTGCGATAGTGCCAATTTTTCTACTGCAGGGGCATTTCCGGCGGTAATCGGCAGCGTGGCCATGTTGGCACACACTGCATGGTTACCACGTGGGTAGTGTGTGAACCCTTACTGCTAGCTCAACGGCTGGCGGTAAGGGCTCAGGCCATAAATAGGCGTGCACTAGTTTTAATTTTTGCGCACACCCATTTCTCGGCCATCAAAAAATGTCCTTTCCCAGCCATTGTAAAAAAGTGGCCCAGTGTAGGCCAAAAAGATGCACCCACTCTACCGCAGGTCACATTTTACCGTAGCTTTGTAAAAGGACCCCTTATAGAATTACCCTTATAAAGCTGCCATCATAGGCCTGCAAGTCTATTTAACATCATCAACATGCTCAAATGCACAGAAAATGTTGAAGTATGAAAGTAAACATCCAGAATCCATCTTTACTTTGCTTTGCTTTACTTTACATTAGTTCTTATATTGCACAACTATCCTGATTACACGGATATGGCTTACAATAAAGAGAAACAGGCAAACCTTCTGAGTGAACAGTGCTGACGATATAAAACTGTCCCCTTTAACTATACAACATAGGACCAACAAGAATGCTTAATAAGCTAAACATTTCTTTTAAAAATAGATTTTAAACATTTCTTAAAAATAACTTAATTATGGATTCTTCTGATATTTAATGGGAATCAATTCCAAATGGCAGGCACCTAATATAAAAGACTGGCCAAAAAAGTGCTCTTAGACTTTAACCTATTAGGAGTATGATAATGAAGCTGAAAAATTATCTCAAAGACCCCTCGTTTTGGTGGCAGTTTGAACCCAATTTGATAAAATCTGGATGTATCCCACAGAGGATCTTAAAAACCATAGTACACACCTTGAACTGAACACATTCCTCCACTGGCAACCAGTGAATCTCCAACAACAAAGGTGAGCAGAAAATAAATCAAGCGTTATGCTGTATTTTGAACTGTTTGCATTTTTATCACAAGATTTTTTTTGACAGCCTGCATATATACAATTGCTATAATCCAAAGTTGAGAGGATCAGACTTTGAACAATAAGTCTAAATGTGAGTGTCAAACATTTGACAAATATTCCTAAGTTTTTTCAACAAAAGACTTCTTAATGAGAAAATTCACACGTGATTCTAACGTTAAAGAATAAGATAAAGTACTCCTAAAACCTTACCATTTTCCTTAAAAGCAAAACACTGATCACTCGGTTTTAACAAACTGTCATTCCACATTTCATCCAGTTGACCAAAGAAAAGAAACTTGGTTTTCTCTTTGTTTCAGGAAATGAGTATTAATCCATGTTTCAAGGAGGGAAATACATTCTCTTATCCTAGCTGCAGTCTCTTCCACTGGCTGAGCTGCAGGTAACAAAATCATTATGTCGTTTGCATAGCTAAAAACATTAAAGCCATCAGAGTCCAAAACATGAGCAAGAGAAGACATCAGAGCATTGAATAGCATTGGCGACAAAGGGGAATCCTGTGGGACCCACAGTTTTCACATTGTGGCTTAGAAAGCCCTCAAATCAAGAAAGCACCCTACTTCCGATACCGAAACCATCTAGAATATTCAGGGGCCCTTTTACTAAGCCCAGCATGCACCAATTCGGAACTGCCACCCGGCTACCGCATGGCCTGGGTGGTAATTTCATTTTTTATGTGCGTCCAGTATACGCGCTGTAAAATTTCTGGTGCGCAGCACTAACCGGGTGGTAATTGGCAGTGTACACACGCTAACAATTACTGCCTGGTTAACGCATGAAACCTTACTGCTAAGTCAGTGGGTGGCGGTAAGGTCTCAGGCCCAAAATGGACGTGCGCCAGTTTTTATTTTGCCGCATGTCCATTTTCGATCCCCCCAAAAAAGGCCTTTTTTGCAGGTGCACTGAAAAACAGACCTGCGTGCATCAATTACATGCGTCTATACCAGCATAGGCCATTCTTCAGTGCACCTTAGTGAAAGGACTCCTTAGCAGTGGCGTACCAAGGGGGGGGGGGCGGTGGGGGCGGTCCGCCTCGGGTGCCAGTGGGTGGGGGGTGCTCCGCTCCCGCCGCCTCCCGTGGCCGTTCCCGCGGCGCCGCACATTTAAAAAACCGGCGAAGCAGCGTCGCAGGCAGCGCCTCGTGCCATGCTTGTAAAAAAAAAATCAAATCTCCTTCCCCTCCTTCTCCTCCTCGTCTTGACGTCGACTCGGGCCTTCCAATCAATTTGATTGGAAGGCCCGAGTCTACGTCAAGACGAGGAGAAGGAAGGAGATTTGATTTTTTTTTACAAGCAGGGCACGAGGCGCTGCCTGCGACGCTGCTTCGCCGGTTTTAACGGGACTGAGGTGGGGAAGGAGAGGGGCGAAAGGGACTCGGGTGGGGGTGTTCAGAGGGGAGAAGGGGACGGGGGGGTCTCAGAGGGGAAAAGGGGAGGGGAGAAGGGGACTGGGGTGGGGATCTCAGAGGGGAAAAGGGGACTGGGGTGGGGATCTCAGAGGGGAGAAGGGAAGGGGAGGGGAGAAGGGGACTGGGATGGGGGTGTTCAGAGGAGAGAAGGGGACTGGGGTGGGGGTCTCAGACAGGGGAGGGGAGAAGGGGACTGTGATGGGGGTCTCAGACAGGAGAAGGGGACTGGGGTGGGGGTGTTCAGAGGGGAGAAGGGGGCTGGAACTGGGGGCTGAAAAAAGGGGCAGAGAGAGAGAGAGGGGACAGATCCTAGATGGAAGGGGGAGTGAGAGGGAGGGCAGACCCTGGATGGATGGGAGAGGGAGGGCAAATGGTGGATTGAAGGGGCAGAGAGAAAGGGCAGGCAGTGGATGGAAGGGACGGCAGAGAGGGCAGACACTGGATGGCAGAGAGAGAGAGAGAGAGAGTGAAGACAGATGCTGGATGGAAGGAAGACGGTGAAAAGAAGATGAGGAAAGCAGAAACCAGAGACAACAAACTGTAAATAAAATATATTTTTTTATTTTTTTTGCTTTAGGATAAAGTATTGTAGATGTGTTAAATGTTTATAATAGAACATGTAAATAAGGTAATCTTTTTATTGGACTAATTTTAATACATTTTGACTAACTTTCTGAGAACAAAACCCCCTTCCTCAGGTCAGGATAGGATACTGTAACAGCACTATACTGTACTGACCCGAGGACGGAGGTTTTGGCCTCTGAAAGCTAAATGTATTAGTCCAATAAAATGGTATTATTTTACTTTCTATATTTGTTTTATTTCTATTTGTTAATTTGTAAAGTGGTGATTGGTACTTGTTAGGTTTTTTTTTCAAATTTACATCTGCTGTCTTTATATTTTGCACAGTACTAGGGGACAGTTTCTGTGGTGTTGCATTGTATGCAGAGTCTGGCATTGGGGGTTCAGTTTAATTTTTGTCTAAATAGAAAGTTTATGATTACTTATTCTATAGTGGATTAGGGTGTATCTGTGTTTGTGAAAAAGACATGGCTTTCAGTTGGCATTGACTGTGCAGGATCTACGATCTGTACTATTCTGTCTGGTTTCATTTTACAATAGGTGAATTGATGTTCTAGTGCTCACTGTAGTGTTTAAGATGCTTTCCTTTTCCTTGTGTGACTCGTAGAAATGACTGCTTATGGTATGGTAGAATTGCTCTATAGGTCCTGAGTGTTTTGTATTCTCGGCATGCCTAGTACTGGATTTGGGGGGGGGGGGGTGTTAAAAAATGACCGGCCCCGGGTGTCAACTACCCTAGGTACGCCACTGCCCCTTAATATCAGTTGATGTTCCACCAGGTCAAATGTGCTTGATAGATCGAACTGTAAGACTATGGCCTTTTGACCTTTTCCTAAAAGCATTCTTCCCTCTGCCATCTGATGAGTAGACAGAAGGAGTGGAAATTTATCTGAAATGAAGCAACAGAATTTGCATAACAAGACATAATGCTTTTAAAAGTATCACATTAAATGACAAGGGAAAACAAAGTGTCAAATGCACAAATAATGTAATGTGCAAAGCTATCTGGATTAGTGGAGACTATTTTATCTCTGCAATAGCACTGAATCTACTGGGCTATACTTTGGTGCTGGAATCATCTGTAAAACTTCTAGGGGTCACTTTGGCCTTGAAATTATTTTTGATCCACACATTTTATCAGTTATTAAAAACGGCTTTGCCTCCTAAAGACTTATTCGGTCTGTTCAATCCAATGTGGCTACCCCATTTCTCAATAAGTTAACTCATGTGTCAATCCTTAGTAGACTTGATTAGTGTAATTCTTTGTTTAGTAGTTTACTTAAAAATTCTATTAATCTACAGACCATTCAAAATGCTGCTATTAGATTAACTGAGGGGGTCCAGAAATTTGAACATGTGACAGCATTGTTTAAAGAGGCACATTAGGTGCCTTGCACGTATTGGATGAAATTTAAGATCTTTAATACTGGCACGCAAAGCATTTTATTTAGGTTTGCCTCGGTATCTTGGTAGAATACTTATTCTTTACTGTTCTAGTAGAACTTTGATTACAGTACCAAAATTGATTTGTTATTCCAACAGCAGCCTGAGCTAGATTGGATTTCACTAGGGAATCAGCATTCTTCTTTTTAGCACCATCACTGTGGAACTTTCTCAGGATTTGAAGACTGACGTGAGATTAGATTACTTTAAAAAAGGCCTGAAGATATATATATATATATATTTATTTATTTTTATTTTTATTTTTTTTTAGATGAGCCTTTTTCCTTTTTGGATCCATGGGGTTGCATAGATAGATCAGAGCAGATAATCCTTTGTTATTAAATGGCATTTTGTACGGACCTTTATTGTGTGTTAATGATAATTTGTTTTAAATTTACTAGTATCCTATATGTTATTCTATATGTTATGAGTTTGGTTATTATTGATAGCCTGGACCACACTGTAAACCGCTTTGATTTGGTTTTATTACCTAGAAGGGCAGTACATAATATCTTTTAAATAAATAATGTTTCTCCAAGAGCCACATGGGGATGAAACCAACACACATGGTTATGGAGAGGTGAACTGAAAGCTAAGGATGAGAGATTGATTGTTGTAGCCCAGGACAGTGGATTACAGATGAATTGGTTCACAACAAATATAGAAAAAACTATTAAAGCAGATATGTGTAGATTCTTTATAGAAGAGTTGGAAATGATTACTTATTTCAGAGCTCTTCTGCAAAGTACTGATAGCATGAGTTTCTTATTAGCAACTTGTACAACTTAATCCAAAGTGCATTGACAAACAGGCACTCAAGTTCTGTGATGCAGTCTACAGCCTATGGGTTTGATGGATCATCTACCTTCCCTTGTCAGGTTCTCGATTATGACTGCAGCACTTGGTTTGTCTACTCTACGTAACCTAGATATTAGCCGCTCGGGGATGAATTCTATATATCATGCCTAAAAAATTGGCCCGAAAAAAATCTGATTAAATGCTATTCTGTAAGCCATGCCTAAAGTTAGGCGCAGTTTATTGAATAGTACTTAAGATCAGGCACGTAAATTTAGGTGTGTCCGTTTGCACCCATGAAAACATAGAGCAATGCCGCGCCTAAGGCATCCTTTTACAAAGGCATGCTGAAAAATGGCTTACAGTAGTGTAGGCGCAGGTTTTGGGTGTGCGCCGATCCATTTTTTTTTAGCTTGCCTGTAAAAAAGGACTTTTGGGAGGGGGGACGTGCGGCAAAATCAAAATTGCCGTGTGTCCATTTTGGGTCTGAGACCTTACTGCCAGCCATTGACTTAGCGGTAAAGAATCTGGGTGGTAATGACTCATGCGCATCAAATGCCACTTGTCACGCGTCCATTGCACGCGGCCATTACACGCGGCTGAAAATAAAAAATATTTTTCAGACACTTGTATTGGATGCGTTCCAAAAATGAAATTACACAAGAACCACGCAGTAGTCAGGCGGTAACTCCATTTGGGCACACATTGGGCTTTCATAGACGCTAACGCGGCTTAGTAAAAGGGCCCCTAAATTTACGTGCAGAACCTCTTTATTCTATAATTGCATGCCTAACTCGAATCCACGCCCATGCTCCACGCTGAAATGCCCATGACCCTGATGTTTCTATGCCCCTTTTTCCAGGACGCCTGTAAAATGTAGGCGTAGATCACATGCCAAAATATGTTAATCGATTTAAATTAGCGCCAATAATTGCTTGTTAAAAGCCAGTTATTGGCACTAATTGGCTCATTATTCAATTAAATTGTGCATGCCAAAATTTGCGTGTGCAATTTTTGGCGACTTTTATAGAATTAGGGGGGTCCGTCAGAAGTTTGGGTCCTTAGTGACATTCCCATTCAACATAAAACCCTGTGGAACAAAATTAATCCAGGGTGTATTTCTAATGGCAAAGAGTTTATCACTTCAAGCTTGTTAGTCTTTCCCTCCATCGAAGATTCACTACCTATGTATTTTAACCTACTAAATGGATTATGGTATCTAATTGGGGCCCTTCACAGCAAACACATTGCATTCCTGTCTGCTTTCCGAAAACACCAGCAGTAGAGTGATGCGGGAACAAAGTTTGTCCCTGTCCCCGCGAACTCTGTCCCTATCCACAGAAGCCTCGCTGTTTAACCACACTTAAGATTTACCATTGGGTTTAAAAAGCAAAATCATGTGCATGTAAGGACTGCATACACAAATTAAAACAAATGCCCTTAAAATGTAATAATACTGGAATGGTCTGGCAAGCAATAATGAAACAGTGGTGTAATATTCATTCACATAACAAGCAATAATGAGCACTAATTTTTCTAATCATTCTACAACTCCAAGCACATTTAATTCTTATCTCACTATACAAAACAGTGAACCACGGAAAAACTAAAACAGAGATCTCCCTCAAGAAAGCCAGGTAAACACTGGTAAAAGAGAAACAGAAATGTATTTTCTCCTGCACTCTGCAAAATACAAAAATAGAAAAGACGTACATTTCACAAAGCAGGCACATCTCAGTCCTTTAAGTATTAAATAAAAATATTTCTTTTCTACCTTTGTTGTCCAAGCACTTTATTTTTCTAATTGGGCTGGTCCCAGTCTCTTTTCCACTTTCCACGTGCCCGTCTTCTCTAAATTCTCCTCTCCTCTCCCCTTCCCTCACCTCCTCTCCACGTCCAGCGATCTCTTCTCTCCCCTGCCCTCCCTTCCTCTCCATGTCCAGCGATCTCTTCTCTCCCCCTTCCCTCCCATCCATGTCCAGGGATTCTCCCTGCCCTCCCTCAGCTTCCTGACAGCCTTCCTCTCCGTTCCTTCCTGGCCCCCCTCCCCCGCACATTAAACCTTTTATTTTCCTCACAGCGATGGCAGTGAAGCACACAACACAGCTGGCTCACCTCCAGCTTTTCCCTTCCCTCACACAGTGTCCCGCCCTCGCGGAAACAGGAAATACATCATTGCAAGAAGGTGGGACACTGAGTGAGGGAAGGGAAAGGCTGGAGGCCATCCCGTTGTGTTGTGTGCTTCACTGCCGTCGCTGCGAGGAAAATAAAAGGTTTAAACGCGCGTGGGGGGGGGGGGGGAGCAGGAAAGAACAAAGAGGAAGCCTGTCCGGGAGCTGAGGGCGGGAAGAGCTGCCTGCAGCTTTGTACCAGCCCTGTGTTTGGGGGGGCATTGCCCCCTCGCCCCCCCCCAAACTACGCCCATGGGTAGGCGTCTGTTGTACCGTGGGTGCAGGAGTTATTACTGCTCCTGCGAGGCGGGGAAATAACCTCTTTTTGCACCCGCGGTAAAACTTTGAAAATGTTCCCCATTCCTGTGATTTTACTGCGGATTACTGCAGTTTACTGCAATTACCCGCTCCCGTGTCATTCTCTAACCAGCAGTTCTTTGATGAAATCAAATTTGATTGCGTCCATTTATGCTGCATGTTTCGTGATATAAATCCAGACACCTAAATTAGGCACAAAATGGGTGTATTCTATATTAATGTGCATAGGTATTAGAAACATTCATGCCTCTCCCAAGGTCATGCCCCCTTTTCAACTATGCGACTTAGAATTTAGGCGCACAACGTTATAGAATACACTTAGCAAGTTGTGCACGTAGATCTCAATGTCAGTGCTGCTAATTGCTTGTTAACATCCAATTAGTGTAGATTAGCTAATTAGCCAATTAAGTTGTGTGCATTGTTATAGAATATGCTTCAAATTCTGTGTTGAAATTGAGGCACCATATATAGAATCTGGGCATTAAGGACTACATGTCCCAGCATTGCTATGAGCTTGCTACCATTACGAGCTTTTATATGCTTTCTTGAGCTCCCTCTCGTGCCAAAATGCTGTAATACAAGGGACATGCTGCTGCTTAGTTTTCCATGAGAAGATACTGAAGTGAAGAATCTTCTGGATGATTTATTTTTTAGAAATACTAACCAAGGTCAAACCACATATTTCACAAACACTAAAGCAAAAAATGATACAACTGTGCAAGCTAATAAAAAAAATGGAAGCAATAATCTCTACATTTTAAAATTTTTAGGAAGGTATCATATGCAGACTGCTTTGCCACTCAATATTTGCCATTCAAGGCTAGTGCTATGGTTGTATTAAGAGCACCCTGGCAAGAGGACTGAACTAATCTTATACTTTCCAAATACATTTTGAAATAACTCTGTCTCAAACCCTGCAAGCAGCTCATAAGTTCCTCTGCTAAACCTTCTGCACAGGTCTGTGTGAAACATCCCAGAGGTGGACTTAAGGAGAACCTTTGCATGGGGAAGGGCTTAATGAAGAGGATGCATAGATGTGTTTATTTTCCAGTAGGGAACTTCCTCTACCTTTTCTTTCAATGTATGTGACCTGTTACCTATTGGGAAATCTCCTCCCCTCTTATTACCCCCTCCTCCTGTTGGCCTGGTGACTCTTCCTCTTCACCCTCCCCCCATCTTGAAGGCCTGACAGCCCCTTTACCTAATGTGTCTGTCACTTCTCTGTCTCACCTCATCCCATGGGTCTGGCATCTCCCCATGGATGTATCAAGAGATACCCAATGTCGGCGTAAGCAGTTTTTGTTATCAAAATCAAGTGTTCTTCAGATTGGAGGTTTCTTTCTCTTAAGATTTTTTTCTGAAACAGCACTAATACCAACACCAGCCAAGATAGCCTTGTAAGTGCATCATTAGATATAAATCTACTAAATATGTTTTCTCTGATCCAACGCATCTTTCAGCTTTTTTGGCAACTAAACAAGTGTTACGAGATTGATGTACATTTCATTTATTCATTTTATATACCATTTCTTATTGCTGGTGCAAAACAGAACGGTTTACATTTTTTTAAAAAATACAACCCATACATACATATAAATAAATAAGAACTCCAATCATTGATAGAAAAGCACAGCAACCCAAAATGACAAAGAAGGACATACCTAGTAAAATCTACAAATTAAATACAGTTAAGCCTAAACTTCTACACCTTCTCTACTATCATAAGTTCTGTTCAATACAGTTTGTGAAGAGAAAAGTTTTCAGAAGTTTTCGAAAGTGAATGTAGGACTTCTCTAATCTAATCTCTTTTGGAAGCCCATTCCAAAGAGAGGGAGACAGAAAGAAAAAAGCTGATCCCCATGTAGATTCCCAACGAGCCTTAGTAAGCTTAGGAATGACTAACCTATTATCTGTTAATGATCTAAGTGTCCGCATAGGAGAGTAGGGAATCTTCAAATTTGATAGGTAGCTAGGAATAAGTGAATGAAAAGCCTTATGTGTCAGAGCGAGTACTTTAAATTTGACTCTTGCTTCAATTGGAAGCCAATGAAGTTGGTATAATAGAGGTGTTATTCTATCATCCCTCAGAGCCCTACAAATCATGCGAGCCTCTGTGTTTTGTATTCTTTGTATTCTTTTTAAATTAGCTTTATTAATCCCTGCATAAATAACATTACAATAATCTAGGCGTGAGGTGATATACGCATATGTCAGGGTTTTAAGAGAGTCCTTACTTATTAGATTTCTAATTGAACGAAGCTTCCTTAAGTGAAAAAAAGATTTTTTTCACTACATCAGATATTTGTTCCTCAAAAGTTAATGCAGAATCAATAATGACCCCTAGATATCTGAAAGATTTAACTGTAGGAATGTTTTGTCCAAATAACGTGGGCACTACTGATGGAGTAGTTCCATGCCCTACTATCCATGATGTTGTTGTCTTATCCGGATTTAATACTAGCTGATGTGTTGCCAACCATTCTGCCACTTTAGCAAGACAAGTTTGAATTGGTGTAAGATCTATACTTGATGGCTGGACATAGTGAATATGAAGAAAATCAGCTCTTCATTTAAGTAGTGCTGTGCCCAAGCACCTTGTGTGCGTATTTTCCAGATTTTGTTTCTTTATTTTTCCTCTTCCCTTTTAAGTCTTGGATCCCCTTTATGGTGGGCTTGAGTGGAGGAGTAGCCTAGTGGTTAGTGCAGCGGACTTTGATCCTGTGGAACTGGGTTCAGTTCCCACTGCAGCTCCTTGTGACTCTGGGCAAGTCACTTAATCTTCCATTGGCTCAGGTACAAATAAGTACCTGTATATACAATGTAAACCACTTTGAATGTAGTTGCAAAAACCACAGAAAGGCTTTATATCAAGTCCCATTTCCGTTTCCCTTTATTTGAGTTTCTTTATCAGATTTTGATAGATTGCTTTATGTTTCAATTCTTTATTATCACTTTACTGTACAAGTGTTTGTTGCTTGGATATATGTTAAAATGTCAATAAATATAAAATTTTTTAAAAAGAAGAGAGAGGAAACATGGAGGACAAGAGTGTCTGACATGGGAAGAGCCTTAGCAATGAGTGATCTTGAGGGCAGTGGAGAAGATAAACTTGGTACACCACCGCCCTGCCGAGCGGGGCAGGGAGTGTGGACAAAAAACGAGGGGGGGGGGAGGCCTTGAGAAGAGCGGCAGTATCCCCAGAACAGAGCCATGTTTCAGTCAAACCTCAGATGCCTAAATATTGGGGGCAAATTAAGTCTGAGATTAAGAAACCTTTGTGGCAAAGCAAGCAAACGTTAAGAGGGCCAAGACGGAGTTGAGGACTGGAGGCTATCGGAGCAGGGCAAGGGGGGGGGAGCTGGGGTGATGGGAGTGAGAAACCTATTATAAGGAGGGGGTGGAAAGGGAAATAGGACTTGATATACCACTTTTCTGTGGTTTTTGCAACTACATTCAAAGCAGTTTACATAGTATATACATAGTATATACAGGTACTTATTTGTACCTGGGGCAATGGAGGGTTAAGTGACTTTCAGAATCACAAGGAACTGCAGTGGGAATCAAACCCAGTTCTCCAGGATCAAAGTCCTCTGCACTGACCACTAGGCTACGCCTTCAGACAGAAAGGGCAGATGAGAAGCAGGATCGGAGAGAAGTTTCAATTTTAGGTTTCTGTGCTTAAGCCAGGCAGTTATCTTAGTATGTGCAAAGTGTGTTGCTGTGACAACAGTCAAATGGTAGGTCATCTTTAATTTTGCATTTGTGAATCATATATCTGCATCTCTGCATTTGTTTTGTACAGATAACAGTTGGGGGAATCCGCTGCTTATTTCTTGAATAAGCAGCATAAAATGTATTGTACTGTTTTGGTATTTTGCCAGGTACTTGTGACTTGGATTGGCCACTGTTTGGAAACAGGATGCTGGCCTTTTTGGACCTTCGGTCCCAGTATGGCAATACTTATGTTTAAAGTTGCCTATACGTTATGTAGAAGATTAAAACCAGGTGCCTTCTACATTGGATCGCCATTTAATTTTCCAGCCTTAGCTCTAAAATGTACATAAGTATTGCCACACTAGGACAGACCAAAGGTCCATCAAGCCTAGGGTTACCATATTTTATCCTCTCAAAAAGAGGACACATGTCCCGCCTCCGGCCCCCACCTACATCCCGCCCCTGTCACATATTCCCCTCCCCTGCCCCCCCCCCCCGTCACCTCCTCTCCCTCGGGTCACTTCTGCTCCCCTTCCCTCCCCTTACTTGCTATCTACCTCCCTGGTGGTCTAGTGACCTCTTCGGGGCAAGAAAGAGTCCCCTCTTTCCTGCCCGGAGCTCTGTCCTTGCCCTGCATCCTGTTGCTGTGATGGTCTCTGGATTCAAAATGGCGGCCAAGAGTTGAAGTCTCGAGGCCGCTTCAACTCTCAGCGGCCATTTTGAATCCCAAGACCGTCACAGCAACAGGATGCAGGGCAAGGGCAGCGTTCCGGGCAGGAAAGAGGGGGCTCTTTCCTGCCCCGAAGAGGTCACTAGACCAACAGGGCAGTAGATAGTAAGGGAAGGGGAGGCTAGGATAGGCCCGCCCGCCCACCCGTTTGTCCAGAAATCCGGACAAACGGGCAGACTGGCAAAACCCATCCGGACACCCGGACATGTCCTCAAAAAGGTAACCCTAATCAAGCCCATCATCCTGTTTCCAATAATAGCCAATCCAGGTCACAAATATCTGGCAAGATCCTAAAAAAGTTCAGTACATACACTGCTTATCCCAGAAATAGCAGTGGATTTTCCCCAAGTTATTTTAATAATGGTCTATGGACTTTTCTTTTAGGAAGCCGTCCAATCCTTTTTTTAAAACCCCGCTAAGTTAACCACCTTTACCACATTCTCTGGCAATGAATTCCAGAGTTTAATTACACGTTGAGTGAAGAAAAATTTCTCCGATTCATTTTAAATTTACTACTTTGTAACTTCATTGCATGCCCCCTAATCCTAATATTTTTGGAAAGAGTAAACAAATGATTCATGTCTACCCGTTCCACTCCTCTCATTATTTTATAGACCTCTATCATATCTCCCCTCAGCCGTCTTTTCTCCAAGCTGAAGAGCCATAGCGGCTTCAGCCTTTCCTCATGGGGAAGTCATCACATCCCCTTTATCATTTTCGTTGCCCTTCTCTGTACCTTTTCTAATTCCACTATATTGTTTTTGAGATGCGGTGACCAGAATTGAACACAATATTCGAGATGTGGTCGCACAATGGACAGATACAAAGGCATTATAACGTTTTCCATTCCTTTCCTAATAATACTAACATTCTATTTGCTTTCTTAGCCGTCGCAGCACACTGAGCAGAGGGTTTCAACGTATCATGAATGACGACACCTTAGCTCAAGGCAAGTTATATTCAGGTAGTTATTTTCTTGCTTTAGTTTGTATACATAGTGTGTTACCAACAGACAGAAAGCCCGGTTTTAAATATACAGGTTCTCTAGGAATTGGCTATTGGACATTAGGAATTGGTTATTGGACAGAAAATAGAAGGTAGGGTTATTTTTCTCAATGGAGGAGGATACACAGTGGATTGCCACAGGGATTTGTACTGGAACCGGTACAATTTAACATATTTATAAATTATATGGAAATTGGAACGACGAGTGAGGTGATCAAATTTGCAGATGATACAAATCTATTCAAGGTTGTTAAAACACATTCGGACTGTGAAATATTGCAGGAAGACCTTAGGAAATTGGAAGACGGGGCATCCAAATGGCAGATGAAATTTAATGTGGACGAATGCAAGGTGATGTACATCGGAAAGAATAACCCAAATCTAACCTTTGGGAGGGATCCAAGATGGCAATGGTGTGACTTGCACCGACAGACGCATTCTGAATAGTGCTCAAGCTGACTCTGGAAAGAGCCTCTTACCTGCTGTTTCAGATGGGTAAGAGACGAGGGAAAGTCAGGGAGATTCCTTCTGCCCCAGGCGATAAACCCCCGCTCCAACAGCCGAAGCTCGAACACTTTGGAATTGCGTCTGTCTCAGGTATGACCTCTACTCCTGCTGCTGGAGCCCGCCCCTCGGAGCCGACCGACAGTGTCAACGGGGCTTCTTTGAGCCCTGTCCCACGTACAGCACCACCCCAACCAGGAAGAGAGAGCTTTGTGGCGAGTCCTGTTGCTTCAATCCTGTCAGGTGAAAGGAGCATTCAGGGAGGGAACTTGCTGGAAGCTGGAACAAACGCTGTAAGCTTGAATATTCCAGAGGAAAGCTGTACTCCTGCTGTGACTGTGAGTATCCTGGAACAAGTTGCTAAAGCACTTCCACTGGTTTTTGAGGGGAAGTTGGAAAGACCTGCTGTAGTGACATTAGAGTCACTTTGGGATTTAAATTCCACAACTCTCTCTGCATTACAAACTATGATAGTAAAGAATTCTGAAACTATCAAGGTTTTGGCTGGGTCTACATTGAAACAATTACAAATTAATGATCTCCAAGCAGCAGAGGTAAAAACCCTCTCTGGCAAACTTGAAAAAATGGAAATCGTGGAACAGTCTTTGATTAAAGAAAGGAATTTTGCCTCTAAACACTTGGAATATTTGGAGAATCAATCAAAGAGACTTAACCTAAGAATTATTAACTTTCCTAAATCTCCACTTGTGTCACCAGTACAAATGGTTAAGAAATATTTAGTAGAAATCCTGGGACTACCTGAAAATTCTTTACCACCTATTACAAGGGTATACTGTTTGCAAATTACTGGGAAAAACCCAGATAATTTAAACCCTCAAGGTGTAATGAACTTGACTGAGTTCCTGGAATCATCTCTGGAGATTGTCACGCAAAGAACTACTTTGTTAGTGACATTTGCATTAGAATTAGATAGAGATGCTGTAGACTGTCCTTGAGACATTTGAATTCTTTATTTTTAGGTTCAAAAGTAAGGGTTTTCCCGGATTTATCCAGGGAAACCCAAAAGAGAGGAAACATATTTCTTTTACAGCATCATAGGGTAGTAGCTTTAGGAGCAAATTTTCAATTCAAATTTCCTTGTGTTTGTAGGATACTGTATCAAACAAAGCAATACCAGTTTTTTGAACCTAAGCAGTTAGAGGATTTTTTATTAAGCAAAGAGAGTGTAATTGTGAAAATTTAATCCTGAATGTAACTAACTGTATAGTAGCTTGGATTAAGTCAACAGAGCATGGTGCAGTCTTTGGTTTAACAATTAGAGAATAGGCTTTGTTATATTAGCTTATAATTTAATTTCTTTTTCTTGGATCAGTTCCTAAATTGTGGTCGATAATAGTTTTTTTAAAATTTCTCTTTGTACTATTTTTTTCCTATGATGAAGATGTTGCATATTTCGTATATTTTATTCAAGATTTATTGAATATTGTAATTATTAAAATGTAAAAAAAAAAGAATAACCCAAATCATAGTTATACCTGATGCTAAGGTCCACCTTGGGGGTCAGCACTCAAGAAAAGATCTAGGTGTCATTGCTGCATGTATAAATGGGTAAGTTATGGCTTTTCTAAAATTCCTCCTTGTATGTTTATGCCCATTTACACACAGACCTGTCAAGTCTCGTGCTTTTAGCAGGCCATCCCCCACACTCCCACTGAGGAAGCTAAGACTTCCATTCAGAGACTGAGTGTATACCTCTTCATATTTCCTGTTTGTTTCTCTCTGAGCAAGAAGGTCATAGCTACAGGTGGTCCTGGATGGACACAGGTCCACCCAAATCTGGTGGCCAATCAGGCATTACTTTTTTCCTTAGGCGCCACCCTTTTCCCTACACTGGTGCCAAGGTAAAAAAAAAAACATACATTTTGTCATCCTGCCTTCCCCCCCTCCCCCCAAGTTCTGGCATATGATCCTTTCCCTTTGCCCTCCAAACTTGCATGTCTTTACTGGCAGCAATGAAGCTGAGCTATCTCCAGCCAGCCTGAAGGCCCTTGGGCTGGCCGGAGGCAGCCTGGCTTCATCGCTGCAGGTGAAAGACATGCAAGTTTGGAGGCCTGAGGAGACCCTTAGAGGGGGAGGGTCAGGAGAGACCAATGTCGGACCCATGTGGAGGTGTGTAAGAGTGATACAATCACCATGAGGTGTGGTAGAATAGAGGCGTGCAAGTAAAAATTATATTATGCATTCTGGATGTTTATTATTTATTCAGACTTCTAATATATGTATATACCATATAACACATAGCTCATAGATATAACAGGCAAATTTATTTACATGAACAAATAACTATTTATAAGAGGAATGTGTAAACAAATGAATAAAGACAGAAACAAACAGTAACATTTAGAAAGTCACAGAACAAAGGTAAAATATCAGTTTTTTAAAATGCTGTACAGAACTAATCAGTGACTGGTCAATCCTTTTCAGTGAAGCTATACTGTCTCCTGTTGAGCAAGACGGGATGAGCATGAGTCTAGAAATGGCAAGGCAAACAGAGGATCAAAGCTGCCTATGTTATCAGGTTTAGTTAAGACAAACAGAAACAGCTCTCTATGGCACTCGGGCCACTTGATCGTTACCTAAGGGAAAGCAGTTACAGAGCTTGACTTACCTTCATGAAGACGAGTCTGCCCTTGGGGAGCAGCTGGGTTCCAACGATGATCAACGAGTTATTGTTGTCCTGACAAATAAGATGAAATCAGGTCAGATGCCGTTAATGGGCTGAGTTGATGCCTTTTGTACCATTCTGATAACAGCACTGTCGCCAATGTCTTGATGATATCATGCGAGATGATAGGTTGTGTTCTGTCTGTTATGGTTTGCAAAACCACAAGAATGTCTTTCAACATTGATTTTGATGCTTTTCTTGGAACTCTGGGCTCTGAAGAGACTAGAGGTCAACCTTTTGATGCTATCCTCAATGCTTTCCTCAAATTCTGGCTCTGAACAATCTTGAGGGTTATTGTGACCAAGAGCCTTACATATTTCTTAGTCTTGTATTAGCTGGGTTTCTTGACAGGGATTCGGGCATGTTTGGACGTGTAAATGTCTTTAATTAGAACAAGCATGACTCAGCGGAGTTCTAATTCATAACAAAGCTCTGTGTATTGGAACAAAGTACCCCAGAATTTATGATAGGTATCCACAATACCTCAGGCACAGTTGTCAAGCTGTGTAAAGCACCGGTTATTTATGGCAGGGTTTCGTTCACTTACAGGTGTAGACTGGGAAATAGCAAGATTGGAATTTTATGGGGGGATAGGGAAATGCTGAAAGGGGGGTGGAGCTGGGAAATGCTTAGTGCCCACCCTTGTTGACTCTAGGCCCACCAAAAATGTTGGGTCTGCCTACGCTACTGGCACATACCTTAGTTTGCAGCCAGCAGCAGCAGCATGCAAAAAGGCAGTGGGAAGTCACACTGTAGCTGCAGGCCCAGGAAGTATAAAATGCAGTGCTGCAGACTGTCAAGTTAGGGCCACAGGTCACACTCAGAGATGCCAGAAGCAGTACCACACTGAAGAAAAAAAGACTGCAGCGGTCAAGTAAAGAAGAAACAGGAAGTGTACTTCTCTGCTGAGCTACAGCCAGAAAACCTGAATTGCTCTGTGGTGTTCTGCTTCATATGAAAGATCCTGTCTGTGTACTGCCACAGATCAATGAAGCTGCAATATATAATTATTAGTACTACTACTACTACTACTACTTAACATTTCTAGAGCGCTACTAGGGTTACGCAGCGCTGTACAATTTAACAAAGAGAGACAGTCCCTGCTCAAAGAGCTTACAATCTAATAGACAAGTGAACGGTCAGTCCAATAGGGGCAGTCAAATTGGGGCAGTCTGGATTCAGTGAACGGCAAGGGTTAGGTGCCGAACGCAGCATTGAAGAGGTGGGCTTTAAGCAAAGACGTGAAGACGGGCAGGGAGGGGGCTTGGCGTAAGGGTTCAGGAAGGTTGTTCCAAGCATAGGGTGAGGCGAGTTTCTCTGCTCCTGGGTGAATAGTAGTGTAGAGGAAGGACTGAGGGCCTCCTGCTGTCTCCTTTTTTCTCAATCCTTGAGTTGCTCTGAAGGTTGGGAGATTAATTATTTCATTTATTAACGTTGTGGACCATCACCATGTTGCTATGTTCAATGGCTTATTATTTCAATAAAACTTTTTAAACATAAAGTTATGGACCCCCATATTAGTAGGTATACCAGCAGAAGAAGACGAAAGGAGGTGTTGATACCAACCCTATACCATTCGTTGGTGAGGCCTCACTTGGAATTTTGTATACAGTTTTAGAGGTCATTTCTTACTTAGGATATAAAGACTTGAAGCAGTTCAGAGGACGGTGACAAAAATGATAAGGGGTTGGCGCCAAAAGATGTATGAGAATAGACTTGAAGACCTAAAAATGTATACCTTAGAGGAAGTGAGAGATAACGGAGAAATGAGAGAAATTTCAGTAATTGAAAGGTATTATTATGCAAGCAAATCTTTTTCAGATATGGGAAAGTAGTAGAATTAGAGGACATTGTCGCGTTCTCGAGGGCCTTGACATTCTGTCAGGTCCTCGAGGCAGGACTGGAGTTCGTGAGCCCTTGGGCCACTGCCGAGGAGCGGCAGGCAAGACCACCTCGGGACTGGAAACACAGAAGAGCAGTACGGGAACTCTGGACTGGAGTAGTACAAGGCAGGCAACTAAAACAGATGAAACAGGAACAGCTTCACCTGCACTTAGCCACCGTTACTCCGGAGTTGAGCTCCGAAGTGCAGGCGGCCGGCAGGACTTGCAGGATAAGGCAAGAACTGACGATCCAGAGGACCCACCCTGGGTCTGGGATACACAAGGGTGACAGGGCACGGAACTAGACTAGGACTGAAAGCTGCATGTAGCCGCTAAGCCAGAACACAAGACAGACTATGAAGACAAGACATACAAGAGCTAGCAGGAGCAAGGACTAGGGCAACGTGCAAGCTAGGCAGAAGGGGAAACAGGGAACCCTAGCTAAGCGAAAACAGGATTAAGGGTTGACACCCAAGCTGGGCAAAGCAGGGCTCAGGGTTAAGAGAGAAAACCAGGAATAACAGGCCAAGGGTCTTTGGGCAGGCAGCAGAGCAAACAGGGTAACCAGGAATAACAGGCCAAGGGTCTTGGGCAGGCAGCAGCGCAAACAGAATAACAAGGAATATCAGACCCAAGGGTCTTTGGGCAGACAGGAGAACAGACAGAGTAAACCAGGAAGAACAGGCCAAGGGTCTTGGGCAGGCAGCAGAGCAAACAGAGTAAACCATGAATACAGGCCAAGGGTCTTGGGCAGGCAGCAGCGCAAACAGAGTAACCAGGAATATCAGGCCAAGGGTCTTTGGGCAGACAGGAGAACAGACAGCGTAAACCAGGAAGAACAGGCCAAGGGTCTTGGACAGGCAGCAGAGCAAACAGAGTAAACCAGGAGTACAGGCCAAGGGTCTGAAGCTACAGCCGTTCCACACACTGACTGGGGAACTCACAAAGGCTGAGGCTTCACATACAGACAGAGAACCAACCCAGACAAGGGCTTCACCCCAACCCAGGGTAAGCCAGGGACAGAGGCTTCACCCCAACACAGGGTAAGCCTGGAGCAGAGGCTTCACCCCAAACACAGGGTAAGCCAGGGACAGAGGCTTCACCCCAACACAGGGTAAGCCTGGAGCAGAGGCTTCACCCCAAACACGGTGAGCCAGGAAGGACCCGTAGTCCACAGACAGACAGTGGCAGGGAAGACCCCCCCTCCCCCACTGAAGGACAACAGACACAGACACAGAAAGAAGCTGGGCAGGAACCCAGAGAGAGGCTAAGCAGTAGTGCAGCAGACACTTACTAACCTGACCTGGCCTAAGAGCATAACACTTATGCAAAGGCCCTGACTGCAAGCATAGCACTTCCTTATGAAGGCTCTCACTGATGAGTCACCAGCAGCAGGACAGAAGCAGGAAGTACACTGACCCCAAAGAGAGGCTTGACACATATAGGAAGTGAGCCCACAGGAAAGACAAGAAGGAGCCATCTTGGAAGCTGGCACAGAGCCGGTGGCAACCATCTTAGATGCTGGCTCCCTAGAGAGGCATAGCCCACACAGGTGAGGTCTAGTGAGCTAATCAGCGCAGAGACTAGAGACAAGACTAACACAAACACAGACAGAAGCCAGCAGAGCTGCTGACCCCCAGAAAGAAGGTAAGGCTGAGGGTGGTCATGGCCACAGACGTGACAGACATGAATTGAGGTTGCAGGGTGGTAGACTTAAGATTAACATCAGGAAATATTTTTTCACAGAGGGTGGTGGATGCTTAGAACACCCTGCTGCTGGAGGTGATAGAGACAAAAATAATGATGGAATTCAAAAATGTGTGGGATAAACATATAGAAAGAGAATGGAATCAAAACTCAAAACTTAAATGACCTCATGGCTATGCATGTGTTATGATAGTAGCCAAAGAAGCTCAAGGAGCCTTCAAGAGCGGGGACGTCACAATTATACTTTATTCATCAGACCCAACATGGTCTGTGTTTCGGTGAAAAACCCCTGCATCGGGCGCCTGGTTCAGGAAGCTGCTTGAGTCCTGCAGCATGCTGTGCCTAAGAGTCGTATATCATTTATAAATTTTACAATTCAAAAAGAGATGATTAAGAAATTTGAAAATAACAGCTTAAATCGATTATCCATATTAACAATTATGCAGAAATAAATGTGTCACTTTTGACCATTATACTAAGGCAATTTTGATCCAAGAAAAGGAAAAAAAGAAAAATCAAATAGTAATTTAAAGAAATTAGTAATTAAAGAATTAGTGACTACTTCCCTCCAAACCTCCTTATATCGTTTATTTTAATATCACATTCGTATCACATGCTATGAGCATGGGTGCTGGGTATTACAAGGGGGGAGGGGAAAACATATTGATGTTGAAACTATCAAGTAAAATGTTGTTAGCATTATTCTTGTGTTGTTGGATTAATTATGTATTGATAATGTACTGTGCTGGCCACCTTAATGCTCAGATTGAATGGACTGTTCAGGTCTATATCTGTTGTCATTTACTATGTTGCTGTTTATTTTGGAGAAGATAGTTTGCTCTAAGGGAGGGGCAAGTACTGGACATGAATTACTCTGTTTTCATGATATTTATTTTTTTATATTATTTTTTATTTTACATTGAGTTTTACAGTTGTCTTTGTTTTCTATTTGTGCTCCCTTGCTTTTTACAATCACTGGTTGGTACGTTAGCAGCTATATTTTTTGCATTTATTTATTCCTTTGCATGTGTGTATGTGACCTTCTTGTTAAGGGGGGAGGAAGATGTGTTGGTGCAGTAGAAGAGTAAGGGAAATGTTTGTTATCTGTATTTCTCATCCAACCTTGTTATCACTGCTGTAAATAAGGTATTTTGTGGGGCAGACACGATAAGTCATATGAAGGTCTATTTACTTAGCTGTGCTAGCAAATTCCACGTGGCATTGCAGACAGCCCATTCAAAGTGAAGTAAACCCCATCTTTAGCTGCCTACATTTTTCTCTGTTTCTATAAGGTTGTCTGTACATGCAGCAAATGGTGGATAACTTTACAAAATATAACTCAAATAATAGAAACAAAGAAAAATGAAGTTAGATAAAGCGGAATGGGATTTATATACTGCCTTTCTGTGTTTTTTTCCCAACTACATTCAAAGCGGTTTACATATTATATACAGGTACTTATTTGTACCTGGGACAATGGAGGGTTAAGTGACTTACCCAGAGTCACAAGGAGCTGCAGTGGGAATCGAACCCAGTTCCCCAGGATCAGAGTCCGCTGCACTAACCACTAGGCTACTCCTCCACTCCAGTTTAGCCTATGCAGTCTGCCCATCCATGCCATCTACTATCCCTTCCTCTCCCTTAGAGATCCTATGTACTTGTCCCAAGCTCTCTTGAATTCAGATATCGTTTTAATTTCCATCACTTCTACCGGGAGGCTGTTCCATGAATTCATCACCCTTTCTATGAAGAAGTATTTCTGAGTCTATCCTCTTTCATCTTCCTCCTATGCTTCCTCATTCTAGAGCTTCCTTTCAAATGACCTTAACTTACCCTTCTCACACACACGTCTGGAATCCACACAGCACTCTGATTTTATTCTTGGTCCTTTTATGGAACTCTTTGCCTTTATACTTTTGGCTAGAGAGCTCTCAGTACAGATTTAAAGCACCCTAAAGGCCTACCTTTTCTCATTGGCATTTGACATTGCTTAGCTGGGACAATGACGGGCTGGCTCATGGTTTAGCTGTATTCTTTCACTATCTCTTCATTTCTTTCTCTCTCAGTGGCCTCTGCCCATTTTCATAAATTGTAAACTGCTCTGATTTTGTAGGCAAAAGATGGTTTAGAAAGTATCTGAATAAACACAAACATAAATAGATTTGCTCAAAGAAAGGGACATGTGCATTAGAAATGATCTTTGGTAGTCAAGAAGAATGCATACAGTATACTATATTAAAAGGTTTACTTTCATGCTTCTTTTATCCTGTGAAATGTGTTGGCATTTTGCTCCTTTCTGAGTTTATTTGAAGCTTGCTTCTTCTTAGTTTTTGGTTCTTAGTTTTTGGTTCATGATATCAATAGAAATCAAACAAAATAAAACATGGAAAAGAAAATAAGATGATACCTTTTTTATTGGACATAACTTAATACATTTCTTAATTAGCTTTCGAAGGTTGCCCTTCTTCCTCAGATCGGAAATAAGCAAATGTGCTAGCTGACAGTGTATATAAGTGAAAACATTCAAGCATTACTATGACAGTCTGACAGGATAGGAGGAGGGGGGTGGATAGGAAGTATGCATGGGAACATCAAAGCATATCATTGATATTCTAACAGGATGGGTGTGGATAGGTGAGGGGAGGGTGATCAACAGAGACATACAGCTTTATGGTTTATAATGGGCTAGGAACCCCAGATCCTTGTTAAGTCCTTTCTGTTGGGTGTTAAAATATTCAATCATTCTGACTTCAAAGGTCTTACGTTCTTGTATGGTTTTAACGTTACCTTTCAGGATTCTCACTGTGAAGTCACTGGTACAGTGTCCTGGTCCTGTAAAATGTTGACCAACAGGCGTGGGAACCCTGCTGGCACCAGTATTGTTCATGTGATGTCTATGTAAATTGAATTTTGTCTTAAGCATCTGGCCTGTTTCTCCTTCGTTACATTTTTTACACTGAATGATATATACCACATTGGAAGATGAGCAAGTGAAAGATCCCTTTATGTTGAATATCTTTCCTTTGTGGATGACTTTGGGGTCCTGTGAAATATTTTGGCATAGTTTGCAACTGGATAAATTACAGGGAAGTGTGCCCTTCTGTTCCTTTTCAGTCTGTGATGGAAGTTTACTTCTGATTAGCTTGTGTTTTAAATTGGGTGACTGTTGGAAGGCCAGTACTGGTGGGGATGGGAATATCTCTTTCAGTAATTCATCCTCCTGGAGTATAGGTTGTAGATCTCTTATGATTTTCCTCAGTTTTTCCAGCTCTGGATTGTATGTTACTACAAGCGGGATTCTGTCTGTGGATTTTTTCTCCTTGTACTGTAGCAGATTCTCCCTGGGTGTTTTGAGGGAGGAGGCAATATTCTTGGAGATTATTTTGGAGTTGTATCCTTTCTGTTTGAATGATGCAGTCAGGCTTTTAAGGTGTCTGTCTCTGTCCCCTGGGTCAGAGCAGATACGGTGGTATCTTGTGGCTTGGCTGTAAATGATGGATCTTTTTGTATGTGAAGGATGGAAGCTGGAGTTGTGGAGGTAGCTGCATCTGTCTGTGGGTTTCTTGTATATAGATGTTTGTATACAGCCATCACTGATTGAGACTGTGGTGTCCAAAAAATTGACTTTTTCTGGGGAGTAGTCAATTTTGAATCTGATTGTAGGATGGTATGTATTGAAGGCAGAATAAAATTGTTTCAGAGTTTCTTCACCCTCCGTCCAAATCATAAAAATGTCATCGATGTACCGGTAGTATTTTAGAGGTTTGGTCTGGTGTGTATTCAGAAATGTCTCTTCCAGCTCAGCCATAAAAAGGTTGGCATATTGGGGTGCTGTCCTGGTGCCCATCGCAGTGCCCATTATTTGCAGATAGATATCATTGTTAAATTGGAAGTAGTTGTGAGTTAAAATGAATTTGATTAATTTTGTAATAGTTTCTGGTGAGTATTGATGGTCCAGTGTGGATTTTTTTAGGAGTCTTCCACATGCAGCTATGCCATCCGCATGTGGAATGTTGCTGTATAGTGATTCTACATCCATCGTGACCAGAAGGGTGTTAGGTGGTAGTTGCTTGATATTTTTCAATTTATTCAGAAAGTCTGTAGTGTCTTGTATGAAGCTGTTAGTTTTGTGCACGAGAGGTTTCAGAATTCTGCTACAGTACAAGGAGAAAAAATCCACAGACAGAATCCCGCTTGTAGTGACATACAATCCAGAGCTGGAAAAACTGAGGAAAATCATAAGAGATCTACAACCTATACTCCAGGAGGATGAATTACTGAAAGAGATATTCCCATCCCCACCAGCACTGGCCTTCCGACAGCCACCCAATTTAAAACACAAGCTAATCAGAAGTAAACTTCCATCACAGACTGAAAAGGAACAGAAGGGCACACTTCCCTGTAATTTATCCAGTTGCAAACTATTCCAAAATATTTCACAGGACCCCAAAGTCATCCACAAAGGAAAGATATTCAACATAAAGGGATCTTTCACTTGCTCATCTTCCAATGTGGTATATATCATTCAGTGTAAAAAATGTAACGAAGAATGCTATATTGGAGAAACAGGCCAGATGCTTAAGACAAGATTCAATTTACATAGACATCACATGAACAATACTGGTGCCAGCAGGGTTCCCATGCCTGTTGGTCAACATTTTACAGGACCAGGACACTGTACCAGTGACTTCACAGTGAGAATCCTGAAAGGTAACTTTAAAACCATACAAGAACGTAAGACCTTTGAAGTCAGAATGATTGAATATTTTAACACCCAACAGAAAGGACTTAACAAGGATCTGGGGTTCCTAGCCTATTATAAACCATAAAGCTGTATGTCTCTGTTGATCACCCTCCCCTCACCTATCCACACCCATCCTGTTAGAATATCAATGATATGCTTTGATGTCCCCATGCATACTTCCTACCCACCCCCCTCCTCCCACCTTGTCAGACTGTCATAGTAATGCTTGAATGTTTTCACTTATATACACTGTCAGCTAGCACATTTGCTTATTTCCGATCTGAGGAAGAAGGGCAACCTTCGAAAGCTAATCAAGAAATGTATTAAGTTATGTCCAATAAAAAAGGTATCATCTTATTTTCTTTTCCATGTTTTATTTTGTTTGATTTCTATTGATAACCTTAAGAGTGGACTAACACGGCTACCACACTCCTCTACTACTGGTTCATGATAGAAAGATAGAATACTGCAAAGAACCACATCTGTGACTTATCCTCCAATAGTAGTAGGCTTTCCTGATTTTTCTTGGATGTGGATTTGGGCTGTTACTATGAGAATTTTCTCCACCATAGTTTTCCATTCGTTGTGTTGTAGTGGTGTTTCCATGAGTGTTTATAGAATTCTTTTGTTTTCTGTGAGATGATTTTGGGGTGATAGTCCTTTTCATTTGAAGGATTCAGTTAGAAATGTGAGCTTTTTATTCTTTTGTTTGGCGTGAAAGCAAATCCAGTAGTATTGTGCAGCCTAGCTGTGTGTAATAGACTTTTTGTATGCAAGGGATCAAAATTGAAAGATGTGAAAGAGGCTGCATATGTAATATAGTTTTCTGTAAGCTGATGTTAGTAAGTATGGTATATGAAAAATTAACTATTTCTATGGAGTAGTCCCTTTGACCCTGATTATGAGTTTTGATTTTTTACATACTTGAAATTAGAATGATCACTTACCTACTTGCTTTTTTATTATGACCACTTGATATAGGAGGGAAAATCCTGAGGAGAATAAGAGAAAGAAACATGAGGTTGGAGAAAGGAGGCAGAGGAGAGTGCGATACAGAAGTCAGCAGATCCTTGAAGTTATTGCTAAGAAACTACTCAAAGGCCAGCTAGAACAGCCATAATTTAACTGCTTTCTTGAATTTGAGAAGAGAGGGTTCCAGACAAAGATCTAGTAAGAGAGATTTCCACAAGGATGTCCCTAAATATAGGATAAGGCAGAAACCCTGGACAAATCCAGACAAAGGCAAGAGGGAGGATGCAGAGAAATAAGTACAGCATGAGAGGAGGGAAAAGTGTGACTGGAGATACAGTGGACTAAAAACGTGGCTAGACAAGGGGAGATCCCAGTGAAGAGTGCCCACTGCACTAGTATAAGTATCTTGAATTTGAGATGTGCTGAGACTGGGAGCCAATGTTCATTTTTCAACAGAGGAGAAAAATGGTTGTATCAATGAGCATTGCAGATTGTATAAGTAGTTTGGATAAGCTGTAAGGAGGGAATTGTCTATCTGGGTGTCTCCATTGAGGTGCCCTGATGATGCCTATTTTATAATGGCATCTAGGTGCCATTTACATGCTATGACACTTAATGTGCACTCAGACACGTGTAAGTACTAGTGTTATTTAAAGGGCATGTAAATGTGGGTGCCCAGTTATAGAATTTCCCTTCACTCACATTTTTGTTTGGGGGGGGGGGGATCCACGCTCTGCCCCCCAGTTTCACCTTCAATTCCCAAGATCCCTCACCAGTTTACATTTATTCAAATTTTTGTAAATCACATACACCCTAATTCTATAACAGAGTGCTACAGTTAGGCACCATTTGTGCACATATGTCATAGAATACTAACATTTACATGCATACAATGTGTGCATAAATGTTAAAGCACTATTCTATCATTTATACACACAAGTCACTTAGCACAAGTGCAAGGAGTATGTAAGTAATAAGTTATATGCTAAAGTGCCACATTTAGCCGTGAACAGTTATGCTTGCTATAGACATGGCAAACTGTTCACACCTACATTTAGCTACATCAGTGCTGACTTAGGCTAGTATTCTCTAATGGCATCTTGGTGCACCGATGCCATTGTAGAATTGATGCTTAGCGTGCAGCATTAGTACACCCAGACTGTGGTGCCCAGCTATAAAATTGCCCATATAGAGTATAATTATTCATTTATGTGGAGCGTTCCCATATCAGACAATAAAATTTGCAGTGACAGACACAGAGCAAAAGGAGAATTAGAAAAACATTCTGTTCAAACTCTGGTGTCACACGAGTGAGGGAAACTCAAACTCCTCCACTGCCAGACACTGAGAACTAACACAAAACCTTGCAAATAGACAAACTGTACTAACCCTACCTAAGTCAGCACTGCAAATATTCAACGCCTGAATACTTCTATTTGGGAAAGAACACCCAAACACAGAATCTACATGTTAAAATAATCCTTCTCTGTGATTACAAAAGGAAAAAAACACACAGAGGGGCATAATCGAAAGGGACACCTAAGTTTTTCTGAGGATGTCCTCACAGGACATCCCTGTGACGGGGCGGGGAAACCCGTATTATCGAAACAAGATGGACGTCCATCTTTCGTTTCAATAATACGGTCGGGAACGCCCAAATCTGGAAATTTAGGTCGACCTTAGAGATGGTCGTCCTTAGACTTGGTCGTTTCTGATTTTCAGCAATAATGGAAACCGAGGACCGCCCTCGAAACCGCCCATCTCAGAAATGACCAAATGCAAGCCCTTTGGTCGTGGGAGGAGGCAGCATTTGTAGTGCATTGGTCCCCCTGACATGCCAGGACACCAACCGGGCACCCTAGGGGGCACTGCAGTGGACTTCAGAAATTGCTTCCAGGTGCATAGCTCCCTTACCGTGTGTGCTGAGCTCCTCCAAAACCCACTACCCACAACTGTACACCACTACCATAGGCCTTATGGGTGAAGGGGGCACCTAGATGTGGTTACAGTGGGTTTCTGGTGGGTTTTGGAGGGCTCACATTTACCACCACAAATGTTACAGGTAGGGGGGGATGGGCCTGGGTCAGCCTGTCTGAAGTACACTGCAGTACCCACTAAAACTGCTCCAGGGATGTGCATACTGCTGCGATGGACCTGAGTATGACATTTGAGGCTGGCATAGAGGCTGGCTAAAAATATTTTTAAAGAATTTTTTTGAGGGTGGGAGAGGGTTAGTGACCACTGGGGGAGTAAGGGGAGGTCATCCCAGATTCTCTCCAGTGGTCATCTGGTCATTTCAGCCACCTTTTTGTGCCTTGGTCGTAAGAAAAACACGACCAGGTAAAGTTGTCCAAATGCTCGTCAAGGACACCCTTTTTTTTCCATTATGAGTCAAGGACGTCCATGTGTTAGGCACGCCCAAGTCCCGCCTTTGCTACGCCTCCGATACGCCCCCTTGAACTTTGACCGTCCCTGCGACGGAAAGCAGTTGGGGACGTCCAAAATCGGCTTTCGAGTATGCCGATTTTTGGCGACCCTGGGATAAACAAATACCTAGACAAAAATGAAATTGAAAACCCAAGAAGCCAGATCATGAGCAGTGGAAAACTGGGAAAAGAGAAACAGAAATGAATTTCCTTCTGTACAAAATAAAGTAAAAGAAACCCACATTTTCAAAGCTGACATCTCACTTCTCTAAATAGTGAGAATCACTATTTTTTCTACTTTTGTTATCTGACCATATTTTTTCCACTTGGGTTGGTCCTGGTCTGTCCCCATATGGGAGCTTATTATGGGAACATTGGGCACCAATGGGTTAATACATCCTCTTGTTGGTGTTCTCCTGAGTCCTTTTTCAGGATTTAATTTCCATTTTCTGCTTTTCACTGTCCATCTTCTTCTCTAATCTTATATCTACCTCTGACTCGGATCATTCTGTCTCAGGATTTTTTCTCCATTTCTCTCATCTGCTTTTTTTTTAACCTACAGGTAGCTAAATTTTATTCCTTCCTCCCCCACCCCCTCCATTTTAAGTCTTTGTCATTCCCCTATTTACCAGCCTTTTACTTCTTGCACTTAGCTCCCTAATTCTCCCATTCCTACCTGTGTCTTATTCTTTCCTGTCTCCTATTTCCAGTATTTCACCCACTTTCAAGTTGCCCATTCCACTTTCTGTATTCATTTGCTCCCACTTACCTTCTCTACCTTTCACCCCTTACCAACCTCTAGCTCCTTCCCTGTCATCTCATCCCTTCTCCAGCTTTAGTCCCTTTATGTCTTATCCCCTTTTTCAGACTCCCATTTCCACTTTAATTTTCTCTATTTCCACCCTTTCTCACTTCCGTCAAAGATCTGCCCCCCTTCCTTTGTCCTTCACCCTCTTCACAATGCTCTGTCTCTTGCCCCTTTCCCTATCATCCTTTGCCCCTACATCTTCTCCTATACTTCTTTCTCTATCCACCTACCTCGTTCTCCAATGTTGTTTTTTTTTTTTTGATTTATAAAACTTTTTTATTAACACTTCAAAGTAACAAAATCTTGGAGAATGAATCTCCCCTTACCCTCTAATACAATAGTAATCCTACTGTATCTGAATATCAAACATTTGGAGATCAATTCCCCCATAACTATCTAATACAACAATAATCCTGCTATGTCCAACATCCTTTCCCCCCCCCCCTTCCCCCCCCTCAACCCCCCTCCCCCTCCCCATCATCCCCCCTTTGCAGCAGTATGGCCTTTCCCTCTTCTCTCTTTCCCCCAGCATTCATTTCATTAATCACTATTTTCACTTCTCCCCCTCTTTCCCCTTCATCAGTTCTAATAGATGTACCCATTCCTCCGCATTCGGGTTATACTTCCCCTTACGTTTGTCAGTCAACTTTTCCATTCCCATCAAAATAGTTAGCTTATTAATCCACTCTTGCTGTGTAGGGCCTATCCTATGCTTCCATTTTACTGCTATCATTGTTTTAGCTGCTGCCAAGCATATCCGTTTAACTCTAGTTTGCCAATATTTTCCCCTTTTATTCCCATACCCCAACAGGCACCACTTTGGATCACACAGAAATTGACTTCCTATGGCTCGCGTTATTAATGCCGTTATCTGCCCCCAGAATTCCTGTATTACTGGGCACCCCCACCAAATATGAAAATATGTTCCCTTCTCCTCTCCACACCTCCAACAAACATCTGTGGCATTAGGGTACATTCTCTTTATTTTATCTGGCGTATAGTACCAACGACTCAGAACCTTATATGCGTTTTCCTTAACCAATACACAAATTGATGTCTTTTTGGCCTCAAGACAAATATTCATCCAATCTCCTCTACTGAGCTCTTGCTGTATATCTTGTTCCCAAGCTTTCATATATGGTAACTTCACAAGGTCAGTGCCTCTAATATGATCATATATCTTGGAGATCCCCTTCCCCCCTACCTTTATTGCCCCCCACAAATTTTCGAATTTTTCACTTTATAGCCAATTACCTTTATGCCATTTTGCTGCCATCATGTAATTCTTGACCTGAAGGTAAGCGTAATGGTCCGTCTCAGGTAAATCGTATTCTTGCCTGAGCTCTTCAAAGCTCTTTATGTTTCCCTCTCTCGTGAATTCCCTAAACCTGATCAATCCCCTATCTATCCAAGATATCATTGTCTTGTTCCCTGTCCCTCCAGAAAATCCCAGTTCCCGAGTTAACCAAGCATAAGTTGATCTGTTCTGGGAACCTCGGAACTTCATTTTAAGACCCCCCCCAGAGGGTAAGTAGGTGTGAGATGAAGGGATTGAGGGTTAGAGTCTTGTATGTATGTTTCGAAAACGATCCCCATAGTAATGCATCTAGTCTACCTTTCTGCACAAAGATCTGTTCTAGTCGAGTTACCGGCGAAAGATCCACCCCACTCCAAACTTCAATTTGCCTCAGTTGCGCTGCCCAGTAATACCATGTGATGTTAGGTACTCCCCTTCCTCCCTGTTCTACCCTACCCCACATTATTTTCCTGGACAGTCTGGCCTGCCGCCCTCCCCAGATAAATTCCCCTAGTTCCGTCTGTATTTTCTGCAGCTCCCTTTTCGGGACCCTAATTGGTAATGTATGAAATAAAAATAACAGTCGGGGTAGTATATTCATTTTAACCGCCGCTATTCGGCCCCACCATGACAACCAACCCTCCCGCCATTTGCGAAGGTCCCTTCTAATTGCCACAATGAGTGGAACATAATTTAACCGGTATAAGTCATCTAGGTCTCGTGATATCTGTATACCTAAATATCTAAAGCTTCTGTCCGTCCAGCGAAAGTTATATCTCAAACCTAATTGTTCTATTTCGCGATTATCGACTGTTATCCCCATGAGTTCAGATTTGTCAAAATTTACTCGGAAACCAGATAGTTTTCCAAATTCTTTTAATTCTCTTATAAGCACCGGAAGCGTTTCTAGTGGGGATCCGATGTAGAATAAAATATCATCTGCAAATAGGGCTATTTTATGTGTCTTCCCACCCATTTGAACCCCCTGAATTTCTTTTAAGGCCCGAATACGTTGAGCTAGAGGTTCAATTGATATGGCGAATAATAGGGGTGAGAGGGGACATCCCTGCCGTGTCCCTCGCTGAACATTGAATGGGGTCGACCACCCTCCATTGACTTTCGTTCTCCAATGTTTATGTACTCTAGCTTTCTTCCACCTTAACCCCCACTACCCATCCCTCTGCCCCTCCATCTTCACCTTTTCCTGCATATAACCTTGCTTCTCCCAACCGCCCACATAGTATCTGTCCTTCTCTTCCGTCTTCCAGCCTATGCATCAGCCCCCAACCCTCATCTGCCCTTTGTCAGGGCCCAGACCCCTTCTCCCACCCCCATCCCCAGTCAGATAGTTCTGATCTCCCCTTCTCTCTTCCCCAGCTATAGCATTTGCCCCAGCATCAGACCACTTCTGTCTCTCCAAGCAGCAGGACCTGCTCCTTAGGCATAATCCTAGCCAGTAGCAGCAGGTCCTTGATCCTTAAGCAAGATCCTAACCAGAAGTCTTCATTCACCATCATCACCTGAGTGTCTTCAGTCTTACAACTCACTTCCACAAATGACCATAACCACTGCAGCTCTGGCTAAAAATAATAATTTACTGGGTCAGTTCATCTGCTACTTCATGGATAGGCAATTGGGAGATAACATCTAAATAAAAATTACAAATCCTGGAGCTCTGTAGTTCAGGATTAAACCTGTTCGTGGTTCTTTTTTCTCGGGGTGATCTGGATTGTGGAATTTAGATTCTTCTCTCTCCTTCTGTAATATTTGCTCCTTTAGCTGCTTTGACCTCTCCTCTCACTCTTAGGTTCCTTACTAGAATACCTCTCTCTCTGTTAGATACTTGGTACGCCAGTCTCTCAAAGTAGTTTTTTTCTATTTAATTCTATCGAAGTCTCAAATGCAGCATAAGTTCATAAAACATTACAACACAATCAAAGCAATAAAATCACTGTTCAAACAAATGTGTATTTAACATGTTCCTAAAATGAAGATAAGAAGGTGCTTGCCTTACTATCAAAGGAAGCTTATTCCATAATCCTGCAAAAGTAAAGGAAGCCCCTAGAAGAGATTTAAGCTGAGCTTTTTTTTCAGAGAAGGAAAACCTAACTTCAGTGGTTAAACCCTCAAAGTTTGAGCCAAATATATGAAAATTTCCATCAGCTCCTATTTTTCTCTTGTTATTATATGCCTTACTGTACTGACAAAAATTTTATTCCACTAAACTAAGGATATCACTGACACCCAGCAGTAAGAGGTTGTACTTATGTATAATTTAAGCAGGGAAATATGTAGAAAGGTACCAGAAACTCAGATTAGACTGTGAACTTCAATAGAAAATAGCCCACTGGGTTGATTTAGATTCTTTTCGTAGACATTTCTAGGAACTTTCTGCTTTGAAAGAACTGAGCTTGACAAGTTGGAAAGTCTGCTATCGAGACGGAAGCAGTGCTACTAATTTGTATAGTAATGCCAGCCTACCCTGTGGCACTGACTAGTTGATAACAGACAGCTGGAGGTGGGTAGTTCTATAACATGTGATAGCTCCCTATCTAGATAATCACACAGCAGGATCTTGAGACATCTGAAAGCTTCATCCATTCAGAGATGCAGAACGTGACAGTAATAGCAAAATCATTATAACTTAACACTTTTTCAATGTTGTCAGTGCAGTTCCTTTAGTAAATCAGCACTTATATTATCGATGCAGTGTGCGATCCTTTAGTAAATCAGTGCTCCTCCGTGTTATCAGTGCAGTACATGCTATTAGTAAATCAGCATATTCTCATACTGTGGGTATGTGCTCATTATTGTCTGTACAGTATGATATACTCCTTTTTAACCGAAGTTTGCAGCATCATGTGCCTACTCTAGAAGACGAGGTGCCTATATTTATTTAGAATAGAATATTTTTATTTATTCACCACCTTTATCCAAGACGGAAAATGCAAAAGAGACATACATAATAAAATCATAAACAAGGGCAAATTTAAATGGTGAAATAATCATATGCAAAGTCTCAACTTAAAGCAGAATGTGATGTATTTATCACATTTGATATACTACTATAGGGCCTGCACATAGGCATCAGTGCATACATGTCTAGAGTAGGTGCCCCTCCCACAGACATATTTCAATGCATATAAAGCTATGTGTCTACCAGAGTGCATGCATAGTTTTCTGTGTGCATGTGGCAACGTGATCAAGGGTGTGCCTCAGAGCCATCACAAGCAGTTATATACAGGGTTTGCAAGCAAAAGGAAATACTTTATTACCATAGTGTAGCATGTGCACATCTGTTACTTCACAGGCTTTAATCCAACACTAGTAAATTCTCTCTCTTATAATATAGTCCCAGTCAATACTCTTCATGGGTCTGGCTCCTAACTAGGCCCAAGC
Source organism: Microcaecilia unicolor (assembly GCF_901765095.1). Taxonomy (NCBI): domain Eukaryota; kingdom Metazoa; phylum Chordata; class Amphibia; order Gymnophiona; family Siphonopidae; genus Microcaecilia; species Microcaecilia unicolor. The sequence continues at coordinate 208,229,908 of NC_044036.1, read as the reverse complement.
ACAGTAGCAACTAATGCTATCTCAAGTTCCTTCTGGGCACACACCAAATTCATATACTTAAGAATATTCTGCAAAGTGCTCTCATACCTTGGCAGTCTTCTGTCCATGTATAATCAACTCTTGAAGGGTGAGAATTAAACACAGTTTCCCACCCCACAGAAACTACTGGGTTCTGGCTACTCTTCCCTGGAACTTTCCTCAGATACTGTAGCCTCTTCTTAACTTGGGACCTCTGATCTGTTCTACGTCAGGGCATTTAACCACTTCTCTGAGCCTCACCCCTCTGACTTAGCAGATATAATTCTACTCTACCCTAAGGTGGCTCAGTAAGGGAGTGATTCTATAGGAACCAGGCCATGTACCACTCAATCCTTCATAGTGCAGTTCTGCTGAAAAACTCAAGTGGCATTTAGATGTTTGACAACATGCTGTTTGAGAATTGACCATCATATATTTCATTTAATATAATTTTTTTGTCCCATGCTGTTAAAAGATCTAAACAGGTTACAAAATTATATATATATGTAATATAAATATAGCATTGAATAAAACATAAGCTCTAAAACCATAAAAATATCATAAAATACTTGGTGTTATTTTTTTCTGGTTGTATTATTGAATTTTGCTTCTATCATTGTGCATGTTGTTGTGTTACATTCTGTCTACTGATAGAGTTTAAAAAAGCAATAATATAAAATACCATGCATAAAACAAAAATGATACATTTGTTAAAATACACAAATACATAATTGAAGAGTAGATAGAAAATAAACAGCTATTTATACTCTTGGAATTTGATATATAATATCCAATATTATTTACTTCAATAATAGTTTATACCTTTATCACAATAGGGCATATTCTGGCATATGGCTACAAATCAGGAAATCTTCCTGGAATAAGTTGCTTAGAGGTCCTTTTACAAAGCTGCAACAGAGTGGCCTTAGCATGCCCTTATGTGGGGGTTTTCCTGTGTGTTAAGGCCGTTTTTACTGCAACTAGAAAATAGATGATTTTCTATGTTCCGAATTAATGGCTATGCACTAATTTTGTCATCTAAACCAAAACAATTGTCCCAAAACACTCGTGGATGTCTAGAATGTTGCTAACACTTCCTTCACCTCTCTAGATATTCAACCACTCAGCAAATCATATAATTATTCTTATGGACTTCAGTCATGTTTTATGGGGTCATCAAACTTTCACCACTGCGACTAACACACTAACTTCGCCTTTGGTCCTCTTTTGATTAATTATAATGCTTCTATTGCTTCTATTTTTTATCTTATAACCTTCTGTAGATTTTTTTTTTAAGCTATTCATCTGAATTTTGTCGGCTGGAGTTTCTTCACATCCTCTAATGCACTAAATACCCAGTGTATCTGAATATAACTCACCTTGAGCTACTACTGAAAAGGTGTGAGAAAAATCTAAATAAATAATAATAAACAATGTTGCCATTAACGTGTGGTTGTTACAGTCATTTTCGCTCACCACTGGCTGATACAAGCCAGAGATGCTAAGCGTGGGCAGCCCCATACAGTGAGATTAATGAGCAATGCATCCAAAGTATAAATGTGTAGAAGCCCTAGCCAACAAAATTCAGATGAGTACCTTAAACAAATCTATAGAAGTTCATAAGATGAGGAATAGAAAAATATAATTAGTCAAAAGAGGACCGAGGAAGAAATTAACGTGTAGTTACTGTGGTGAAAGTTTGACGACCCTGTGCAGTACGGCTGAGGTCCATAAGAATAAATATATGATTTACTGAGTGGTTGAATGTCTAGAGAGGTGAAGGAAGTGTATGTGCTAATGTTGCCATTAATATGTGGCTGGTACCCCAAATTAGCACATGAGCCCTTACTGTGACCAATTTTGAAGGTGGTAAGGTCTCATGTGCTAATCCTGCACTAATCCCACACTGGCCAGCATAATGCCCACTCTCTGGCCCCATATAGCCCCTTCAAAGCAAATTGAAGAAAGCCTTTTTAGCGTTTTGCTCACGCACATTGGGCTTTTAATGCAGGAAAACTCAGCACATTCCATGGTAAGCCCTCTACTTACTACAACACAGTAAAAGGAGCCCCAAATGTGTTAGTGTTATATATTTAAATAAGGAATTCCAGAGCACTGAACCAGCCACCATATCACTTCCCTTCTGTATTTAGTCTCATCTTATATGCCTCCAATTATTTTTACTATTGTATGCTGCCTTGTTATGAGTTTTTTTTTTCTTTGAAAGGTGGATTAATCAAATCAATTAGTAGTATTGCATCAGAGAGAATACAGTATCATCTCACTTTATCCTGCTATAATCATGAAAGCCAGAATCTCTCTGCTCAATATTGTTCATTATAATTCTAAATGTATGGTTTTTTGGGGGGGAGGGGGGTGTAAACTTTATCTAAACCCTGCTTGAACCTTTTCCTCCATTTGAACCCTGCTGATATCTCTTTCAGGCATGCAATGAGTTCACCACACACGTGATGAATCTACTGCGCGAACAGAGCCGGACACGACCTATCTCACCCAAGGAGATTGAACGCATGGTGGGAATTATTCATCGCAAATTCAGTTCTATCCAGATGCAACTGAAACAGAGCACATGTGAAGCAGTAATGATTCTGCGCTCCCGATTCCTGGATGCACGGTAAGGCCCTTCCTAAGAACAAGCATGCAGGTCATTTATGTGCCATGGGAATATGCTGACTAAAGTAAGCACTTGCTCCAAATGTAGTGATGATGAGTAGGAGAGATATTTAGGCCAGTCCTGGATTTTTAACAAACCTATACGCTGATTTCAATAACTACAAACAGCATACTAAATTGGGATATAAGTTGATAAACAGGACTGGTCAAAAGGTCTCCCTCCCAGAACCAGGTAACTTGGCAGTCTTGCAGAAAGTGAACTGAGAACCAGGGAAGCTGGGCAGTCATTTTCACTCCCCATTATCTCTGATGCAAGCCAGAGATACCAAACATGGACAACCCCAAACAGTGAGATAATGAGCAATGCGTCCAAAGTATAAATTTACAAATTTTCATTTGTAAAAAATGTTTCACATATAGAAGAAGCAAAAGCAACTGATGTTTTCTAGGGTGCTTCTGAAAGGATATAGGCCAGGGGTGGGCAAGTCCTCGAGGGCCACAATCCAGTTGGGTTTTCAAGATTTCCACAATAAATATGCAAGGGATTGATTTGCATGTACTGCTTCCATTGTATGCAAATAGATCTTCTACATATCTCTACACAGAAATATTTGGGATGGAGGAGGGCAAGCGAAAGTAACATTTCCACACATCACACATCTCTCTCCCACCCTTATTTTTAAATTAGCAATATAAGGCATAAGAACATAAGAATAGCAATACTGGGTCAGACCAGTAGTCCATTTAGCCTAATATCCTGCTTCCAACAGTGGCCAAGCCAGGGCACAAGTACCTGGCAGAAATCCATTTAGTAGCAACATTCCACGCTACCAATCCCAGGGCAAGCAGTGGCTTCCCCCATGTCTATCTCAATAAGAGACTATGAACTTTTCCTTCAGGAACTTGTCCAAACCTTTTTTAATCCCAGATATGCTAACCACTGTTACCACATCTTCTGGCAACAAGTTCCAGAGCTTAACTATTCATTGAGTGAAAAAAATATTTGTTTTATAAGTATTTCCATATAACTTCATTAAGTGTCCCTTAGTCTTTGTACTTTATGAAGGAGTAAAAAATCAATTCACATTTACCTGTTCTGCACCACTCAGGATTTTATAGAACTCAATCATCTCCCCTCAGCTGTCTGCTTTCCAAGATGAAGCACCCTAACCTCTTTAGCCTTTTCTCATATGAGATGAGTTCCATATCCTTTATCATTTTGGTTGCTCTTCTTTGAATCTTTTGTAATTCCGTTATCTTTTTTAAGATATGGCGATCAGTATTGAACACAGTACTCATTTTGCACCATGGAGCAATAGAGAGGCATTATAATATTCTTGGTCTTAGTTACCATCCCTTTTCTAATAATTCCTAGCATCCTGTTGCTTTTTTGGTCACCACCACTGAGCAGAAGATTTAAGCATATTGTCTATAATAGCGTTTTTCAACCAGTGTGCCTCTGCACATTAGTGTGCCATGGCTACTCCCCAGTTGTGCAACAGGCAGTCCAGTAATCCCCCTCCAGATCATAGGCATTGCATGATTTGTCTCTTCTTCCTCCTCCCACCCCTTGGGGATCTCTCCTCTCCACTGCAATTCTTCAAACTTTGCGGTTGCTGGCAGGTATTAGAACAGAAGCAAATTCCCCGAGTGGGAGGAATGCAGCAGAGGGAAAGCCTCTGGATGGCCAGAAGAAGGCATGCTTTGATAGCTGCTAGAAAAGAGATTAGACCAGTGGAAGAGGGAAGACAGGTTGCACATAAAGGGAAGGGAAGAGGGAGGAGACAGGCTGCACATATAGGGAAATGGAGAAGACAGGCTGCACATATAGGGAAATGGAGGAGACAGGCTGCGCATATAGGGAAGGGAAGAGGGAGAAGACAGGCTGCACATGAAGGGAAAAGAGAGGGAAAACAAGATAGATTTCAGAAGGAGGCAGAGAAATCGAAGAAAACTAAACATGAAAGATCAGTACCAAACAGATATAGGGCAGGGAGTGAGAAAAGAAATTGTAAATGGAAAGGAAGTCCTAGAAATAGAGTTAAGATTACAGACAGAGAAAAGCAGAACCAAAGATCGGGAACAAGATGGTTGGAATAATAAAATCACCAGACTACAAAGGTAGGAAAAATGATTTTGTTTTCAGTTTAATGATTGAATTATGTTGGTGTTGAGAGTTTACATCTGTCAATTTTATTTTGCACTGTACAGGTAAACATGCATTTCTTTCTATTTCTGCATGACATGCAGAGTCTGGTATCTCTGCTTTCAGTTTTTGTCTGCATGTTTTTTGTAGTTCCCTACTTTGTATCAGGTGAGTGTCATGAAGGATTCTGGTAGCATGTGGTGTCTGTGTAGGTGTGCCTTGACAATTTTTGCACCTTATAAGTGTGCCATGAGATGAAAAAGGTTGAAAAATCACTGGTCTACAATGACACCTACATCTTTTTCTTGGGTGCTGACTCCCAAGGTGGACCCTAGTATCAGGTAACTATTATTTGGATTATTCTTCCCAATGTGCATCACTTTGCATTTGTCCACATTAAATTTCATCTCACATTTGGATTCCAAGTTTTTTAATTTCCTAAGGTCTTCCTGCTGTTTTTCACGGTCCGCATGTGTTTTGACAACTTTGAATAGTTTTGTGTCATCTGCAAGTGTAATCACCTCACTTGTCATTCCAATTTCCAGATCATTTATAAGTATGTTAAATACCACTAGTCCCAGTACAGATCCCTGCGGCACTCCAGTATTCACCCTCCCCCATTGAGGAAAATGGCCATTTAACCCTACCATCTGTTTTCTGTCCAATAACTAATTACTAATCCACAATAGAACATTGCCTCCATTTCTTATGACTTTTTAATTGACTTTTAATTTTTTCGAGAATCTCTCATGAGGAACTTTGTCAAAAGCTTTCTGAAAATTAGGTATACTACATCAACATCACCTTTATCCACATGTTTATTCACGTCTTCATAGAAATGAAGCAAATTGGTGAGGTAAGATTGCCCTTGACTAAATCCATGCTGACTGGCCCATTAAATCATGTTTGCCTGTGTTCTATAATTTTATTCTTTATAATAGTTTCCACAATTTTGCTCAGCACTGAAGTCAGGTGTACTGGTCTGTAATTTTCTGGATCACACCCAGAAACCTTTTTAAAAATTGGTATTACATTGGATACCCTCCAATCTTCAGGTACTATGGACAATTTTAACGACAGTTTACAGATCAGTAACAGCAGATCAACAATTTCATGTTTGAGTTCTTTCAATACCCTAAGGTGCATACATTCTGGTCCAGGCAATTTACTAATCTTAAATTTGTCTTTGGCTCAGTACGTCTTCTAGGTTCATCGAGATTTCTTTCAGTTCCTCTGCATCATCACCCTTGAAAATCATACAGTTAGATCTCTTAAGTTTTCTTCCGTAAAGACCAACACAAAGAATTAATTCAGTCTCTCTACTATGGTCTTGTCATCCCTGAGCACCCCTTTTGCTCCTTGATGATCTAACAGTTCCACGGATTCCCTCATAGCCTTTCTGCTTCTGATATAATTGAAATGGTTGTTACTATGGATCTTTGCCTCTGTGGCAAGTTTCTCTTCATATTCTGTTTTAGCCATCTTTATCAATACTTTGCATATAACTTGCCAGTGTCTATGTTGCTTCTTATTTTCTTTATTTGGATCTTTTTTTCCATTCTTTGAAGGATGTTCTTTTGGCTCCAGTAGCCTCTTTCAATTCACCTTTTAACCATGTTGGCTGTTTGCTCTTCTTTCCACCTTTGTTAATAGTGGAATACATCTAGTGTGTGCTTTCAAGATGGTATTCTTTTTTATTATTATTATTTTATTTATAACAATTTAAATTTACAAGCAATAAAGTAACTTGCAATGAAATACAGAGAAAATAATATAAAGGAAATTATTTCAATCAGGTAATTCAATACTCTTCCTTAGACCACAAATTAGAAGGAGAGTGGGATAAGATAAGGAGATCAATTGGAAACAATATACAAAAGAAAATGGTATAAACCTGAATATCCCCACTTATTATTCATTTAAATCATTATTCCCCATTGGTCCACTGGATAGCTTCTTCATGTTTAAGAAGTGCATAGTCGATTCGGTTCGTAGAAAACATATTTATTGCCCAAGAAGCGTACTAAACACTTGCATGGATATGCTAGTAGAAATGATGCTCCTAGTTTCCTTGTTTCCTCTCTTAATACCAGAAATTGTTTCCTTCTATCTTGCGTTGCCTTAGTCACATCTGGAAAAATCCATATTCTTTGACCACAAAAAGGTAATGAGGCATACTTAAAATATATTCTCATCACTGAATTCAAGTCCTGCGCAAATACAAATGAAACAATAAGCGCCCCTCGAGTAAATACTTCAGACAATGAATCTTCCAGCAACACAGACAAATCTTGAATCTCTGATCCAATTCCCATTGGTTGAGGCAAATTCCCCGCATTAACAGGTTCCACTCCCTTTTGAACTGATGTTGTTAAATAATATATTTTATTGCACGGGGGAATAGCTGAAGAGGAAATTTTTTTAAAATTTTCTATTAAGTATTTTTTGACGAAATCAGGAGTCATACCTGAAGCTCTGGAGAAATTCAATAGTCTTAATGTTATTCGTCTGTTATAATTTTCCATTTGTTCAATTTTCCAGTGAATTAAGAATTTATCTCTTACCAGGGCATCCGTTGTTATTTTCATAGACTTAACCTCTTCCTGCACCTGTAGAATTTTGTTTGCTGTTTCAGTTTTAACGTTCAAGGCAGGGGACAAAGTTCTGACTATCAGCAGTTGGCCTTTGGTTGTCCCCTTCCTCTTGGTATGAGGCATCTGCTAATGCAGAAGAAGACATGCAGGTAGGAGGAAAACGTCAGAGGACAGCTGGGCCGTTAAGCGTGCGAGCTTCAGGTCGCCATCTTGCCACTCCCCCATAACCATCTCAGAATGGTATTCTTAAACAGCCTGATTTAAAGTCCTAACCTTTGTGGCTGATCATTTTAACTTCTTTTTAACCATTTTCCTCATTTTATTGTTGTCACCCTTTGAAAATTAAATGCTGTCACAATAGTTTTTCTTAGTGACTTCACTTCATATATCAGATTGTATGCTTAGAGAAATCCTCCCCCTCCAGGTGGTTTCACCTGCTCCATAAAACCATCTTACAATTGATAGATATTTTTTTGTTTGTGTGGTGACCCTAAGTTTCGAAGTTTATTAAGTGTTTGCTATACTGCCCATCCAGTAGTCGCCTGAGTGGTTTACAAAGTCTGAATTACAAAGCAAGATAGAATATTTATAAAGTAAAAGAAGAATGGAAAGAGGGCCAAAGTGCCTTAACTCACCTGTGAAAAGACAGCGCTATAACTATTTCACTGGGTCCTGGAGCACCAATATTCTTACTATTGAGAAACTAGAAGCTGTACTGTTACAGATTCCTACACAGTCACTGTATATTAGCAGAACCCTTTACCTCAGTCACACATGCAGAACATGGACAGACCCTCACCTGATACAAAATATTGGAACCACAAAAAACATGTAGACCAAAATTGAAATGGAGACCCTTCCCCCGCCCTAGAAAGCCAGACTCTGTTCCCATCCCCACCCCCACTCCCCAAGTCCCATCCATCTTTTTCTCTATTCCCCCACCCCTGAGTTCCATCCACATTCCTCTCTTTTCAGGGTCTCCTGTCCATTTGAGAATGTTTCTCTTTCCATGTCTGTCAGTATCATTCTGTTTGCATCCCTGTCCATCCTAGGGCCTGGATCTCTCCCTTTCTTCCTGCCTCCCTCCCCATAGTTCAGCATCACTTTCTCTCTCTACGTCTGTGGGTTCAGCATCTCACATACTTCCCCTCCTCCCCCCATTTGGTATCTCTTGCTGTCCACCCTCCTCCCCCTAACAGTCCAGCATCTCTCTTTCCTGCTCTCCCCCTCACGTGGACCAATATCTCTCTCTGTCCTCCTCATGGAAACTTGTGCTCGTCAGGCCTTTCTTGAAGAATAACCTTGGATTACTGACCTATCTCCAATCTTTGCTTTTTCTTCAAGCTCACTGAAAATATTGTTTTTCATCAACTATTACAGCATGTAGAAAATCTCAATATTTTACATCCTCACAAATCAGGTTTCTGGTTACAACACAGCACTGAAACAATTCTCACCACACTTAAGTGATATTCCTTCAGCATTTGACTGTGGTAACACTGCCTTAGTTATTTTCCTTGATCTATCCACAGCCTTCAACTTGGTAGATCATAAATTACTTCTAACCAGGTTGAAGTCTGTTGGTATCACTGGGACAGTATTTAACTGGTTCTCCTCTTTTCTGAAAGATACAACATTCTCAGTCTCCTGTTCTTCAGCATCTACACAATACCCCCTCACATGTGGTGTTCTGCAGGGATTGATATTGGCTTCACTACTATTTAACATCTTCCTGAATCCTATTTACTTATTCAAAATCATGAAGTTGATGCATTCTACTGTGCAGATGACATTCTTCTAGTTGACTATTCTGACCCCTTAAACATCAATCTCACTAAAATCCAACTGTGTCTAGGCAGCACTGCAAAATGGTTGTCTGAGATTCGCTTATTCTTGAGCCTTGGCTTTTAGGTGGACCAAGTAGTTCCACAATAGTCCTAGTTCTCAGCAATACCCCCATCACTCTTGTCAGTCAATTCAAATATCTAGGAATCATCATTGACCAACACTGTCTTTTGATTCTAAGATGTACATTCTGGTAAAAAAAATGTTTTGGGGCTTAGTTCTGTACTATACAGTGGTATCTGGGCAAACTATTTCAGAAGATCTCATTCTATGCAGTAATTGAATTGTGGCTTGATTACTGCTACATAATTTATTCTGGACTTCCTCAAAATCTATTTAAACGCCTGCAAACTGTACAAAATATGTCTGTAAGAATTCTCTCCCATGCACATCACTCCTCCTGATACAGCATTATTGGATGCATATACAATACCTTATCCAATGTAAAATTCTTACATTGACACACAAGGTATTACATAGTGGTGGTCTTCCTATCTATCGTCAATTTTCACTCAATACACAGGACAGTTGCTTACATATACCTTCTGTTCAGGCTGCCCATCTACATTCACTCACCATCCCACATGCTTCTGTACCGCTGCTTTACTCTGGAACACCATACTATTAAGCTCTATGTGTGGAATCTTCCTTCTCTAAAGCAGCCCTAAAAACTAGGTTTCAACAGATTTTCAATGTCCAGTGACAACCGGTGTGGCAGTTGTCAGTGACATTGCCTACTTTTCTGTTTATCTATATTCTTTTCACCTTTCCTATTTTTGAATTGGATTTCCTTTCTTAATTTGTATTTTAAATTGTAAACTACTTTGATGTGTTTACAGGAAGGGTGGTATATTAAGGGGCGCATTCTCGAAAGAGAAAACGTTTAAAAAGTGGCATAAAGCAGTGTTTGAACATTTTGCTTGCCAAAACGTTCAAAATGCTATTTTCTAAATCCATTTTGTATATGTTTTGCTATGCTGGTTATCTGCAGTGCGTTCAAGTCACAAGCGGGCATGGCAGGATTTGGGTGTTCCTAATACTTAGACGTTTTTCTGCTATAATAGGACTAAAACTAAGATGTTTTGTGCTAGATCTGTTTTAATAACGATTAAGCCACAAAAAAAGTGTCATAAATGATCAGATGACCACTGGAAGAATAAAGGAATGACATCCCCTTACTCCTGCAGTGCTCACTGACCCCCTCCCCCCAAAGACATAAAATGAACAGTACATACCAGCCTCTATGACAGTTTCAGATGTTATGGCTAGTCCTATTAGAGCAGCAAGCAGGTTCCTGGAGTAACCTAGTGGTTGGTGCAGTGCACTGTGGAGAAGGGGACCCAGGCCCATAATCTACTCTAGCTGTTACACTTGTAGTGGAAAGTGTCAGCCTCCCCCCCAACCCATCAAGAACCTACTGTACCCATATATAGGTGATTCCTGCATACATAAAGGCTATTGTAGTGGTGTATAGTTGGGTACAGTAAGTTTTGGGTGGGTTTTAGAGGGCTGACCATACATTGTAAGAGGGTAACGGTGAGATGGGTACCTGGAAGTCTTTATGTCAAGTCTACTGCAGTGCCCCCTAGGGTGCCTCACTGCTCTGCTGAGATGTCTATGTGGCCAGTCTACTAAGAATCCTGGCTCCTCCTACATCCCAATATATTTTTCAGTTACACTCTTTTGTAAAAAATGGACCAAAAATAGCACCAAAACATTTAGCAAGTGGCCATTTTCGTAAAAAAACCCACATGTTTTGCTGTTTCAAAAAATCGCTATTTTTGCCACTTGGATTTTGAGCAAAATGTCCAAAGTCGGACTTAGAGGTCATATTAGAAATGCCCCTCCACATCAAATAAACCAATTAACTATATTTTCCTTCTGCTGCGCTTCCATTACTTTTCCAGCCACTGAAGTGAAGCTTACTGGCCCGTAATTTCCACTTCTATTCTCTCTAACCATTTTTGTAAAGAGGAACCACATCCGCACTTCTCCAATCCCATCCTCTCCCATCTCCAAAGATTTATTAAACAGATCCTTAAGAGAACACACCAGAACCTCTGAGCTCCCTCAGTATTCTGGGATGAATCCCACCCAGTCTCATGGCTTTGGCCACGTTCAGTATTTCAAGAAGTTCATAAACATATTATTTCATGAATGGTGCATTGTCCACACTTCCTGTTTACTAAGCTGTGCGGCAATGCCAACACAGCCTATTCAAAGTGAACAGGCTATGTCGGATTAGCACATGGCAGCCGCTAGCGTGGCTTAGTAAACGGGGAGATAAGTTTGTGAGCCTACTAGAGACAGAGAAAGTGTAACCATATCTGGAAAAAGGTGACTGAAGTCACCAGAAAGTTTTATTGAATTCTATTAGAACAAACAATGTAACAGTCTGAACCCTATCCTTTTATGTGAAAAAATAAAGTGACAGAAATTCAAACATGCAACTTTTACAGACTGCTTATGGACCCATGACATGAAAAATTAACCATTCTCAACATTTTGGATTTGCTACCTTAGTCACCTTTTCCCAGAGATGGTCACAAATACTTTCATATAATAAATGTAAGCTACTTGGTTGTACCACAGAAAGGCAGTATACCAAATCCTTGGCCCTTTAACTCCATTCATCGGACCGTGGTCCTTCTCCAGGATTTTAAGTATTTGTTTAGCCGTCCACTTTTACAGTACAATACAATATAGGGGACTTATTTCTGCAGCTTACCAGAATGTTTAGTGTGGATTGCAATAAAATTAGCATTTTGAGGAAAATTCAATCCCGAAGAAACAATTATGCAAAAAAAAAAAGGGGGGGGGGAGAATCAAACATTCAGAAACTTTCTAAATAAAAAAGTCTTCAATAATTTATGATATCTGAGGATAGAGGATTCTGGTCTAATATTTAAAGGCAAAGAGTTCAAAATTTTACAGCTTGATATACGAGAACGAAGCAGTGACATATCTTTTATAACATATTTTAGTTACCAAGGGAAAATGGAGCATTAAGCCATTCCTGGTATAAGAACATCTAGAGGTAATAGGAGGAAAAGACAGATGAGATATACAATCTGGGGCTAACCAAGTAGTACCCTGAAAACAACAATGAGAGTTTAAAAGGGCATCTTGCATGAATATGCAACTAGTGTAAGTTTATTAAAAATGGAGTAATTCTTTCCTGATGATGAACCCTTGAAAAGTAATCTAATGGCAGCATTTTGTAGGATTTGTAAGTGAGTAAAATTCTCCATGCAACCTTATATATAATAAATTACAATAATCAAGGGAGGAAAGCACTATAGCCTGAATACCTACAATGATCATACAGGAAATAATTTCTAACTCGCCTGATCACTTTCAGTTTATAAAAACAAAACTCCTCTAATCAGCTTATTCATCTGATCTGTCTTTGTTTGAAGTGAGTCTAAAATTACCCCAGTACACATAAAGAAGCTTCAAGTCCCAATTCTAACCCATTTACCAAACTTTTATTGAATGGAGATAGTATTGAAGGGGGGCCAAACAAACTTAATTGTGTTGTATCCTCAGGTAATTTTAATCGAACAGAAGTTGCTCAGTTCTCAACAATAGAGAAGCAAACCTGGATCTGAGCCATGATATCTTGCAGATAAGAATCATCACACTCCAAACAGTGATTCTCATAGCATCTTTCATTCTTAAAAATTCCATTTTTAGCCTTCCTCCTTTCACTAATATAAAGTCTTGTCACCTTACATCTCTAGCCATTTGGTTTTCTGCTTGTGCTTTCACCAGCTGTATATCTCTCTTTTCTTTCTTCATTTTTTACAGTATTCTTTCCTGTGTTACTCTTCTTGACTTTCATTAAATAGCTCGGGACTCTGAGGACTTTGGCTTCCAGAAGGAATGACAAACGACAGCTGGCGTGGTTAAAAAGTGAGGTGATGGAGTCTATGAGAGCTAAAAAAAAAAAAAGTTTCCTTCAAAAAATGGAAGAAGGATCCGACTGAAAATAATAGGAAACAGCAAATGGCAAGACAAATGCAGTGCCAATAAGGAAGGAAAAGAGAGACTTTGAAAAGAAAATTGCCTCAGAGGCAAAAACATATAATAAAAACTTTCTTAAGTATATTAGAAACAAGAAGCTGGTAAAGGAATCAGTTGGACTGGGGGATGGGACATAATATATTGTCTTTCTGTGGTTACAATCAAAGCGGTTTACATATTATATACAGGTACTTATTTTATGCCTGGGGCAATGGAGGGTTAAGTGACTTACCAAGAGTCACAAGGAGCTGCAGTGGGAATTGAACCCAGTTCACCAGGATCAAAGTCCGCTGCACTAACCACTAGGCTACGCAGAGCTATAATTATTAATGTAATTAATCCTTAAAATCAAGCCTGGTACCAGAAGATTGGAGTGTGGCCAATGTGATGTCAGTTTTTAAGGGTAGTATACATGACCCGGGAAACTATAGACAAGTGAGCATGACGCAGGGGTGTAGTTTGGGGGGTGAGGGGGGCATATCCTCCCCCTCAAACGGCTTGCCACCTCCTGCCCGAAGTGGTGCGGCATCTCCCTCTCTACTTCCACTCTCTTTCCTGCAGGTTCCAGTATCACACTCCCCCTCCCCTCCCCTCCAGTGCAGCAGTCTTCAAGGTGTCTGGTTCAGGTTGAAGGAGGTTGTTTTTGGGACTCAAGTGAAATTTTATGGTGGTTGTGGGTTTCTAAGAACCTCTGGTAGCAGGATAGTTCTTTAAACATTTTGGGGAAAATATTTTCTAGAGAAAATAAGAAGGTTAGGGTTTGGGGTATTTTTGGTTTCTAAAATTTTTTTTTTTTGGACAGGAATTATCTGAGGGTGTGCGTGAGACTTTATTAAATATTTTTGGAGGGGTCATCTGCGATTCTTTGGGGCTTTTTGGAGTAATTTTTAGAAAAATGTGTTAACGCCAGTTTTTGTGGAGCTAAATTTATGGGAAAAATGTGGAATATGGTATTTGATGGGCTATTGTGTTAAATTTGACAACAATGACTTTTCTCATTGATTTTAATGTGATCAAAATGGAGACTTAGGAACTTACAGTTAAGTTCCATAAGTTTAAATGTTTTGTGAAAGGTGATCTGATTGGCCACCAGAGGTCAGCTGATGACTCAGAGTCTTTGTTTCCCTTAGCAGCAGTAGCTGAAGCTGTTGTGAGAGATGCTGAAGATCTTGGTCAAAGTGGATGTCTGTTTGTGAGCTCTGTGTGTCAGAGTGGGTTAAAGCCTTAAAAAAGTTGACAGCTGTATTGGAAAATTAGTAAACCTGACCCTAGAGGTTTAGAAAAAATAATTTTATATTTAGTTACTATTGAGCAATGCTGGGAGAGGTGTGAGAGTATTTGGAATTGTGTGACAGGTCCCTGAGAGAGTGAGAGTGTAGTTTCAGAGAAAGGGAAGTTAAAAGATTCCTTCAGAATCATTTTTTTAGGGTGGGTATACAAAGCCTAGGTTTGGCCTACAAGGCCTAACTACTGACTTACTAGCCAGGTGTATTGAGTGAAGTTTTATTTAGAGGGAGAAACCTGAGAAGGGGTTTAATTAGAATAGAATATTCCTTCTATTATTATTATGCTGAGATTGAGTCATATAGAGCCTGAGTGAAAGGTGTAATACAGAAGTTAAGTGGCATAAGTGAGAATGTGTATGGAACGTGTGCAAGCATACAGAAAGAAAACCTGTGTCCTTAGTTCAGGGAACCAAGTAATAAGATAGGGCTTAAATTCAGAAACTTTGTTGTTGTTTTTTAAATAGCTAGAATGCCCAAGTGATTCCCTGTTTCCCGCAGAAAGAGTATCTAGAAAAGACAGGGAGTTAGACTTTTTTCTTTTTGAGTTGTGTTTATTCACAGTAGTAGGTAAATGTTCCAGAGACAACACCGGAGCCGGTGAAAAGCAAAGGGCCCCACCATTTCAAGAAAGACCAAAGCCTAAGTCAAGACAGATTTCAGCTAAGTGTATATCTGCATGTGCAGGAAAAAGGGAATTTGAGGTGTCTGAAAAGCTTGTTAAAATTTTACTTACCTGAGAGGTTGAAAATCAGTTCCACAGGGAGACATTGGGTGGCGTGAAAAATACAAATATCAGAAAAAATCATTTACTAGGAAAAGAAAGAAAAGAGAGTTCAAGAATTTGTAGGGTTAAAGAGACAACATAACTGATAAACATTAGTACTTATTTCATGTGAAAATGTTCCAGATGATATACTTTTATCTTTATGAAGTGATTTTTTTTGTTAAAATGACCCGAAAAATAATTTATTTAATTGAAAACATTGCTTCATCTCCAATATTTGGTCATTATATTTTGCAACTTTTAATCTTTTGACTTCCAAGAAATACAATATTTTTGAAACAACTCTGATGTGTGACACTCTCTTTTAGAAAAAGATCCTGTAATTTAGTTTATTTCCTGCACTTGATAGTCAAGTGTACGAGGTTAGTGACTGAACCACTTCACTGAATTGGAGCAAGCTTGAGGTAACTGGTCACGACTACTGGGTAAACGTAGAGCTTGCACCCTTTTCGAGTAGAGGGGGGTTTCACTTCCTTTATAGCTAAATCTCTGGAGGTTCTGAATATCTCTGGTGGCTCTGAATGTTGTAGCTTGGAGGAGTCAGTAAACCCCTCGGTCTCTACTCCTGGGATGGCTACTGCACTGGAAGCCACCTAAAGCGTTCTCTGTACATGAGACTATGCACATGCTCATTTCAACTCAGTGGACTACCCCAGATTCCAGTCTCACAGTGGCCTGGGCCACAACTCACCTTTCTTCTATTGCTCAGGGCGAGCTTGGGAGGCTTACTTTATCTTAAGTTGATTCTTCTGTGACTACAGGCACAAAAACACATCCTGCTGGGGGAGGGTGGCATGGCCTTAAAGGATGTGCAAAATGGGACATTGTGGTCTTCTTGACATACTCCTGTCCTTCACCTAGTTCTCCACTCTGCTAGCCATGGCCACACAGCGTGGTCGAGCCTAATGACCACTCCCAGGTCACAGTCTCAGGACCATACCTGGTTGAGTTCAGAGCTTGGCTCCACAGCACCCAGTTCCAATGTGTGCGGCTTTGGCTTGGTGCTGCAGGGCCTTGCCTGAGGGGTATGGGTCCCTATTCCCCCACCCTCTTGCCTGTTCACTCTGTTTGGGTGTATTCCCCATATGCTCTGCCTGCAGCTCACAGGCTTTCTGAAAGTGCCCTCTTTGGCAGCGCATTTTCCAGATAATAATGATACAATTAATTAATTAATTAATTCAGTTGTCCTGGTTAGCTTCATGCCCTTTGTCAGGGACTGTTGCTATTGTAATGTACTCAGTAATGTACTCAGTAGAGAATTTCCCTCTAGGCACACCCAGAGGGCTGTGGACAGCAGAGGTGCTGGAGTCCTGGGCCAAGGTACGCTGGGGCAGTCAGGCAGACCAGTGTGCATCTGCCATGGGGTAGAGCATTCTGATGACACACACTGCAGGGCCTTCAGAGCTAGCAGCTGAGCACGGGTGCTGGATTAATTTGTTTAGTGTATAAATGTGGCTCATTCAATCTGTCATTCTGTCAGTTAGCATTTTACTGGTGCTGTTCCCTCTCCCCCACCTTCAGCACAAAAATGAATGCATTGCTCTCTCTCTCTCTCACACACACACACACACACACACACACACACACACACACACACACGTTAAAATCCTCTCTTCTCTCTCAAGGTATGCAGAGAAATAATAAATAAAACATTCCCTACTGGTAGGAAGGCATAACACTCCGCCTTCACTGGAGTAAGCCCCTTCCCCCCAGCAGACCTGTCCCTGGAGCAGTTCTGGACTTCAAGGAAGCCTACTTGCTTGTTCCTCTTTTGCCCCCTCACTGGTGTGTTCTTCGCCTTGCAAGTCTAGGGCATCTCTTTCAGTTTCAGTGATGTGATTTGGGTTAGCTACTGCATCCAGAACCTTTTCTAAGATTGTAGTAGTGGTAGCTTCCTTCCTGAGAAAAGAGGGAATCAGAGTGCTTCCCTGCCTGGATGACTGGCTACTCAGGGCTCATCAGAGCAGGCAAGTTGTCAGATGACTACCTGGGTCATGACACTTTTGCAGTATCGAGATTAAGTTGTTCATCTACAGAAGAGTCATCTGGTCCCAACACAAACTTTGGAAGATCTGGGAGTTTGATTTGACATGACCCCGGGCCAGGTGTCTTTCTCAAGACAGAGAAGACACAAGCTTCAAAAGCAAATTTGCACATGTTGTGAATTCCAAAACCCTGAGCTTGGGATTGTGCTCACATGCTGAGCACTATGGTGGTGTTCGTGGAGGGCCGGAGCTCACATGCGTCTGCTCCAGCAGTCTTTCTTGTCCCAGTGGTCACTGGTTTCTCAGAGCTACCATTAGTGTCTCATGTGGGGACCACTGATGAAGCACAGTATGTCAGGGTGGCTTCAAGAAAACGAGCTCCTCCAAGGAGTGTCTCTGGCATCTCTTCTTTGGATAGCTGTAGTTACAGATACCAGCCTGACAGATCGGGGAGTTCAGTGGCTTCAACACACTGCTCGAGGGCTATGGAGTCACACTGCAGCGCTGTAGTAGTCCAATTGGCACAGGCTCAGAGTGGTGCACTTCATGCCTTTCAATCTATTCTGGAGGGCAAACTGGCTTGTGTTCTCTGTTAACATGATGGCAGAGGATTCCATCAACAGGTAGGGAGGCACTTGCTGTCTTCCTCTAGCAACGGAAGCATGCCTTCTATTTCAGTGGGCAGAAAGGCATTTGCAGCAGCTTTCTGCTGCCCACCAGGTAGAAACTCTCAGTGGACAAGTGGGTTTACGCAGCAGGAGCTCCCTGGACCCTAAGAATGGGAGCTGGCTCTGGACACCTTCCAGCTGGTAACTCGGAGGTGCGTCACTCCTAATAGATCTCATGGTGACATATCACGTTGTCAGAGTTTCCAGGTTCTACGGCTCTTCTTCAGCCTTGGCCAGAGTCAGCCCTGCGTTGTGTTCCCACCACAGCATCTAATTGGACAAGTTCTTCATAGTCCTTCGTCATCGGTGGTTGGTCAGTGTGTGCGTGCTTGATTCATTGTCTGGTAGACCATTTGCCATCCTCTGAGTCATGGATTCTTCTGTCAGGGTCCCATTTGGATGGAGGATCCCTCCTGCTTTGGTCTTGCAGCCTGGCTCTTGAGAGGCCAAAATGGAGAAGGAAATGATATGCTAGCTATATCATTACAACTTTATTTTGACAAGAAAATGCTCAACTTTAGCTATGTATGTTTATGTCTTGCAAGTTTTGAAGCATGATGGTCTGAATGGGTGTGGTCGTTTCAGGCTCTTCGCCACATATATTAGCCTTCTTGCAGGATAGTCTTAGCAAGGGCTTACAACTCTTTAAGATATAGGTGGTGGCTCATGCCTGTTACTGGGATTAGATTCCTAATTCCTCATTCACTTCTCATCCAGATGTGGTTTATTTTTTTTAAAGGTGTTTGTCATCTTGCCTGCCTTTTTGATGTCCCCTTGTCCTGAGTAGAACCTTAGTGTGGTTCTGCTTGCTCTTGAAAAAAAAGGCTCCCTTTGAACCTCTGAAGCAGGCTACTTTGAAAGATCATCCTCTCAAATCTTTCCTTCTAGTAACTGTTGTCTCGGCTTGTGGAGTTTAAGTGACAGGCGTGGTCAGGCAGAGAGCCGCTCCTTCCTTTCTCGGATTCAGAAGTGACTGTTTTTACCTTTCCTTCTTGTCTTCCCAGGGTGGTTTTGGCTTTTCATCTTAGCCAGCCTTAATTTCTGCCCTCATTGAAGGAAGGGGATTGTAAGGTGGATTTTCCCTTACTCCTTTGCCTTGGCCTTCGTCGAGTGCTTCTCTGGTATTTGCAAGCCACCAATGTTCTCAGGTGGTCTGATCATCTTTTTGTTCTTTTTTTTGGACCTGAATCGTGGTCATGCAGCATCTAAGGCAATTGAGGAGGCTATTGTCTCTGCAAACCTTCTGTTCGGCAAGCGGCTGCCAGCTTCTCTTTGAGCACATTGTGCTAGGGCCCTAGTGACTTCCTGGGCGGAATCACAAGTTTTTTCCCCCTTGTAGGTGTATGCAAAGCAGCTACTTGGTCTTCATTGCATCCTTTTTCCAAGCATTATCATCTGGATGTTGTGGCTTGAGCAGACTCTTCTTTTGGCTGTTTGGTGCACTGAGGTTCTGTCTTCCTACTGGGTTATAACAATAGAAAATGAGTTTTGGATTCCCACCCTACAGGAGGACTTTTGCTACATCCAGTGGTGTGCTGGAGCAGGCTCTCACAGACTCACAAGAGCCGGTTGTTAAGTTTTTAAGAATTTTGGGAGCCGGTTGTTAAAGTAGGGCCCTCCATGGCTACTTTAACAACTGGCTCTCAAAATGTGGGCTTGGGCCTCCTGCTGAATTATCTTTTACTTTGCTGGTGGGGATGCTGAGCCCTGCCAGCCAAGTAAATAGACTACTTCTGCTCCCTGCTCCTTGTCTGGGCAGCAGACTGGGACTTCTCGAGCATGTGAGAGAAGTTCCAGCATGCTGCTCAGAGCAAGACGTTGGGAGTGGTGGCAGTCCATTTATTGGCTGCCAGCAAAGGTAAGCCTAGCGTGCCCGCAGGAAAGGAGGGAGGAGAGAGAGGCAAGTGTTGCTCCACACCCCCCCCCCCCCGGCCACCCCTGGCCCTTCCAACTGCAGAGCTGGCTACGTCCGGAGAAAGAGCCTGTTGTTAAAAATTTACCAGCACACCCCTGGCTACATCCCACAAGTCTCTGGATTCATCTGCAGCAGGTGCTACGGAAGGAGAAATTATGCCTTACCTGATAATTATGTTTTCTTTAACCGCAGCACATGAATCCAGAACCCTGCCCTTCAGTGCTCTGTTCTCATGGTTTATTCATTTCTCTGTTTAGGATAATGGCTCATTTTGGTGTTAAACATTTTTGCTGTTTTCTACGGTTCATGCTGCTTCTCTGTGAGGAAGGGGATCTATTATGACTCTTTATTCCTTCTGCTTTGTTACGAGAAATAACTGACTAACCAAGGAGCATACTGTCCTATAAGACAAAATTCAGTGCTCTCTTATCTCCACCTGCTGGTAGATATTTACAACCCACAAGTCTCTGGATTCATCTCCTGTGGTTAAAGGAAATAAAAATATCAGGTAATATAGCGTTTGAGGTGTTATGGGCAGGAGTGGGCTTCAACAGCAATTCCAGTAGTTGGAAAGTAAGGCAAGTATCAGGCTAGTGTCGAGCAGATTTCTATGGTCCTGTCCCAAAATAGGATCAAGTATGCATATTATATATCACGTACATGCGAAATGCTAGTATTGCAGGTGCTGTGCATCTCAGTGGGCAGGGGAAGACAAGTATAAATGCATGTGACTATACTGAGGTCAAATTATGAAAACTACTTTTTAATGTATTGGCATGGTGATGTGATACTGTGCTACAAGATTGCATCATATATGACTGCTTTATGTGGGGTTGGCGTGGTGGCGAGTTGCCAACTGCCCTGTTTGTGATTCACAGAATGGAAGATGCAACTGTGTTTGGGGGTTATGTTCCTGGGATTTGGGGGTTGAAATGTATGTGCTCTGGGGGGGGGGGGGGGATAGGGGTATGTTGAGCAGTTTGGATGGACCATACAGGTCTTTATCTGCCATCATTTATTATATTACTATCCAGCTTATTTTTGAAAGAGATCACAGGCCATCTTCCAACAGAAATCGGGAGTTGGCTGGCCATCTCCTGAAGCCGGCCAAATCGGTATAATCGAAAGCCGATTTTGGCCGGCTCCAACTGCTTTCCGTCGCTGGGACGGCCAAAGTTCCCAGGGGCGTGTCGGAAGGCCAGCGAAGGCGGGACAGGGGCATGCCGGGACGTGCTTAAGAGATGGGTGCCCTCGGCCGACAATGGAAAAAAGAAGGGCGTCCCTGGCAAGAATTTGGTCCATTTTATTTGGTCCCTTTTTTTTCAGGTCCAAGTCCCAAAAAAGTGCCCGAACTGACCAGATGACCACCGGAGGGAATCGGGGATCACCTCCCCTGACTCCCCCAGTGGTCACTAACCCCCTCCCACCGTCAAAAAAACAACTTTAAAAACTTTTTTTGCCAGCCTCTATGCCAGCCTCAAATGTCATACTCATGTCCATCGCAGCAGTATACAGGTCCCTGGAGCAGTTTTAGTGGGTGCAGTGGACTTCAAGCAGGCGGACCCAGGCCCATCCCCCTCCTCCCTGTTACACTTGTGGTGGAAAATGGGAGCCCTTCAAAACCCACCCGAAACCCACTGTACCCACATGTAGGTGCCCCCCTTCACCCATAAGGGCTATGGTAATGGTGTAGTGGGTAGTGGGTTTTGGGGGGGATTTGAGGGGTTCAGTACCCGGCAAGGGAGCTATGCATCTGGGAGCTATTTTTTTTTTTTAATTTTTAGAAGTGCCACCTAGGGTGCCCGGTTAGTGTCCTGGCATGTGAAGGGGACCAGTGCACTACAAATGCTGGCTCCTTCCACAACCAAATGCCTTGGATTTAGCCGGGTTTGAGATGACTGGCCTCGGTTTCCATTATCGGTGAAAACCAAAGCCGGTCATCTCAAACCCGGCCATCTGTGACATTTGGCCGGCCCGAACCGTATTATCGAAATGAAAGATGGCCGGCCATCTTTTTCGAAAATACGGTTGGCCCCGCCCCTTCACGGCGCTGTCCTCGGAGATGGGCGTCCCCGTTTGAAAATGCCCATCTATGTTACCTTGCAGACAACACACTACAAGTTATGCCAGCACATATCACAAGACTTTACAACTACCCAAATGAGAAAGACATTCAAAATATAAGGCTTTTCTATGATTGTAATATATATGATCTAATGCAAAAAAAAATGTGAATCGGACAAACAAAGCAAAAATTGAGGCCATGAATCTATCTTTTTAGACATACTATAACATAAACTATTACAGAAGAAATCCCCAGAAAGACAGCAAAGGAACATCATCACGCCCTTAACAACCCTAAAATAAAGGTGCTTAAAATAAATTTCAGGAGCACACAGGAACAGAAAACTTTCAAGATCAATGTGATTTATTTATTTTGGCGCATTTTTACCCCACATTTTCCCACATAAGCAGGCACAATGTGGCTTACACAAATTCAAGAGGATACAATACAATACAGAGAAGGCACAGATTCGGAGTGTGACAGGAGGGGAAGGAACATGGGATGGCACAGGTTAAACATTGGATTAGCCAGTGGAATAAGCCTTGTTGAATAAGAATGTTTTTAAGGACTTCTTGAACAGTTGATGGTCGACAAGCTCCTGGTAGAGAATTATTGTCCAGTGTCAAATTTAAATTTATCCTTTTTGGAAGAAGTACTAGAGAAAATAGTGGCAAGTCAGCTGGTGGATTTTTTGCTAGACAAAACTGTGTCAAATCTTTATCAGTTGGGCTCCAGAAGTTTCTTAGTCAAGGAATCTTACTTGCCTCTTTGTTAAATGATGTGTGGAAGAGCAATGGTGATATTAGATTCAGTTGGGTTATGTGGGTCAGTGTATCAATGGTTGCCATCATTTTTTGCAGGATAGCTCACAGGTGCTGTAGATTCACTACTTTCATTGTATGCAGATCTCTTGCTTATTCATTATAGAAATCCTGAAAACCTAACTGGGTTGCAGCCCTTGAAGACCAAGGATGGACAGCTATGTCCTAGGAGTTGTTCAGACATATGCCTAGGAGTAGAGTATGTTGTTGGTGTCGTCCACACAATATGAGCAGCAACCGGCTTCTGCATCAACAAACCGAAAAGGAAACAGACAAAATCTCTGCTTGCTCTAAAAGAAAACTACAGAAAAAGGAACAGAGCGCCTGCATTCAATGCAAGTCTTAACCTTACTGGCATCATCTAGGATAAATACACAAACCCCCATTTCCTACTTTTAACAAAATGAAAGTATTGTTCAACATAGGTAGAGGTTAAGGTTACCCCTGTGGACCATGACCATAAAATGAAGATACATACCTGTAGCAGGTATTCTCCGAGGACAGCAGGCTCAACATTCCCACGTGTGGGTCGTCGCCCGTGACGGCCCAGGAGACCGGAACCCCCCCCCCCCCACTCAGAAAAACCCAGGTAAGAAAATACATAAATGCATTTTCTAGTCACTTATGTGCATTTCTGAACGGATATGCATATAGATAAGTGTTTTCCATCTACGTGTTACTCTGCGTTAGTGCCACTGTTCGCTGGCACAGACTTTGCAGGTGGGCATTTAATTCGGCTGGTTAAGTGGAGCATGGTTAAGATGTACATTTATGTGCATAGATTATAACTTACTATAATCTACATGTGCTTTTATGATCTAAGCACTAGCATTTACACCAGCTCTACGGCTGGTATAAGGGCGCGTGCCTATAAGCATGTATTTGACATGTTACCCTGCCTCTATAAAGGAAAGTAGGTTCCAAATGGGCACATTCTTGGAGCCTAAAAATAGGCGCCGCTTTATAGAATCACCGTCTTTGAGACTAGCACAAAAAGAACTCGGAGACATTGGCTTTCTCATCTATTATCAGATATAGGGCCTTGGAACTGTAGAGTGTTAATCTCCGATCACTTGTATTTATCTCCCACTTCCTTTCACTAAACTGTACTAATGTATGTAGACAAACTAAGATGTAGATGAATGTACTAAACACAGAGTAACTGTATTGTTTCCTCACTGACCAATGGAAAGGGAGCTCGCAAAAAGCTTGTCAAAAATGCATTGTTAGTTCAGTATAAAGATATCACCTGCAGCTTGGTTGTGTATAATGAAGCAGCTTTACCAAGGTCAGAATAAACCAGTGTTTGGTGGATATGGCAGTATGGTTAGTGGCAAATAAAATAAAGCTAAATTCTTTGAAATTGGAAATGATCTGGCTTTCAAGGAAGAAAACTCATCATTTAGGAGATCCATCTATTTCCGGGATCCTGACTGCTATGAAAAAAGTCATCTGGTGTACTGGGAATCTTCTGGATAATCTGATTAATTTTATCCCAAAAGTAATTACCTTGATCAAAAAGTCATTTTTTCTAACAAAAATTTCTATAGCGAATATGTAAATCCTATTGTAAAAAACAGTCTGTGCCAGCTTGGTAATGGATTAATATAGCTATAAAAAGAAAAAGGGTTTTGCTTTGTTAAAATGCATACTAATGTTCTGTATTGGCAAATAAGTCATTTTCTCAATTAGGAAAACCATTTCTAGACCCAAAGGATCTTTCCCATGGCGATCCACATGTTTCTAATTACTTGTTTAGACTGCTATAATCTGTCATATTTGGGTCTCTTAATAGTGACCGCACAATGTAGTCACATGATTCAAAACACAGAAACTTACCTTTGGCACTAGAAGTCAGATCATGTCACTCCACTGTTAAAAGAACAGCTTTGACACCCTAATATGTGGAGGAAAAAAAATTAAGATCCCTGTTCTGACATTTTGTGTCTTGGAGTTAAACATTCCCCATTGCACTGCATGTCTTCTTACCTTTTACTCCTCATCTCAACTTTTATTATCTGAAAATAACCTACTCTTCATCTTCCAACAGTTCGTGGGCTGGAAACCATTTGAAGGAACACTTTTAACTACTTAGCTCTGTCACTTTGAAACACACTTCCATATGACTCAAGGAAAGATGCTACTTATATAATATATTTTAAATATATGCAAAGACATGGCAATTCTCGCTGGTATTTTAAATTGGTAAAACAGAAACACTTGGGACCTGCAAGGCACACGTGCAGCTTGTCGACTAAAGTTAATACAAGTTTTGTTCATCTAATTTTAGGGTTGTCTGGTGTAAGAGAAAAGCTACACTGGCTCCCTTTAAAAGAATGAATTGCGTTCAAAGTTTGCACCCTGGTCCACAAAATAGTTCACGGGGAAGCTCCGACCTATATGTCAGACCTCGTAGACTTGCCTACTAGGAATGCAAAAAGATCATCTCGAACATTCCTCAGTCTCCACTACCCCAGTTGCAAAGGACTGAAATATAAATCCACATACGCATCCAGCTTCTCCTACGTATGCACGCAACTATGGAACGCATTACCGAAGACCATAAAATCAATACATGACCTAACAATCTTCCGTAGACTACTGAAAACGAACCTGTTCAAGAAGGCTTCCCATAATGTTCCATCTTATATACAAAATAAATAGACTTTACACGAACTAGACAAAACCGAACTCTTGTCACCTGACTGTTTAAACTCACTGCTATTAAAGAAAGCTACACAATACGCACTACCAATCTATTTCCTAAATTGAAGATGACATCTCTATAGTCGACGACCTAACTTATGCTACAACTCATTTTATCACTTAGAAACCTCTATGCAATGCCATAATGCATTCCTCTGTACCATGTATGTATGCACCTTGATGCAAAATCATTTGTATTCAATACCACAATGTATTACTCTTTACCATGTATGTATACAACTAAATGCATTACCATTTGAAATTATGTACCAGGAAATGTCGATCACCATCACGACATAATGGCGCATTCGGAGTTGCTGAGCTAGGCTCCGTAGCCAGGCTGACGTCACTCACAGCTGATTCCCATGCAGCTGAGCTAGGCTCCGTAGCCAGGCTGACATCACTCACAGATGATTCCCAGGCAGGGGGAGGAGTAGGGAAACACACGGAGCAAGTGGCAGGGAGCGGCTCATCAAACAACGACCCTCCTCTCCCCTGCCCCCCCTCCAGCCACCCAAGTCCTGCGACCCTGCTCTCCACCTGTAGCCAACCATGTCCAGCGACACTACTCTCCCCCTGCTCCCCCTCCAGCCACCCATGTCCAACAACCCTGCTCTCTCACCTACCCCTCCTTCATCCACCCAGGTTGTGTAAACAATTCTTCGGGGCAGGCAGGAAAGATCCCTGGTCCTGCCTGCCCGATGCTGGCGCTGGCGCTCCCCCGCTGCCGGATCGCTGTTCAAAATGGCTGCTGATACTTACAAGGGTGGTCTCCAAGACTTCAGCAGAAGTCTCGCGAGTCCGGGGATCTTTCCTGCCTGCCCCAAAGAACTGGTTACAGAACCTGGGTGGTTGAAGGAGGGGCAGGTGAGAGAGCAGGGTCGTTGGACATGGGTGGCTGGAGGGGGGGCAGGGGGAGAGTAGGGTCGCTGGACATGGGTGGCTGCAGGGGGGGCAGGGGGAGAGGAGGGTCGCTGGACATGGGTGGCTGGAGGGGGGCAGGGGAGAGGAGGGTCGTTGGACATGGGTGGCTGGAGGGGGGGGCAGGGGGAGAATAGGGTCGCTGGACATGGGTGGCTGGAGGGGGGGCAGGGGGAGAGGAGGGTCGCAGGACATGGGTGGCTGCAGGGGGGGCAGAGGAGGTGGGGTGGAAGAGGGGCCTCAGACCATAAAGGGAGAGAAGAGGGGGCACTCACTCACTCTCTCTCTGTCTCTCACATACACTCTCTATGACACACTCTCTGTCTATCACAATCTCCATCTGTCACACACACTCTCTCTTAAACATACACTCCGAGGAAAACCTTGCTAGTGCCCATTTCATTTCTGACAGAAACGGGCCTTTTTTACTAGTCCAATATAAAATGAGATATTTCTTATGATCCTATCGAATACCGGCTTTCCCCTAAACCAGCCACCTATTATTCTCTGTCTGAGGCTTTATTGCTTTTATAAACTTACTGCTTCATTTTTTTAATTAAATGAAAGCGAATAGCAAATATTTTAATGAGCAGACAAAAGCCATCTCATGAGCACCAGCAGGTTGTCAATTAAGTGATGATAACCCATAGAGAAGAAGTTTCATGGCAACTGAGACCCTGTTGGGGTACTGTCTTCCTACTGGGTTATAACAATGGAAAATGAATGGGAATGAAGGAGCATCATTATCATTATATACAGTATCTAAAAATCTTAAAGTAAAAATAGATTGTTCCCTTACAGCTAATGTTCTTTCATTTCTTTCGGGAAGTGATTGGCACAGTAGTGAGAAGCAAATCCTTCTCATCTGTCATTTATTCTATTTGATACAGTTCTTTTCATCTCACTGCCAGAATTTGCACACCCCTGCGAACATAAATGTTTAGAACACTAACTCTTGCACATGTACTTGTGCACATCTTGCTTATCTTACATATCATATATTTGTGAGGGGGCCATACACAGGGACAGAGTATTGAAGGGGCTCCCATTTTTGTGCATAACTTATAGAAAACTGTGAGTTACACGTGACCATACCACATCTAGACTCCTACACTTATGCCAGCTCTATGGCTGATGTAAATGTGGGTGCCTAAATTTTAGACGCGCCAATACTGGGTGACACTGTTATTTTGTAATGGAACCTAGGCTCCAACTGCACATCATTGCGAGTGCCTAAGTGGAAGCATCCAGTTTTAGAATTGCCCCCCAAGTCCCTTGTCTTCTTCTGCCCTAGTTTTCCCAGATCTGTCAGCTTCAGTCTTTACCTTCATATTTACTGCCACATCTACCAAGCAAGACATAAGGCAGATTTTCAGTAAGGTGCATAACTGCAAAGGTTCGCCTGTAAGCTGAATAAAACTAAGTGGCTTTCAAATCCAAGGTCCCAACATGAAATACAGGACTCAAACTGCACTAACCGTACCAATGAAAAGTTAGCAGTACAAATGTTCTAGAACACCAAAACACCTCCAGGGACGGTGGTGCAGGTCTTTTATTACTCCTGCTGGAATTCTGCACCAAAAAAATTCAAGATTTTGCACACAAAATTTTCAAATTCTGCAAAATTCTGCGCACAAAAGTTTCAAATTCTGCAAGTTTATTTTTCATAATTTAAACAATATTACAGCCCCTCCCTGTACACAGATAGCATCCACCTTTTTTCCAGCCCCCTCCCTCCACTCACACATAGCATCCACCTTTTTGCCAGCTCCCCACCACCACCACCATGTAGAAAGCCTGTATACCATATTGGTATACAAGCTTTCTACATGTAGAGTAATTGGAAGCATATCTTTGCTATATATGATGGTATTTAAGATATTGATTGTCTGCTGAATCCTGAATATATGAAGGAATCTTTTTTTTTTTTTATGAAAGGACGCAAAAACGTAGCTCTGAAAATGGATAGAGGTTCCAAAAGAGAACCACAAGCAGACACTATTGGCCTACCTAGAGGGGAGGACACGGATTTATGTATCTTGGCAGTTGCATAGGAAAGGGGGGGAGGCGGTGGGGCGCTCCGCCCCAGGTGCACGCCGCTGGGGGGGTGTCGGCTCCGCTGTTTCCCTGCTCACTCTGCCCCGGAACAGGTTACTTCCTGTTCCGTGGCAGAGAGAGCAGGGAACCAGCTGAGCCGACGCAGCCCCCAGCAATATGCACTCGGGGCGGTTCGGCCCTCCCACCCATCCCTCGCCGCTTTCCCTCGTCACTTTCGCTCGTAAGTTCACGCTCCGGGGGGGTGCGCTCTGGAGGGTGCGCCGTGCTGCACCCGGGGGGGGGGGGGTGCAGCGGTGACCCGCTCCGGGTGTCAGCTGCCCTCGCTCACGGCACTGTATCTTGGTGAGAATATTCAGAGTAGGAAGAACAGGTTCTTTGACTTTAATAAAAATTAGCTTCCTTTTGAATGATATACTGAGCTTTTTGATCTAATGATATTAAAAGACTTAATTTCCTTTTTCAATGACATTGTAAGATCTTCACTTAGTACTTTATAAAATGTTCTATCTTCCAGTTGCCTGTTTATCTCTGCAATATAGAAATCTCTATTCATGACTACGACTGCACCACCTTTATCAGCCAGTTTAATAATAATAAGTGGATCATTGTGTAACAGCTTCACTTTCTTCTCTAGTCATGTTGTAAAATATCCTTATCTTGTTTTTCAAGTTCTGTTATATCATTTAGGACTATAGTTTCATGTGCCTGAATCAGTACGTATTATTAGGTGGAAACCACTTACAGTTCTATCTCTCCTAACTATTGATGAGTCATTTTGGGAGAAATACTCCATAATCTTCAATTTTCTTATGAATTAAAAAACACTCAACTCTAGTTTTGAAGGCATTATATTTTGGAGTTGGAACAAAGGAAAGGCCCTTATTCAAAATGTCAATCTTTACATCTGTTAAAACTCTATTGGAAATGTTGTATACTGTATTCACTACATCCCCTGATTTTCCTGTCTTAGCTTGTATTGATGAAATCCGCCTCTCCCTCTGCCACATCATTGACCTCTCCCTCTGTTGTTCTCAACCCCCACATCTAGGAATCTTCAAGCTGTTGACCCCTTACTCTGTCCTCTTGTGTCTCTAACCTTTTCTCTTCCACCACTCTATCTAAGTCTGTCAATGAAGCCATCTCTTCCTATGATACTATTCTCTCCTCTGCTCTGGACACTCCCATGCCCCGTCCTACTAGGTGTACCAAACCCCAGCCTTGGCTGACCTCTAAAATCCGCTACGCTCGTTCCTGTGCCCGCTCTGCTGACCGTTCTTGGCTTAAATCCCGCACCCTTGCCGACTTCACGGGCCAAACAGGATTACTTCACCCAATTGACAAATTCCCTTGGCTCTAACCCTCAACTTCTCTTTGCCACACTGAACTCTCTTCTCAAAGTGCCTCCGTCCTCAATTCTCCCTTCTCCTCAGACTCTAGCTGAGCACTTCCACAATAAAATCCGTAAGATTAACCTTGAATTTTCATCTAAACACTCCCCACCTCTCTTTCCCTTAGTCCACACCCCCTACTCTCCTTCCTCTCCTTCTTTTTCCTCCTTCTCTGATGTTTCTAATGAAGAAACTGCCCTTCTTCTTTCCTCCTCTAAATGTGCTACCCGCTCATTTGATCCCATCCCCACTTACCTACTTAACACTATCTCTCCTACTATCATCCCTGTCATCTGTCACATCCTTAATCTCTCACTCTCCACTGCAACTGTTCCTACGGCCTTCAAACATGCTGTTATCACTCCACTCCTTAAGAAACCCTCACTTGACCATACCTGTCCCTCCAATTAAAGCCCCATCTCCCTTCTTCCTTTCCTCTCCAAATTACTTGACCGCATCGTTCACCGCCGTTGTCTTGACTTCCTTTCTTCTCAACCTATTCTTGACCCACTCCAATCTGGCTTCCGCCCTCTTCACTCTACTGAAACTGCACTTATCAAAGTCTCTAATAACCTGCTGCTGGCTAAATCCAGAGGTCTCTATTCTATCCTTATCCTTCTTTTTTAAAATTTTTTATTTATAGCCATTTAAATTTTTACAAGCGATAAAACAACTTGCTGGAAATACAGAGAAAGTAATATGTAGGAATTATTTCAGTCAGGTAATTCTATTCTCTTCCTTAGACCACTAAATAGGGAGAGTGAAACAAGATAAGGAGATCAATGAAACAGTAAACAGAAAAAAAAAACCTGTGGTATTAACCTGATTATCCCCAGATATTACTCGTCTAATTCATTATTCCACATTGATCATCTGGTTGGCTTCTTCAAGGCCAATACGGTGTATAGTCAAATCATTTCATTGAAAAACATACTTATTGTCCAATATTAG
Source organism: Microcaecilia unicolor (assembly GCF_901765095.1). Classification (NCBI taxonomy): domain Eukaryota; kingdom Metazoa; phylum Chordata; class Amphibia; order Gymnophiona; family Siphonopidae; genus Microcaecilia; species Microcaecilia unicolor. Next base: position 208,199,097 of record NC_044036.1, on the reverse strand, counting down.
TTAGAAATAATAGATCTGATTACATTCTTTCTCTTTTAAAAACCAGAAGTTATTTAACAATACATATACTTAAATCTCTAATTCAAATCCCACTGATTAAAGTAATCCCAGTTTTCACAGGCTTCACTCCTTTTAAAGTAATAATTTGAAGAAATATTTCTGAGGACAACTTTAGGAGTCATACCCGGAACTCTGGGAAAAACAATAATCTCGATATTAATCATGTATAATAATATTCATTTTATTATTCAAAATTTCTGGTCTATTGTCATAACGACTTCTTGCTCATGTAGAATAATTTGTTATATCAATTTTTTACTCTCAAAGGGATCAGTTGAATTGTCCATGTAACTCTCTAATAAAATTATATCTGAAACAAAATTATTTACTGCCACCGTTAGGTCCTGAAGCACCTTCCAGATGGTATTCAATGTAACCTCCACGGGAGCCAAAAACTCCAAGTTGATTTCTCATAGGTGTTTAGGAGTGGTTCCGCCGATTCGGGTTCTGCTGTAAACGTCGTCCGTTTCAGCATATACCTCTAACTCACTTCTCCACTCCTTTGGACATGGTGGTTGAATAATTCAGGAGCGATGGAGTTGTTTTTTCTAGGTCCAAGAGCGTTGACGCTCCTTCGCCGGCGCTAATCAAAGGACTCGCCAACCCTTTCATCTGTGGGCAGTTCGTCGCGCAGCGGTCCCGCACTTGCTGCTCAGGGGATAAAACGCTGGCCATCGGCGGCTGACCGTTGGTTGTCCCCTCCTCTCAGTTAAGGTAACTGCAATTGCAGAGAGGAAATTTACGTAAAGAAGACGAAACTTCAGAGGGCAGCTGGGCCGTTGGGCATACGAACTTCAGGTCACCATCTTACCACTCTCCCAGTTTGGGACACTCTTTGTCTGGTTTCTCCTCAGAGGCCTGTCTGATATGGGTAACCCTTCAGCATAGCCCTCTAAGTCATTGAAACACAGAAGCCCCTCCACCTCTACAAGGTGGTGTCCCTTTTGAGGGGTATCCTTATCCTTCTTGACCTATCTGCTGCTTTCGACACTGTTGACCACACCATACTCCTAGATACGCTATCCTCAATTGGATTCCAGGGCTCTGTTCTTTCCTGGTTCTCCTCCTACCTCTCACTTCGCACTTTGTGTTCACTCCGGCGGTTCCTCTTCAACTTCCATCCCACTTTCAGTTGGTGTCCCCAAAGGTTCTGTTCTTGGAACCCTCCTTTTCTCCATCTATACCTCTTCTCGTGGTACCCTGATTTCATCCCATGGCTTTCAATACCATCTTTATGCAGATGACTCTCAGATCTACATCTCCACCCCTGAAATCTCAACCGTAATCCAGGACAAAATTTCATCCTGCTTGTCTGACATTGCTGCTTGTATATCGCAATGCCATCTGAAGCTAAACATGACTAAATCTGAACTTCTCATTTTTCCCCCTAAACCCACCTCCCCTCTTCCCCCATTCTCTATCTCTGTTAATGGCTCTCACATCCTCCCTGTCTCCTCGGCTCGTAACCTTGGAGTCATCTTTGATTCCTCTCTCTTCTTCTCTGCGCATATTCAACAGATCGCCAAAACCTGTCGTTTCTTATCTACAACATTAGCAAAATTCGCCCCTTCCTTTCTGAATACGCTACCAGAACCCTTATCCAAACCTTTGTCACCTCTCGCTTGGATTATTGCAATTTGCTTCTCGCTGGTCTTCCACTCAGCCATCTCTCTCCTCTCCAGTCTGTCCAAAATTCTGCAGCACGACTTATTTTCTGCCAAAATCATTATACCCACACTAGCCCACTCCTCAACTCACTTCACTGGCTCCCTGTCCGCTTCCGCATACAATTCAAACTTCTCTTACTGACCTTTAAATGCATCCATTCTGCAGCCCCCCATTACCTCTCCACTCTCATCTCTCCCTACATTCCTCTCCATGAACTCCGCTCACTAGACAAATCTCTCTTGTCGTCCCCCTTCTCCTCCATTGCTAACTCAAGACTTCGTTCCTTTTCCCTCGCGACATCTTATGCCTGGAATAGACTTTCTGAGCCTGTACGTCTAGCTCCATCTCTACCTGTTTTCAAATCTATGCTGAAAACCCACCTTTTCACAACTGCTTTTGGCTCCTAGCCACTACTCAATTGCCCTCCCCTTGTTCCTTCTCACCCAGTACTTCCCTTGCCCTTAATTGTCTTGTCTGTCTGTATTTTTAGATTGTAAGCACTATTGAGCAGGGACTGTCTCTCTCTGTGTTAGGTGTTCAGCGCTGCGTGCGTCTGGTAGCGCTATACAAATGCTAATAATAATAATAATCTCTTTGATTTGTGGATCTTTTCTTCCAAAGTTGACCTAATTGAAAAACCTGTTTATCAGTATTAATATGTGGAGGTGTAGTGTAAAGGGAAGCTGAAGGGTCAAATACTTCATCTTGATCACTTCTAGGTCTTTTCTTTTCTCTAACTGTATTGCAACTATATAACGATTTGTTTTTTGTTTCTCAATGATATTTTGTTTCTTCCCTTGTGTATTAAATGGTTGAAAAACATTGGTCATCCTATGGTTCATCCTATTATAGCTCTTCTTCCCCTGCTGTTGTGTCTATCCCAAGGCTACACATTTATGTTCTTGTAGTCCTGATCATCCCGTCTAAATTTTTCAAATTTCAATCATCTTAAATCTCTTTCAAACTGTTCACTACTCTTTTTGAAGCCTTCATATAATATGTCAAAAATGCATCATTCTCCTTCAAAAAGACCTATTCTTTATCTAATTCCTCTTCGACTTTCTGTTCTTTCTCTTTATAAGTCTTAATAATCAAAATCTTTAGATCTAAAGAGCATTTGTTAAGTATAGCTTCCCACTGCATCATAAATGTACTGTGATCATTAAACATAGTAAATGATTTATTAATACATAAACCCCTAGGGATCCTTTTATACCTACAGTACTCCAATCAAGATGACCCATGTAATTTGACCCTTTTTCCTCTCTTGCTTAATTTGACTTCTTCTTCACAATGTTTAATATAATCCTTCAGTACTTCCAGTTCTTTAAAGAATGGGTCAGATGGTAACATGCTCTTCAAACTGTCCTCATGGAAACTTAAAACGTCCTTCCATGGTGAAAAAGACATGATACCCGCCAAAGCAAGTTCAAGAATGCCCAGCAAAGATGGTCCCAGAAAACAAAAAGGCAGACGATCTGCAAATTCCAATGTGGAAAAAACAGAGCAAATCAGTAGTAGTCTTTATTGTAGAGTATAAATACAATCAAACACCTGACACAGGTCGTGTTTTGCCCAAAGGGGCTGTGTCAGGGGCTATAAAATAATAAACGAAATTACAAATATTTTTAAAAAGTATAAAAACAGCATAAAGCCGTCTGGTCAGTTGTTTGAGGCAGACAGCATTAACACAAAGCAGTCAGCCAGGGCCCGGAGCAGGTGGCAGCTGCAGAAGGCAGTCAGGCTGTATTGGGCGAGGGGGGCAGGAGTAGGCAAGATAGTGTCTTTCAGGGTGGCTGCCTGCCTGTGATGCTGCTCCCTGAAACCTGCCACCAGAGGCCACAGCCTCAGTTGGCCTCGTTATAGGACTGCCACTGCTACTACAGAAATGTTTTTGGAAATTCATGTAGTTTCCAAATATACCTCCATCTCTGCCTCTCCCCCACCCTAAAGAACACTCTTATTTAAAGCTATTACAGGCTAATAATATCAGCTAAAAATTTCCGTCACCTTACTATATGTGAACTAACTCTAAAGACCAATAAAACATCACATTCCCCGAACCCAATTGAACCCCACCGAATAATACAAATGGGTTATATAAATGCCAGATCTGCAGTTAACAAAACCATGACAATAATCGACTGTATCACAACAGATAACCTCGATTTGTTACTTATAAGTGAAACCTGGATTCATGACCTCAAAGACCCAATAATTTTAGAACTATGCCCGCCAGGGTACAAGATCACCCCATGGACAAGGAACGGAAAAAGAGAAGGAGGCATAGCTATAATCTATAGATCCTAATTCACCGTCACATCAACAGCTGAATCCATACTTCCCCAACTTGAAATTGCTTCCGTCAGAATTAACCACACAACCCTACAAGATCACCTAAACCTTATCCTGTTCTACAGACCGCCAGGCAATTGGCAAGAATGCCAAACACACTTTATGGATTTCATATCGAACACTTGTGTTTCTACCCAAAACCTCCTTATAGCAGGTGGCATCAACCTCCACCTTGAGGATACTAACTTAACAAACGTGTGTGAATGCAAAGACTTCCTTCAATTATGGGAACTTCAATGGCCAAACATAAACCCCACCCATATTAAAGGACACACACTAGACATAATTACATACAAATTCTCACACAAACTAAATATCACAATAAAAGATACAAAATGGACAGCCGTACCATGGTCCGATCACTACAAAGCGAACCTCTCTCTTCAATGGCGAACAAAACATTCTCAACCCAAACAAGAACAATCAACCTACACCACGAGAAGCAAAATAGACCCACTAATATTCTGGCAACAATTCTATGACAACGAATGGACTACACCAACAGACTCACCCCAATTTCTCCATGATTGGGACAACAGATGCAGAATTATACTAGACAACATAGCACTACTCCAAACCAGAACCTCACATAGAAAAAACTCAACACCATGGTTTAATGAAGACCTGAAAGAACTAAAAATACATGTCAAAAGACTTGAACGTGCATGGAATAAGAAAAAAGACGACTCTTCACTCAACGACTGGAAGCAACTACAAAGAAAATACAAATACTCTATCAGACAGACCAAAAGATCTTATTATAAATCTAATATCGGCCCAGGCTACAAGGATACACATAAACTCTTCCAGCTCGTAAACAGTCTACTAAATACCACGCCGGTTACGTCTATTAACATAGATACCCCATCAGCAGACAACCTTGCGAACTACTTAAAAGAGAAAATTATAAAGCTACGAACTATGATACCCAGCAACACAATTGATTATACAAACCTCCTTGAGTGTCTAGACCCAATACATGGGGAATATCCAGCAGACCGATCATGGACCAACTTTGAATTACTATCAAGCGAAAATATCTCCCAATCACTCAAAAGATACGCCAAGTCGCAGTGCAAATTAGACATCTGTCCTAGTAATCTGATAAGAACTGCCCCTCAACAATTCATAACAGACCTCATGAACTACCTAAATTACATGTTACAAAATGGTCTCTTCCCAAAGGACAAAGGAAATATTCTACTTACTCCGTTACCTAAAGATGCAAAGAAAAGCACAAGTGACTTAACCAACTATCGCCCAGTTGCATCTATCCCGCTAACAACCAAACTTAAAGGCTTAGTGAAAAAACAACTGACTAATTACCTAAATAAATACTCAATCCTGCACGAATCTCAATCAGGATTTCGATCGAACTATAGCACAGAAACAGTACTAGTAACTCTAATGAATAAATTTAAACAAACAATTGCAACTGGCAATAACATACTTCTCTTACAATTTGACATGTCCAGTGCCTTCGACATGGTCAACCATGGAATACTACTACACATCCTGAATTACTTTGGAGTTGGAGGCAACGTTCTCAACTGGTTTAAAGGATTCCTGACAACAAGATCATACCAAGTAACGACTAAGGCGGCGATATCAGCCCCATGCTTACCAGAATGTGGAGTTCCTCAAGGATCCCCCCTCTCACCAACCCTCTTTAACCTAATGATGATACCACTAGCCAAGCTACTAGACAAGCAAAATCTTAACCCATACATATATGCAGATGATGTCACGATCTACATCCTGTTCAAGCAGGACCTAAAGGAAATCACCAACGAAATCAACTAAAGCTTCCAAATCATGCACTCCTGGGCGGATGCATTCCAGCTAAAACTCAACGCAGAAAAAACACAATGTCTTATACTCACCTCACATCACAACACAAATAAATTCACCACCATAGCCACCCCAGACTTCTCCCTCCCCATCTCAAATAATCTGAAAATTCTGGGAGTCACATCTCACACTTGAAAATCACGTGAAGAATACAACAAAGAAAATGTTCTACTCCATGTAGAAACTCAAAAGAGTAAGAACTTTCTTCCCAAGGGCCATCTTTCGCAACCTGGTACAGTCAATGGTATTAAGTCACCTGGACTATTGCAATGCACTTTTCGCTGGTTGTAAAGAACAGACCATCAAGAAACTTCAAACAGCCCAGAACACCACAGCCAGACTCATATTTGGAAAAACAAAATATGAAAGTGCAAAACCCCAAAGAAAAAAATTACACTGGCTCCCACTTAAAAAACGTACCACGTTTAAGATCTGCACGGTTGTCCATAAAATCATCTATGGAGATGCCCCGACCTACATGATAGACCTCGTGGACCTGCCACCAAGAAATTCTAAACGATCTTCCTGCACCTTTCTGAACCTACACTTCCCCAGCTGCAAAGGATTAAAATACAAACTAACACACACGACCAGCAATTCTTACATGAGTACGCAGATGTGGAATGCACTACCAACTCACTTAAAAATGATAAACGAACTAAATAGCTTCCGCAAAGCCCTGAAAACTTATCTCTTTAACAAGGCCTACCACGAGAACCCATAATTAACTACAACACAACACCTAAACACCTTCTATTCAGACTGTCTTACTCTACAACTCCTTGACCAGATCCTCTCGCTCTCTCTAATTTCTTTGTAACACCAATTGTATTATTGACCCTGTTATGACAATGCCATAACAGTTCTTGTAAGCCACATTGAGCCTGCAAATAGGTGGTAAAATGTGGGATACAAGTGCAGTAAATAAATAAAATAAATTTTTACCTATATAAAAAGATGCCTATCCTTTGCCATCCATCGATGTTCTCCCTTTTTCCCTTCCTTTGTATTTCTTGCAGAGCTGTGCTACTTTTCAGCTGTATAATATTCCTTAACACACTCACATTGGGTTGCCATTTATCTCATGTTTAAATTGAGAGAGTGAGCCAGCCCTGGTTCTGTCCTCTTGTATGCATATGGTGGGGATGGGGGTGGAGAGGTTCACAGGTTTTATTAGTTTCATTGTATTTTGATGTATACATAATGCTAATTGGATGGGAATAGGGCATGGGTTTATAGCGGTGGCGTAGCTAGGTGGGGGCCTGCCCCCCCTCCCAAATTTGCTCTGGGCCCCTGGTTGGCTGGCGGGGATCCCCAAGCCCTGCCAGCTGAAGACTTCATTCAGTTCTGGTATGTAGCAGTGCTACCGCATTGCCTGCCCTGCTTTCTCTTCCCTTTACGTCGGGCACACTCCTTTTAGTGAAATTAAGCATGCTCAGTTTCACTAAAAGAAGCATGAGCCTGACGTGAGGGGAAGAGAGACCAGGCCAGGCAATGTGGCGGCACCGGAGACCAGCGCTGAACAAAGTCTTCAGCTGGTGGGGGTTGGGAACCCCCTACCAGCCAGAGTATTCGCGGTGGCGGTGCTTCAGCTGATAGGGTTGCGTATCCCCACCAGCCAAGATGTACAGCAGCAGCAGTGAGCGGCGAAGTGCCAGGAGAGAGGGGGGGCAGCGGCAGCAGAGAGGGGACAGCTGCGGGGTGGTTACCAAAATGTGCCCCCGCACCTCGGGCTGTGGCCCCCCCTTCCCCCTCGAGGTCTGGCTACGCCCCTGATTTATAGGATTTATTCTTTATTATATTCTGATGTTCATTTGTAAACCGCACTGAACAAATGTATATTTCTCAGAGCAGTATAGAAAAAAATCTTAAATACATAAAAAGATAGACATGTGGAGTAAATGAAAGCAGACCTGCCAGCTTGTGCATGCAGTGGGGCAAAACCAGTACTAGGTTGCCTGTGCCTTATACCATGGAATTGTTGGTACCTTCTTGCAACTCTTTCTTCACTTCTTTGCTTTTCGTTCTCCTCCTTCCATTCATAGTTTAGCCTTGCTTTCTTCCTTAAACTTACTGCCTGGCTCAGCTGTTGCCTAGCTCCTTGTCTTCTGTTGTACTGTGTGTCTCTTTTAGATTGTTCCATCCTCCTCCTTCCTCATTGTTCCTCCACTCTGAGATATTGTGAGCCAGTCAGTGTGCCATCTTTACTGTCTTGCATTTCAATATTCCAGCAAATTTCCCAGATTTCAAGTGTAAGCATGGCTTTTGTTCGTTTTTCATAGTTTTCCCAGAGTACTTTTCAGCAGTCATTTCTTGTGCAATTTTGTTTATGGAAGTAGGAAGGAAAGGGGGAAGCCCACCCTGGCTCTAACAGCACTACATACAGTACATGCTGTCAGAAGTAATGAAAAATAATAACATCCGTTACCTTTTGAGGCTCCCTTACCAGGGATATGTGGCACTATGGATATGCATTCAATGTAGACACTTGGGGACTTCCAGAATACAGTGTGCCAGGCTCCTTCTATGAAAAGGTTAAGTGGGCTGCACGTCCTGCTGGGCAGCCAGTGAAAGTACACTGTGCTGGAGCAGTTCCTAGGCTTTTTCCAGGCAGTATAATATCAGTATCTGGTATGATTGCCTGCTTACCTTGCCTAGCATTATTCGTTTTCCCTTTGTCTTGGTGCTTTGTGCTGCTAATGATACTGAATTAATGCTCCCTAAACAAAACTGCAGGGCCCCTTCCTGTAGGAGCAAGGATTGCTTTTGTTGGTAAGGTTCCCATGGTAACCCTCTAGTTAAAATGCCACACTGTATTTACCCAGTGTATCAGTAGAAAGTACAGGGAACCAGCAGCCTGTAATTAGTGTTCTGACTCTGGCCATGGGAGAACTGCTTGTACCTGTACTCCTGCTCTTAACACTTTGTAGGCAGGTCGTGGAATTGTCTTGAACAGCTCTGTGTACATTGTTAGTATATATAAATGGTACAGAACAGTAATAGAGTGTGGTGGTTTTCTATATTAGATTGAAAACAGGTCTCCTTAAAATAGCGCATTTCACGACTCAGGGGTCTTTCACAAAGGTGCAGTAACGTTTTTAGCACACACTAACGATTAGCATGCACTAAAACTCTAGCGTGCATTTGTAAAAGGCCCACTCAGTGACCTGCATGCTTTTGTTAATGCTTGTTTGAGTCTGTGACCAGCAGCTGACTTTGAGATGGAAGAAGGAAATACAATTAAATATATAGGAGTGTAAAGGGCTGGATTAAGGCATGGACAAATTAAATACTGCCTAGGTTTGGGCCTTGTTAGCTCTTAATCTGGACCTGATCAGATGTATTATTTCAGCTGTAAAGTCCGTTCTGAGCACATTTTGCATAGTGATATTGGGTTGGGGGGATGGGGGAGGTGAGGAGGCAGCCACTAGCCAGCATTGTTGCATTTCCCTGGTGCTGCTGCCCAGTTCTTTTGTATATAATTGAGGTGGGGACATAAATTAATTTACCTGCAGTAAGGGATCAATTTTTGTTGTATTTTTGAAGGGGGCTAGGTTTATTTTTGTATTTAATTTTTAGTAATATATGGATTTTATAATTTTATTGTACTTTGCTTCAAGATTTTGTAATAAAAAAATGAATTGTAAGCAAATTATGAAATCACATAATAAACTAAACACATGGCAGTGTTCCTCCCACTACTAGCGCCTCTCTCCTAGTCCCATGGTCTATTAAAAAAAACTAACACCATCTTTTACAAAACTGCTTGGAAATGCCGACACAGCCCATTCACTTTGAATGCGCTGTGTCGGCATTACCACACCAGGAGCTGCTAATACGGCTTTGTAAAAGGGGGGGGGGGGTAAGTTCATGCAGTTGGAAACTAAGGTGGGCAGCCATGGCTTTTGCTCAGAGTGCTGTATTTTAACTAGTGCTTCTTGTGCTGGTGTGTGGAAAGGGCATTCAGATAGAGGTCTGAGGGCACTTTTATGGTACATCCTGAGCACTGAATCAGACTGTTCAAAAAACAGACCAAAGGCGTGCAATGTAGCTATGAAACATTTATTAAAGTATAACTCAATACGGTCCATGTTCCATCCTTTAATAAACATTTCGTAGCTACGTTGCACGCCTTTGGTCTGTTTTATGAAGAGCCTGATTCTGTTCCCACTCTTCTGCTGCTCTTGTGACTTTCAGTGGGACATTGTTCTTTCCACTCCTGAGCACTGACATAATTTGTTCTTAGGCTGCACTCACAGCCTACCACTGTCTCTCAAGGCCTGCATTTACAGGTTTCCTGACATTGTGGAAGGAAAGCCTCATTGCTGTTTCACCTAATGGTCCCACTTCCCTGCCACTGATTTAATGCTGCAGCCTCATGCACTGCTCTCAGAATTGCCAAGTTACCCAGTTCTGAGAGGGAGAGTAAAGGCCAGTTCTGGCTTTCTGACAAGACTATCATTGTGCATTATAAGAGCTACAGATGGGTGGGAAAAGAAGGGACATACTGGAGTGGGATGGAGGGGGAAAGAGATGATGCTAGATCAGGTAGGGAGGGAAAAGGGATATTGGAGGATGCTGGACATGGGGTGAGTAGCAAGACAGGGGAGATGCTGGATATGGGGTGAGTAGAAAGATGGGAGATGATGGAAATGGGAAGGAGTAGGAAAACAATGAGGGTGCTAGACATTTGGATGGGGATAGGGACAGAGAGGGGATATGCTGGACATGGAAGGAATAGGGATATAGGGGAGATGCTGATATGGAAGGGAAGAGGGATATGGAGGTATGCTGGATACAAGGGGGAGTAGGGTGATGGGGAGAGATACTGGATTGAGATAAGGGAAAGAGGATATGCTGGACAGAAGAGGATGAGAGTAAGAGAAGATACTGGTTATTGGCGTGAAAATAGAGAGAAAAGGTGCTGTACTGAAAGGAGGAAATAGAAAGAGAAGGTGCTGGAAGAGGGGACAGTTAGCAAAAAAAAAAACAGGAATAACAGGATGAAGAAAGGGATGGTTGGGGTGAGGGAGATGAAAAGCTGTAGGTAGATGTGATTTTAAAAAAGAAAGATTGAATACTAAGAGCGAATGAAGTCTGAGCAGATTGAGAGATGGAAAATAAATGAACAAAAGCTGAAGGGGAAAAGTTCAGAGTCAGATGGATATAGGAGAAGAAGTGAAGAAATAGGAGAAGGACTGGAGATCTTGTAAAGAAAGTTAAGAAAAGCTAGAGGAAAGCAGAAACTGGAGACTGGGACAAACATGATTGAAATAAACCTCCAAAATAACCAGACAACAAAGGTAGTTTGAGAGTGGAGGGTGCTGTTTCTATAGTGTTGCACTGACTGCAGAGTGTGGCATCTTGGACTTTAAGTAGAATTTTTGTGTACATATACATATTTTAAGTTTGTGGTCACTTATTTTGCTGGCAAAGGTCTATTTGGGTTCATTGTTTGTGACTGCGGCCAGGTAGTCTGTTTGCATGGAGTTTCTCTTTAAGCCTCTGTAATAATTCAGCTTGTTCAGTTTTCCAAATCCATATTGATGTTCTAGGTCTGACTACAATATTTATTGTGTTGCATTTTCCTAGGTAGGGTCCTTGTTGTGCTACTTCTGCAAGTTAGTGGTGTTATGGTAAAGTAGATTAGCTCTATAGGTCCTGGCTGATTTTTGTAGGCTTTGTATTATAAATACAATACTTCACAATATGCTTGGAACTGGAAAGGATCTATGTTTTTATTGAGATTAATTGTATGACAAGTTCCTGGGGAAATGCCCTTTTTGCTTTGCATCCATTCTTAGAGGAGGAGCTATGGGGATTTCTATGGATGCAAAATAGTCCAGTGTGCAGTGTTAGGGATTGATGTTTTTTATATTAGATTTCTTAGGCTACATATTTAAACTGCTACTTCAAAAGTATGTACCTGTTTTATTAATACAGTTTATTAAGGTGTTTATATTTATTATGAAGCAAGAATATGTACCATTGTTGAAGGATATGTACCATTGTTGTAATTATTTTGCAGGATACTGTGATGTGTGTTGAGATGTTGACCAGACTCAAATCTACTATTATGGCAAAGTTTAAGTTGTGGGATAATGCAAATTTATTTAAAAATGTCACAGTTTCGAAAGGGTTCTTTCTACAAAGCCACGGTGGTGATTCCCATGTGGCAAACGTGACGAAGCTAATAGGAATTGAATTAACTTCATTGCACTTTCCGTGCCAGGACTCACTAGTTTCCATAAGTTTCCATAAGTATATATGAGGTTTATGGCTACCCCACTGGATGTGGGGACAAAAGAGTAAGGTGTTTAGGGGCATGGGGAAAGAAAGAAGTGGGGTTGGAAACTGTGGCAGAGCGCTGAGGGGTTGAAGGCAGTTTTTTTTTTATTGGGCTCACTGAGCCTCCATCATTATTCTCACAGGGAGCATTATTTATTTATTTTATTATTTTATTTGTAGCATTTGTATCCCACATTTTATGGAGTGAAGGAATAGCCTTTAGTACAAACTTAGATTAAAAACTCTCTGGGAACAGGAAAATAACTCACCTTGAGCTACTACTGGAAAAGGCATGAGGTAAATTCAAATCCATGATGTGACATAACGCCCTCCATTCCTCAAAAAAACAGTGATCAGGGCAGTTCTGCCAAAATTTAAACGTAAGAACAATGGGAACAAAAAAGTAAGATAAAAATGATGACACCTTAACCGTACAATATTCCAGATTTCTTCCCTGACTGAGGTGTGTCACAAATGCTATCACACACCCTTTGTCCAACTGTCCAGAACTGCAAAACCGCTGCTGTCAGTGCTGCAATTGGTCTTTGCTCAAGCAGTGTATGCATGTCAGAGGGCCGGCTCATGTGTGCAAGGAAAGCTTGCACTGTTGTTCCCTGTCCTGTTTCTGTGATGGTGCAGCATATGTGTGAGAAATTTGTCAAACTACTGCCTGTGCTGTACCTGTTCTGCACAGGGGCAGTGTGGGTGTGGGAGGCAGAGTTGCCAACTGATTCATATTTAGCTAGCCTAGCCCGTTTTATCTGGTCAAGCTAGCAGTCAGCACAAGTTCAAATCCAGCAATGTGAAAAACCGGTAAGAAGTCCGACTGCTCCTTCTGCCACTGATTTGCTTCCTATCTTTTCCTGCCCAATGCTGGCAGCTCTCTCTCTTTCTCTCATACCCCCCTCAACCCTTTGCCCCCATTGCCTTCTTTAACCAGCAGTATAAACGAGCCAGTGCTTTTTCATTCCACAATTGGTGTTGTTGCTGCCTCTCTATTCAGTGTGCTTTGTAACCACAGATCAGCTGTTTGAACTGTGCTTCCATAGATATTTGTACTGCACCAAACAATTCAAATAGCTGATCTGAGATTGTGAACTGTGTAATTTACTGCTTGAGTTGCTAGGCAAAGAGCAAGCTAGAAGCACAGTGGCCCGATTCCACTCTTCTGCTGGCTGGGGCTGACCCACAGAGGTTGGGAAGAGGTGGTGCAGTGCACAGGGACTTAGGGATTGGGATGGAGGGGAAAGCAGAAACAAAGGGATTTGTGAGAAAAGAAGTACAAGTAAACAGAGGTAGAGGGTTGACCGATGAACCATGTCTCTTATATCGGCCTGGCATCTTTAATCCAACTAGGATGGCTTAAGGCAAAATTTCAAACCCAGCAATATGAAAGCGGATAAGTGACAATTCTCTCTGGGCCTGATTCTCACTGCTCCAGCAGCTTGTCGGCTTGCCAACTCTTTGCCCCCAGTTCACCATTTTGCTTCCTCCCCCCCCCCCCCAAATCCCATGTAGCCCACCTTACTATTATTATTATTTGACATTTATATCCCGCATTAGCCTGAGTAGAACTCAGGTTCAATGAAGCTTACATAACAATTAGAAAAGCATGAACATTAGATCTTGTCCAGCCCAAACTGATCTTTCTAGCAGGAAATGGAATCCACAGTTCTTTTACCTTCTCGTCCTGTGATTAATGCCTGTTCCTCAGTGGTTTGAACTGTGTTTTGCTGCAGAGAAATCTAAGCCACACCATGCATTTGACCGCATGAAATATGTGGGAAGGAGAGGAGCTGGCAGCAGAAGGAATGGGTTAGAAGTGCGTAGCTGTTCTTCCTCCGGCTGGTACTAGGTCTTTGTTGGGAGAAGCAGAATTTGGGAGGCAGGAAGTTTAAAGCAAGAATTAAGGAATTGGTTGGAAGGTTGAGTAAAGATTGAAAGACTGAAGGGCAGAGCTGGATGGGAGGAGAGCAGAGCCTGGGGAATTTAGGAAAGAGCGAGAAGACTGGGGAGGGATAATATGGTCTTTTGAGTGTGACACAGCCCAAGTCTCCTGGATCTATTGGGAGGCTCTTGATTTTTCTCCTGCACCTCCTAAACTGACACCTGGTGTGCTCTCCCTGGTATAAATATCTTTATTATATAATACTAGTAAAACATGCCCATTTCTGGAGCAAATGAAACAGGCACTAGCAAGGTTTTCCTCCCAACCCCCCCCCCCCCCTCCTTACCCACACTTCGGCGTTGTGAAGCCACTGACCGCCATTGTTCCGGGCCTCGTCAACGCACGCCACCTTCATCTCCCGAGTCCTTGTTGGTTGTAAAGCCACTGACGCCATTGCTCCGCCCTCGACATCATCACGTTTGACGCGAGGCCCAGACACAGCGATTTTGGTGGCTTCACCACCACGAACCCTTCGAACCCGAAGGAAGTGCCCGAAGGAACTGACAGTGACGTCAGTGTCCTCAGAACGTTGAGGGTGAGTTTTATTATATAGGATAACATGGACAATGACATATGACATTATTTTTAATTTAACCAGTGCTTTGGAGGAATGGATTTCTTCTGTACTTTTAATTTTATTATCTAACATCAATAAAGATTCTAATTTATCTATGTTAAATCAAGGGTTTCCATATTTTGTCCTTTATTCTAAAACAGTGACACTTTCCATCACTACTGATTCAAACTAAATTCTACTAATTACTGCAATCAGTTTGCGATATGTCCTTTCAATTAATCGGGAAATCTTGATCTCTAATTCAATGAATAGATCAAATAGGCATTTCTGGTATTTTAGAATATCCTGTGTCAATGCAAAAGATCTCCAGATGAATACTATAAGTGAAGGTTTCACTAAAATATATGACTCACTGGAGCTAATTTTCAAAGCACTTAGACTCATAAAGTTCCATAGGTTACTATGAAATTTTATACGTTTATGGAGTATGTTTACTAAGGTGCATTAGCGTTTCTAACACACCCTTAAATTTAAGGTGCGTTAAACGCTAATGCGCCTATACATTTCTATGTATACCAATGAGAACTAATATATACTTGTTCAGTGACTCAATAATTATATTTGTGTCATTATTACATATTCATACAGAACTTTTGTAAATTCAATAAATTACACTCACAAACAACCAAAAATATAATACAAAAGTTTTTCAAAGCATACAAACATTCAAAACAGATGATGTCCAACTTTATCTTTTAAGTGGGCACAAAACCAGGAGTCCCAGAGACTGGATCACAGTAAAGCTAAAACCAAATTTTATTAATTAGTATATTTGACTCGACACAACCGTTGTGTTTCGGCCAAAAGGCCTGCATCAGGAGTCTAAATACTAAGGTAGACAGCTAATGATGATCCAGCTGAACGCTTCACGCAAGTGATCCGTTCCACGATTCGATACAAAGGTCTTTTTTAAGACCATTTATAGACTATTCGCCAGTATTTCTTATTCTGGATCATCATTAGCTGTCTACCTTAGTATTTAGACTCCTGATGCAGGCCTTTTGGCCGAAACACAACGGTTGTGTCGAGTCAAATATACTAATTAATAAAATTTGGTTTTAGCTTTACTGTGATCCAGTCTCTGGGACTCCTGGTTTTGTGCCCACTTTTCTGTTTGTTTTACAAAGTATCCGTGGGTCTTCTTTGAGTTCTCCACGCTTTGTGGATTCTCTATCAACTTTATCTTTTAGCAGTCCCAAGCTTGATGATATAAATTACTTGATGATGATATATGATTTACTTAATGGAGTTGACAAGAAGCGGTAATTTATATCATCAAGCTTGGGACTGCTAAAAGATAGGACATCATCTGTTTTGATTGTTTGTATGCTTTGAAAAACTTTTGTGTTATATTTTTGGTTGTTTGTGAGTGTAATTTATTGAATTTACAAAGTTCTTTATGTAATAGTGACACAAATATAATTATTGAGTCGCTGAACAAGTATATATTAGTTCTCATTGGTATAAAAAGACTTATTTATTAGTTCCTTGGTATGTATAATCAGATGTATTTGGGCTAATTATTGTGGATTTACCCCTGAAGTTTGAATTAAGTATACATTTCTATGGGCGCATTAGTAACGTGCGTAAACCATTTATTCACGTTAAAAACGCTAACGAGCCCATAGCGCACCTTAGTAAACATAGGCGCAAATGTTTTGAAAATACACCTCATTGTATCCCATATTCTATGTAGAAATATAACACATGTGAGATAGAGCCAGTGTCTGTTTCACAGAACTAGCAAGTTTTTGTTTTTCTAGATTCAATTTGGCTATTTTGCAAGGATTCAAATTGCCCTGTGGGCTAAAAAAATAATTATGCCAACAGTGCAGAACAAGAGATACTGGTTGATTTGCTTCAGTACTGTGACCATGCATCCTCTTCTAAAGGTTTAACTAGATTATTTCCCCATATGTTCTCAAGGCCTCTATACTTTTTCACAACTGTCTTCACTGGCTTTACTTGCTCCTCAGAGAATATCTCTATATAGAACTAGCAAGTAACATTTAATTTGCTGTAAGTAAAAAATACAAGGAAGTAAAAGGACTTCAGTGGCTCAGGTCATATCTGAAATGAAACTTGGACTAATGACCAGCCTTACTTCATTAGTCCTGAAAAAACCTCCTGTACTTAATTGCACAATTTTTACAATTTTTTTAAACAATTTAAAGTATCCATGCACACTTTTCCTCATGTCTTACTAATTTCATGTATCAACTATTGTAATATGGCATATGCAGGTATCTCATGGGGAAATATTAAAAGACAATTTGCATTTTGAAGGGTATTTCTTGATAGGGCTAGAAAGCCTGATCATGCTATTCCCTTGTATATACAGAAGCACTGGCTTCCAATCTGTTTTAGAATTCCTTTTAATTTACTGTGCTTCACTTTCAAAGCTTTCTGGAATGATTGTCCATCTTACGTTGCTTCTCTTATTGATCACTGTATGTCTACATGGTCTATTTGCTCATTTAGGGGTCAATATTCAAAAAGGCTTAACCAAGGAAGAGAGGCTCATTCCCAGTTAAACTGCACTGAGCTGGCTGGCTGCTGATATTCAGTGGTGCTTAACTGTGTAGTGCCATTGAATGTCACCACTAACCAGTCATCCCCTCACTGACTAGTTTAGGGGTGGGCTGGGACACCAACATATCTGGTTAGCGGCGATATTCAGTCTGCTAACCAGCTAAGTAAGCACATAAGGTAGCACAGGAAAACAGCTATCCTAACTTTATGTGCTGAGTTAACCGGGCACTGGCCTGAATATCGGCCATTGCCTGGTTAACTTTTGTGTCAACAGAGGTACCCAGATATTCATTTCAGTATTTATATACTGCTTAGACCTAAGCGGTTTACAGTTTCATTTTACAGGTACTGGGTCTGTCCCTAGTGGGCTCACAGTCTGAGTAGTACATTGTACTACTGTTATACATGGGGCAGTGGAGGGTTAAGAGACTTGGCCAGGGTCACACGGAGCTGCAGAGGGAATTGGATCTGGTTCCCCATGTCCGCAACCTGCTGCACTAACCATTAGCCCAGTCCTCCACTCCAAGCCAAATGTGTCCCAGCATTGAATATCTAGGGTTAGGTCAGCTGCTGGAAGTGGTGTACAAGCCACTAATTTATTTATTTACTACTGCATTTGTATCCCACATTTTCCATCCTGGTGGTAGGTTTAATGTGGCTTACATTTAACTAGGTTAAAACTTGTTACATGTTAAGGAGCCGTGGTTGTGATTATGCTAGGATCAGGTCAGTCCAAGTTCAGATCAGATTCTAGTTCATGATTGAGGAGTGTTATCCCAGTCTCTGTTGACTAGGTTGTAAAGAAGTGAGTTTTCAGGTGTTTTCTGAATTGCAAGTAGTTGTTCACGTATTAGGGCCAGAGGTTGAATATTGGCCCGTTAATGATCATCATCTCCAATACCAGCCCGAGCGCGTCTTGAAACCACGAGGTATTCAGCCTTCTTTTGACTAGCACCCACATTATGGAGTTCTTTGCCCTTTGTCCTAAGAGCATAACTGGTCTTTAAAAAATTAAAGCTTCCTTAAAGCTAATTTTTTACAATTATGGAGAGCAGGGTCTAGAGCTCTAGTAGCACCGTTGTTTTCCTGTCTGCTTGTTCTGTGTTTTAACTATTGTTACATAGGAACATAGTAAATGACAGCAGATAAAAACCTGCACGATCTATCCAGTCTGCCCATCAAGGCAGCTAGATCCACACTCGCCGCTCTGTACAGTGGCATCACAAACATGGCAGCAGTTCACCACAAAGCCAATTACAGTAAGGCAGAATTGGATGAGTGATTATAGTCAATTCATGATTAAACCAACTATCCGAAAATGGTGCTGTCAACATTTTAAGGGGAATTTTATCAACTGGGCTGCCATTAAGATGTGTTATTTTAGTGCTCACCCCAATTAGTATTAACTAGGTCTCATTGCATGTAATGGGACCTGTGCTAAAATAGCACAAATTAATGGTATAATAATACACCTTAGCAATAAAATAATACATCTTGATGGTATCCCACATTGATAACTCTGCCCCTTTATTTGCTAATTTTAACCTTAAGATGTCATCCCCTCCCCCATTGAAATTTGTTCTTACTACTACTTATCATTTCTAAAGCTGGAGTCCTTTACCTTAAATGATTGAGTTTGTAAACCACTTTGACCTGTTAGTCAAAGATGGTGATATATAAAATTATAAAATGATATTCAATAAAATTAGGAAAATGAACTTTTCCTTCAATCTTACTGCATTTGAGTTTCTTTAGAGCTCTATAAGGTGCAAAGTACCATGAGACTGTTGCTAGAGATCAAGGCAGCCATGTTGGACAGGAGCGAGTGGGCATCTCCTGCCTGTTCCTCCTCTAGACCACCAGGAACCAGGGAGGTAGGCCCAGGAGGCTCCGGGTGAGGGGTTGGTGATGTTCCGGGAGGGAGGAGGGTTGGTAATGTTTTGGGAGGAAGAAAGGAGGGCTCTAGGTGGATGAGCTGGTGATGTTCCAGGGTGATCAGATGGGAAGGGTTGGTGATGTTTCAGGGAGTGGGAAGGAGGGAGAGCAGAAAGACTGTTGACATTCCAGGGGGTGGGGAGAAGCAATCAGAAAGCTTCAAGCTAGTACCGAGAAGCTATGCGGATGCTGGCTGATATTCAGTGCTGGCAAGGCAGGCATATTTTTGTATGTGCTCCTATATGCCTGCGTAGCTATACAAGCACTGCCACTGAATATTGCTAGAACCTGCATAACTACCGCCATCTCCCCAGCTCCACCCCCTGTACCATCCATGACCTGCCCACTTCAAATACGGCTGGTCAGAGCCAACATTCAGCATTACTGCCTGGTTAAGTGCCTCTGAATATCAGTAGTTAGGCAGCCACAAGCTATTTAAGTGAGCAGGAATCTCTCCTTCCTGCTATCGACCAGAATGTTACAACTTCCTGTACCTTAAACAACATGTCTTCGACACTATAAATCCCCATCAGGAATACCCTAATCTATGCTTCTGTTCCTCTTTTAGAAAGCTGTTATTTCTAATTCACACATTTTATGTGTTAATTTATTTTTAAATAGTTTATGGATTATGTAATTATTAGTTATGTTTGGTTCTATTATTTTAGTTTGTTATGCCTTGCCTCTGATGCAGCCTGTGGAGAAAACATGGTCATGGGTGTTTTTTAATACAATTCTTCCAGTTTTATCTTTATTGTCTTGGTCTTAGCAGTAACTGATCCCACTGATTTTCTGCTTATCTTCTCATTTAACCATATAGCAATCAATAATGCTTGTAGTGCAATATTAAACAGTAATGACAATAAAGGGCAACCTTGCTTGGTCCCTCAGGTTGGTTGAAAGGGAGCAGATAATTGGTTATTAACCAAAATCCAATTTGAGGGATCTGTGCATATAACTTTAATCATATTGATAAAAACAGGTCTAATCCAAACCATTGCAGAGTATTCAGTAAGTAAATTTCCTTTAAGTTCTGTCAAAAGCCTTTTCTGCATCTATTGATAAAGCAGCAGCTTGAGTAGAGGCTCTTTGAACATCAAGCAGCAGATTAGCAACTATCTGTATTAACAGATATCAAGCACCCTTTCATGAATCCTGCCTGATCACTTAGTACCATAGAGGGTGGTATACGCAGTCTATTCGCTAGAATCTTGGCATAGATCTTGGCGTCTACTAAGAAGAACCCACTTTTCAAAATGATTTGGAGTGCACACATTACCATATATGTAAAAAGGAAAACAAAATATGATAAGGTCATGGGCACAACTGGCCAGGCTATATTTAGATATACTATAGCACATACTGGAAAGACTCATTGCTAAAAGAAGAGCTAGGGAAGCACAGAATTTCCCATGCGTTTATCTTCCTCCTCAACCCCCACCTCATCTCTACCAATTTACTCCACCTGACTTCTTCTCCTCCTCCCCCTTCCACCCACAGTGCATCTATACCACAGTCATATCCCTTGTAATTCAGCCTGGCATATCCATACCGCCCACACTCAGGCAGGATGATTGTTTTATTTTTTTGTGAAAAAGGAACATTACAATGTTCTCCCTTTCTTTTCCAGTTTGAGACTTGACTATAGGTCCTCTCCATTACAAATCTTTTCAGATCATGGTATCACATGCTTCCAAACCTTTTCCTGCTCCCCCTTGTACCTTCAGAAAAATAATTTGTATGGCCTAATGACTGTAGGGCTGGAGAAAAATGGCAAAAAATACCAGATATTCCCCTCTTTTGACCCAGTCCAGCTAGCACAGAAATCTTTACTTTCATGTCTTATTTACTTATATCCTCTGTCTCTGCTTATTCTTTTTCTCTTATGCTTCCTGTTTGCCCTTATGTTGTCTTTTATGACTAGTCTTCTCATTTCTTTCATTTCTCTTTACTCCATGTGTTTGACTCTCCATAACCTCTCTACTTTATCTCATCTCACTTCCTTCTAGTGTCACCCCTTGATACCACTTCTCACCTTTGTCACCTTCGTGCCTCTTCCCTCCATCATGACCTCTTTTCTCTCACCTTTCAGCCCCTTTTCCCAATCCCACAAAGATACAGTCCACCTCTTTCCACTACATACTGCCCCCCTTCCTACTCTTCTTCCTCTCTCCCAAATAATTTCCTTTTCTTCCAGCTCTTTTCCCCGACCATAATTTATGCTCTCTCCCTGAGTTCCTCTCACCCTCACAGCCTGTTTCTTCTTTATTCACACAGCTGCACTTCTAGTTGTTGTCCCCATCACTCAGCCTCTGTTCCCTTTAGAGCTTACAGACACTTCAGCTCATTGCAGCAACATTCTCTCTTCCAACCAATAACACCTTTCAATTCAATATCCCCCTCTATTCCCATTGCCGTAGGTACAAAATAAGTACCTGTATATAATATGTAAACTGCTTTGATTGAAACCACAGAATACCAAATCCCATCCCCTTTCCCTCTTTCAGCTGTTTCACTAGTGCCTGTCCCGATCATAAGTACATACATAAGTATTGCCATACTGGGACAGACCAAAAGGTCCATCAAGCACTGTTTCCAACAGTGGCCAATCCAGGTCACAAATACCTGGCAAGATCCCCAAAAAGTACAAAACATTTTATACTGCTTATCCCAGAAATAGTGGATTTTCCCCAAGTCCAATTTAATAATGGTCTATGGACTTTTCCTTTTAAAACTCTGCTAAGCTAACTGCCTTTACCACATTCACCACATTCTCTGGCAACAAATTCCAGAGTTTAATTACAGTTTTCTGTTTCTTCTAGCCTTTAACAGCAGCATTCTCACTTCCAGGCAGTAACCCCTTCCTATTCCCCTCCCTATAGCTTCATTCTCAGGCTGTCCCCATTGTCTAGCCCAGGGGTTTTCAGCTCAGTCCTTGGGGCACACTCAGCCAGTCAGGGTTTTCAGGATATCCCTATTGAATTCATTGTATTATCATCAACTGAGTAAGTATCTTTGTCTAGTTACACTGAATATCATATACAATAATAACTATTACTATCTACTTATTATATCACAATCTCGTTATTCAAAATCTCAAATGTACAAAAAAATATCTCTCCATAAACTTAATCATACACTCCTCCCATTCACTCCTAAAAAAAAAAAAATATATATATATATATATATATATATAGAGAGAGAGAGAGAGAGAGAGAGAGAGAGAGAGAGAGAGAGAGAGAGAAAAATCCCTCATTCTCCAGAGTTTTACAAGCCAGCTGTTATAATGAATAAACATGTATACTTATGAGTCTCTATATTAAAGTTAGAAATCTTCAGTCTTATTGTCTAAGAAGTTATATCAATAGTGCAAGGCTCCTTCTTCTTTAACATACGTCACCAGAAATATCAAATGAGAATGTTCATGCAACTTTGCTTTGTAAACTCCAGCAGATGAGAGATTATTCTTGCTGCTACTGTTTCATCCACGGGCAAACCAAGTCGCTTCTGATATATGTTGATAAATTCACAACAATCTTGCACAACTACATCTACTCCGCACTCCCTTGTTCGTGAAACCCCGATTTTCTTGTTTTGCAGACAATCCCTTCTTCGTGAAACCCAATAGTCACTGTGTTTCACAAAGCGTCATCAGGGGTTCAACTGAGAGAATTTTATTTCTTTTACAAACTGCATAATCAGAGTGAACCTCCATCGGTGCCAGGTGAAGATGGCGTCTGACTCCTTCAAACACCCATTTGGAATTCCCGTTAGAATAATTTTTTACATCATCCAGCATGAGAGCCTTTATCTTTCAGTATCTTTCTGCCACACATTGCACATTACTTGGACTGATTTATTAGAGAACATATTGGAACAAGTTACTTTGTGTAAACACTTAAAGAAATCCTACATCCAAAATACACATTACCATTACTTCTAATTTTGAAGCTTTCCTCAAAACACAAAAGCTACTAAATAAACTAGGATCAGTCTTATAAAATTCTTATAAAATTTTTATCTCGTATCAGATGGAATTCTGTCTGGAAAGTGGGTGCAATGCCCATCTCCAATTAAGCACACATTTTCTCCTTTAGTAGCAAATACAAAATCTCAATTTACTGTAATGCAATAATACTACAACCTGATTTATTCTATCAGCTACTACTATCCATTAAAAATAGAGTTCAAGGTTTCTCAATTATGAGGGGCAATGGTCTCCTTATTTCAACAAACCTATCGTCTCATAAACTATTTACATTTTATTCTATGCTCAGCATTTACACTCCATTTGCGTCAACATTGAGTCAAAGTAAACTTATTAAACAGACTAAAATTATTTCTCAAAGAAGGCAAAATATTCTTAAAAAAAAAAGAATCTAATTACGCTTAGCTGACACAGCTTAGTTTGTTCACCCAACAATCCATTGTTAATGGAGCATCCAAAAATAAATCCTAAAACTCCAGGGAGATATGTCATAATTAAAGTGTTCACCAATTCTGAACGTAACACACTTGGAATATCCAGTAAAATATTATTAGGGTATAGCATTTTTTGCAAAAACTCTCTTATCTCAGGAATATTCCAATAACCTATAATTATTGCTGTTCGGAAGCTATATTGCCCTTTCTAATTCCTAACACAAAGGAAATGTATATTCATAAAAAGATATCTGCTTAACAAATAATATTAGGGCGCCAAGTAATAGGTTATGTGCAAACTTTCCCTATTTATGCAATACAGATCTCATAAAGGACACGGAAAGGGGGATGAAATTTAATATTCCATCTTTCTACAATTATCATCTGAATGATTTACATGTTATTTACAAACATCCATCTTGTTTCTGAAACATTTAAAGGTCAAGTGACTCTCCCTAAATTAGAGGGAAAACACTATCAAATTCAATTGATGTAAGACAATAAGTTCAGCTAATCAAGAGTAGCGGTGTCTCTTTCTACAAGGAAGTTTTTCACTCAGATAATGGTCCTAAATGGTCCTATTATGGGAAATCGAACAACCTATCTCCTATATGGTGAAAGAGAGGGCATTTTAAACAAATTAGGGCAGACTAGGCAGTCACCTAGAGTGGTAGTTTCTCTTTTCTGGAGCAGCACAAAGCTGTTTCAGTCAAAGCAAAATGATAGATACTAACAACTCAGAATCTAAAAACTCATCAAGGTATACTCTTCCTTGGGGTCAATTTCTCTGGAATCTCATTTACCTGGGGTACATGACACACACATACTTCTATCAGGCTGCATCTTAAAATAAATCCAATAATTGGACACATTAATACTTCACCTAAATCCAATGGGTCCCATGGCAAAGTTCACTGGACCAACATTTCCTTTTACTATCAACATTAGCAAAACAATATATTTTTTTACTACTAGCAATGAGAAATTCAGGGTTTAACATTCTAGCTGATTACCTTAGAATCTCATAACAGAAATTTCTTTTTACAACTGTATTCGGCACAGACAGAAGACTAGAAAATGTAGTGAAATAATTAATGACTCAAATTAATTTCAACCAGTCAGAAATCTGACCATCAGTCAATCAGTGAATACTTAAGTATAGCACAGAAACAAGTAAGGCAGTGCCTTCTACTCTTACTAAACTTTTCAGGAGAGAATCCGTTCCTTCCAGTCTATTATTGCAAGAGTCCATCAGGACTTTGTTGAATCCTTCACTCATCTTTTATGATAAGCTTCAGGTAGATGGCTCCTCCTAAATGTTCCAGCAGGTGTCACTGTTCAGTAGTGGTTAAAGTGTGGTGTCTTCTAGCAACGAGGAGTGTGGAACCTAGAAGATATCCCTTCACACTTGATCGCTGTATAACTGACACCAGATAGAGTCCGCTCCACTGGCTTGAAGCAGTTATTTCTCTGGAACACTTTTGGATGTATCCCAGTTTCAAGCTACAGCTGATGATATGATCCCTTGGCCTTGTCTGGGAGGGCTGTGACAACCTGTAAATGATAAGACTATATCACAGAGATTAGCTTTCCTTCTTGTCACAAAACTTAAATGCATTACTCTTAAAGTTTGCAGCATGCATACACAAAAGAAAATGCTGTCATAAGCCTCTCAGTAATTATCTCATTTAATGTTAATTCTGTCCTATTACTAGATATACTTCTTAGACTCAGGAGAGCTAATTGCAGGCTTTGAACTCAATCTATTCCAGTTTCCTGTACTCTGGTAATTTTTATCTTTAGTCTTCAACGTTCCATTAGCTCTTTCTATTTTCTCAGAGTTGTAATAAAGGTGTGAAAACGGTACTAAATAAAACTTTC
Organism: Microcaecilia unicolor; assembly: GCF_901765095.1. Taxonomy (NCBI): domain Eukaryota; kingdom Metazoa; phylum Chordata; class Amphibia; order Gymnophiona; family Siphonopidae; genus Microcaecilia; species Microcaecilia unicolor. The sequence continues at coordinate 208,173,580 of NC_044036.1, read as the reverse complement.
ACTTCCTGTTGAGCTTTAAAAAAAATGCCCCTAAAACTGGAGAGCCATATCATGACTCCCCTGGAAGGGATAAAGTGTTGCATTAACTTTTTCACTACTCATCCTGAAAATACATAACTTACAAAACAATACTCAAATCTGTGTCATGTGAACAGCTGAATAAAATCCATTTGCAAAGTCAGAAAAAAAAAATCGTACTGGGGCAGGCTTATGTCCTTGACTGGTCTTAACATATTTACTACATTATGCTGTTTACAGTCCATGCAAGTTTTACACACTTCCTCTGCAGTTTTTGGCAAATTTGGGATTGTACCAATCTTGGGACATATTATGAAAAATTAGGAAAAGGATTTTTTTGCAGGATCTCTGGCAATGTATAAGTCTTCCAATGTTCTTGTGATTTTAGCCTTATTTCCTAAGCCAATTCTTCAACTTTATTTTTTCCCCTTTTTATACTAACAAAATGTCAGGTGTGGAAATAAGAAGAAATAACTTCCAAAAAATGCAATGGAAATTCACCTAATTTTGCATGCGTGTACTCAAGGTCTTTATTACAGAAGAGTTCATTAGTATTTTCAGAGAACTGGACCTCAAAATAAAGGTAAATCTCCATTGCTTTTATGGGAAAATATCTTTATTGCTTTCAATGAGAAATGAAGCTGTTAGAATCTTAGAATGCTGATTAGCATCTCCATTTTAAAAGCCCCCTCTCCCAACACACCTTTTCTGCACTTTCCAATGAGCAGCAGAAGCAGAAACAGGGAAAAATAACAAGTAATCGCCTATGAATGATACCAAAGGAAGCCTTTTAATACCCCTTTCCTCACACTTCGAAAATCACATCCATACATATTCTGATACTCATTACTTCTGTACCCACCCACACCAATCCACAACCCACACACAAACCCCACACAGTCACATACTCCCATCCATATTCCCCCATTCACTTGCCATCCACACACAGATGCATACATACCAGACACATATCCCTTAAACCGCACTCGCTGACCCACATGCACAATCTAACCCATCCAAACTCCCCATATTCCTTCCCTCCCTCACTTGTCCCCCATATACACTACATTTAGGAGCTCATTTTCAAAGTCTGAGTACTTTGAAAATATGCCTCATGGTCACATACTCACAACCCCATCAAACTCAAAACCGACACATTCTTATTGCCTCCTCCCTTGTGCCTGCCAGTGTGCGCCCACACCTGCCTGTGCACCCTACTACTACTAATAATAATAATCATTTCTATACGCAGCACTGTACACATTATATACAGGTATTTTCTCTGTCTCTAGAGAGCTCACAATCTAAGTTTTTGTATCTGGGACAATGGAGGGTTAAGTGACTTGCCCAAGGTCACAGGGAGCTGCTGTAAGAATTGAACCCAGGTCACCAGGAGCAAAGCCCACTTCACTAACCATTAGGCTACTCTCCCACTCCCACCCTCACATACTCACCCATACACCTTATTTCCCCTTAGATTCCACTTACCTGCCACATGTATACAAACATACCCACATTCACACATTCATACATACTTCCACTCAACTCTTCCCCTGCTCTGTATACCCACACATCCCTCCCCAAATACCAAACACATTCATATTCACAGTCACACAAAACAGACACCACACATGCTTATCCACCCCCACACATAATTCATTCCCCCATGCATTCCACTTATCTAGTGTATAGTCTGGGTGCAGGAATCTGTAGCAGTCCAACCTATTTTGTTTTTTTGGATCTGTGCCTCCTGATAGGAGGTATATTGGGACACAAGGGAATGTTGAAATTTTATATTGCCTGTTTTTGATATGCAGGGAGGTCACTGCTTGGGTTCTGGGTAGTAATGTTGGTTTGGTAGGGCAGGTTTGCTATGGATGTATTCATTATGTGTTTTCCAGGATTTTTTGTTTTTCTTGGAGTGCCTGGTAGTGGAGGAAGCTTTTGTTGCTGTTATTGACATGACACCAAAATTTATATATTCTTTTGTATTGTGAGTAGTAAGGAGAAGCATCCCAATTTTGCTCTGCATCTATTTGTGGGGGTGTTTCTGTGTAGCAAAACCAAAATATCCTCTTTATAACTGCAATATTGTGTTTAGCTGCATAGAAAATACCAGACTCAATTATCAAAAAATGGAGGAAAAAGCCTCAACAGACTTCATTCTTATAGGCACACTGCCTTTAATTTATGGAAGCACTCGCTGTTATCATTGGCAAAAAGCCTCAGAGTCATATCAAAACAGCTGAACTTCAAAATTGAAAACAAAAACTTATCTTATTAGAATGCTCAGCGTCTTCCTACTGTCCACGGCCGCCTGTGGCCAAAGTTTTGAAAGCTTCGTCAGGGTCCATGGTTAATACAGCTGTCAAAACTGAAAACTTCAATTTAGCATCTTGAAAAAAGATGCAGCTCATCAAATAACAGTACAATCAACTGCCTCACTCCACTGCTGCTGCAATCTGATTCCTCTCTTCGTCAAGGGTATTTAAAAAAAATGGTGCCTCTTAATATTAACTAACGTCAGATGCCAACACTCCACATCAACCAATCATAAAAGAATCTTCAGGACAAAACCCCATTAGAACGATATCACATCCGCTTTTAATAAAAATGACACCATTCTACTTTGGAGTTTAAGCCCCTTGGGTGTACAGTTGCCAATCGGAAAATCCATTTCTGTTCTAGCTGTAGGAGCATATGTTTCATGTCACCTCCCCTACTGTTAGGAATCATTTGTTGCAAAATAACACAGCGTAATGATTCAAATGTATGCTGTTGCTGATCACAATGTAAAGCAAGGGGAGCCGAGTTTTTTTGTGTTAATATTGCTTTTATGATCTGTCAAACATGTCACCAATTTCCTTGAGATCTGTCCAATATAAAGCTTCTTACAGGGACATTGAATACAATACACCACATATTTTGAAACACAGGTGGTTTTTGACCATAAAGTAAACTTTCTGCCAGATTCGGGATCCACAAACTCAGTTGTCTCCATCATGATGTCACACATCTGGCACTTCCCATATTAAGAGTAACCAGACTCTTCAGGTCCATGATCCAAAGTTGTTCTCAAAACAACTGGAGATAGGATCTCTTTCAAATTATTGCCTCTACTGTAGGCAAATCGCAGTCTGGCATCAGAGAACATCAGCAACGTTTGAACTATATGCCAGTCTTCTTAATAGCCGCTGTCACTTTTGAGGTGGTTGTTGTAAACTTAAGCACACAAGTTACTACATCATCTTCTTCTTCATTGTCTATGCACCTAAACACGATATTACAGTTTTATAGTTAAAAAGGGGATATTTTGGTTTTGCTATTATATATTTATGTCCTCTTAAGCTCTGATTGTGTGTTTTAGAACACTCTTAAGGTGTTTCTGTGTACGCAGATATCTGCAGAACTGGAAGTGTAGATTTTCTGTTGGGGTTTTGTTCCTTTCTGTGTAGTTTTGGTTAGTGTCGGAAAAAATATGTAATATTACAGCAATTGAAAAGCAGGGAGGTATGAAAAAAGTAGGAGGCATATATCTGATTATCATGGAAGGAATTTGAAGAGGCGATAGCACTTGCATATATACTGGTGTAATCTGATGAAGTGGTAAAAGTTACCAGGAAGATCTAGTTCCCTTCCCCCCCCCCCCCCCCCCCCCCCAATCTTCTCATCAAGGCTTTTTGCCCCATCACGCCTCTACTGCTGTTGCTTCCTCTTCCAATTCTCATCCTGTTTCAGTTGCTGTCTGCTCCAAATGCTTGCCTGCCTCCTGCCTGTTCTCTGTTTTGTGAGGAACAATGACCAGGGACCTGATGTTAATATATTTTTCTTCTAGAAATTTTTATCATTTGTACTTTTTAACCTTTTACCCTCACTGTGTATTTCTGTCTCACTTGTTGAGTTCCTCTTTCTCTCTTCCTTTCCCTCTTTGTTCTTCTCTTTCCCAGCCTTCTCCATTTATTGAGGTTTTTTTTAACTGCCTTTATGAAGAGATTTACCCAAGGCAGTGTACATATCTTCTGAGACAGTGATGGGGAGCCTTTATGAGCTCAGACATCCTGGAAGTACCAGGTTAGCAACTGCCAGTGCCACTGGACCATGCTTTTTGATGAGATGGCAGTTTGTTCTTTTAGAATTAATTGTTGGTATCCTGTTGGACCCCATACTTTGTGTGTTGTTATTGTCTTACAGTAAAAATTTACTTGGAATACTGTTCAGTAGATTTATAAAACCAGAATAATAAAACACACATGTTGCTAAAGTATAGATAGATTTGAGTACTGGCCTTATAATTATGTAGCAGTGGCAGTAGAAAGCTGTGCCTGTAGTTTGCTAAGCTAATGCAATGTGTTGCTTATTTTATTAGGAATATTATTAAAATATGGACCCAGGAGTACCTGCTAATGAAGCTTGTCTTCAGATTGTACCTCTCTTACCCCTTGAAGGGTCTTGGGAAGTCATTTACACACCTCTACTGTTCTGTCCATCTGTAATCGAGTAATAACATTGTTCCTTTTCTCCTCAGGAAGACATGAACCTTGACTTGGCCACGTGCCCCAGAGATGGCTGCATTTATGTTTCAAAATGTGTTTTGAAGCTTAATCTGATGAAGGGTGATAACATGGTGATTTTTATTTTTAAGGCGGAAGAGACGAAACTTCAACAAGCAGGCCACAGAAATCCTGAATGAGTATTTTTACTCCCATCTCAGCAACCCTTATCCTAGTGAGGAAGCCAAAGAGGAGCTAGCCAAGAAATGCGGCATCACAGTCTCACAGGTGAGGGCCCAGAGATGGGCGTCTCCATGGGCAACGTTCCCACAGTGGCATACCCAGTATAAGCTCTGTGTTTATATACAAGCAGGGAAATGGTGGCCAGTGAGAAGCCATAAAGTCAGCATTAGAATACTTAGATCCAAAATTTTGTCATGTAGCAAAACTAATAATTATAATATTTTCTGGCAAATTCAGTCTGCTATTTGTAAAAGTATGTACCTTGGTATATAATGAATATTTTGGTATATTAATTTTGATTGTTGGGTAGCTATGAGGGGCATAATTGAACGGGGCGCCCAAGTTTTCATGAGGGCGTCCTCGCAGGATGGCCCTGCGAAGGGCTGGGGAAACCCGTATTATCGAAACAAGATGGGCGTCCATCTTTCGTTTCGATAATACGGTTGGGGACGCCCAAATCTCAACATTTAGGTCGACCTTAGAGATGGTTGACTTAAATGTTGAGATGGTCGACCTTAGAGATAGTCGTCCTGGAAACCAAGGACGCCCATCTCAAAAACGACCAAATCCAAGCCCTGTGGTCGTGGGAGGAGCCAGAATTCGTAGTGTACTGTTCCCCCTACATGCCAGGACACCAACCGGGCACCCTAGGGGGCACTGCAGTGGACTTCACAAATTGCTCCCAGGTGCTTAGCTCCCTTACCTTGGGTGCTGAACCCCCCAAAACCCACTCCCTGCAATTGTACACCACTACCATAGCCATAAGGGGTGAAGGGGGGTACCTACATGTGGGTACAGTGGGTTTCGGGTGGGTTTTGGAGGGCACACATTTACCACCACAAGTGTAACAGGTAGAGGGAATGGGCCTGGGTCTGCCTGGCTGAAGTGCACTGCACCCACTAAAACTGCTCCAGGGACCTGCATACTGCTGTCATGGAGCTGGGTATGACATTTGAGGCTGGCATAGAGGCTGGCAAAAGATGTTTTTTTAAGTTATTTTTTTTTAGGGTGGGAGGGGGTTGGTGACCACTGGGGGAGTATAAGGGGAGGTCATCCCCAATTCCCTCCGGTGGTCATCTGGTCAGTTCGGGCACCTTTTCACGGCTTGGTCGCAAGAAAAAATGGACCAAGTAAAGTCGGCCAAGTGCTCGTCAGGGACGCCCTTCTTTTTTCCATTATTGGCTGAGTTTTCCATTATCGGCTGAGGACGCCCATCTCTTAATCACGCCCCAGTCCCGCCTTCGCTACGGTACCGACACACCCCCGTGAACTTTGGTCGTCCCTGCAACGGGAAGCAGTTGAGGATGCCCAAAATCGGCTTTCCATTATGCCGATTTGGGCGACCCTGAGAGAAGGACGCCCATCTCCCGATTTGTGTTGGAATTTGGGCGCCCTTCTCTTTCGAAAATAAGCCTGTATATGTCCTCGGCTGCTTCATTTTTGAGCTATTGGGTTGCCTATTTCTTTACAGATGAATGAGAAGCTGTTATACTGTCCATTTTTAAGCAGCAAGTAGCATTTTACTCTGCAATCTGAGGACCAGGAGTCATATCTTGTGCATTACTCCTGTCCAGTGCCCTTCCAAATCCCGCATACCTGTCTACAGCAAGGTGTAGATGAGAATCTTGATGGATGAATAGTCATTGCTGTTTATCTTTATGCAGGAATTCTGAGCTGTCAAGAGACACTTGGAAACCAGCCATACCTAGCATTTATCATTTTCAAATGCAGGTTCCTCTTGGAACCTTTCCTTATCAGGCCTACAGGAAGAAGATCCTCCACTATCTGTTTTTGGTATCTTTACATTTACATACACAAGAGCAGTGCAAGAGACACAGAAATACTTGTGGATTACTAGTGCATCACCAAGGGCTTACGGTCTAGGCAGAATGAGATGGGATAATGAAAGTACAGGAAAAGAGCCTTCAAAGTCTCTTTTTTTTATTTTTTTTAAAGCATGATAACATGAATGAATACTTTGTGTTTACACTGAGAAGACTCAATCATTTTGACAACATCCCATGACTGTGCGCCAAAACCCATCAATGTCCAGTCAATATGTTATGTCTGGGCAGTCAGTGACAAAGCAACTTCATTGCAGTCCCAGCAGGAATGTTGAATACACAGTCAAAATGGATTGAAGATTAACAACTCTTTTATTTCTGAAGTTTAGTCTGTGGATTTTCTGGTCCTGGAACATTTTTATAAAACCATTGGATGGTTTTTCCAGGAACTCTTTTGACAACGCTCAGTGTGTCTACCTCTGTACTCTTTTACTCTATGTATAACAGAGACATGGATCATGCTATGGAGGTAGCAGCCTACAGCCAGCTCTGTCTCTATGGGCGAGTGCTGCAAGTTGTATACACTCACTGCGTGCCTGGCAAACTTATAGCCAAAACAAGAACATATGATAATTACTTACAGCCTCTGAAGTATAGGTACATTCCTTTGGGGAGTCAAAATAACATGTGAAGCTATTAGCTTGTGTGAAAACGTGTGTTTTAAGAGTGTTTTCTCTGTTGTGGACCTTCATAAGGCCAGTCAGATGGTCACTGCTTTTGCACAGCCTTCATGATAGGACCGAGGAGGGAAAATTCAGGGCCAGCATGAAGTGCTCATTCTAGACTCAGATTCTGCATGGTGTAGAGATTTTCAAGGTTTAAGCCGCTTTTCAACTAGAAGATAATATTTTTCCACTCTACTCATAATTAAGCTCTGGAATTTGTTACCTGAGAATGTGGTAAAACCACTTAGTGTAGTTCAGTTTAAAAAAAACGTTTGGACAAGTCCCTGGTGGAAAGTCCTTAAAACCTTATTAAACTGAACTTAGGGAAATCCACTGCTTATCCCTGCAATACGTAGCATGGAATCTAGCTAGTTTTTGAGATCCTGCTAAGTAATTGTAACTTGAACTGGTCACTGCAGTAAACAGGATATTGGGCTTGATGGATTCTTACAATCTTATGTTCTGTGAGAGAAATGAGCTCAGTGTGAGTCATTGTCACCATTTCCAGCACAAAAATCAGTGTTGTGTATCACATCCTGTGCTGCTGCTACAGACCTGCTAAATCTCCCGCATTCAGCAGGAGACTCCCACTTTCACAGGTCATCTCCTGAACACCCAATGAAAGACATCCCCATCCATTGGCAGCAAGATATGTGTTAATAAGACATCTGCTGCTGCCACAGGACTAGTCTTGTGATAAGAGCTGCAAACTCTCACTGCCAGAGCCGCAGAGAGACTGAACCATGGCAGTGCCGTCGCCACCGCCTCCCCCCCTCCAGGATTGCTGCCACTGCCTCCCCCCATCCCCGCAACTCCAAATACTTTGGCTGGTGGGGATCCCAGTGCCACGCCAGCAGAAGAAGCCTTCCCCCAGCACTGTTCTTCACTCAGGGAAAAGCAGCTGCGGGGCAGGCAATGCGGCATAGTGAAGAACAGCACTGGAGGAAGACATCTGCTGAAGGGGCCTGGGGAGCCCCGCCAGCCAAACCAGAGGCCTTGGCCCAAAGCCCTGTGTCTGCTCCTACTCAGCCTCTAAGGATCCCATCAGGAGAGAGAGAGAGAGACCCCAGCACTGGGCCCCCTTGGAGGCCAGGCCTGCCCCCCCCCCCCCCCCCCCGGCAATCCTGCTCACAGCTTTTATCACAAGATTGATCCTATGGCAGCAAGAGATGATGTGTTAAGACATCTCCTCCTACCTGGGGGGGGGGAGGTGGCTTGTTGGTACCGTGGTTGAGGTCAGGGGTGGAGCCAGGAATGGAATGGTGGGTTTAGGGGCATGATATCAAAATCAGGCCCCCTTTGGTAGCTCTGCTACTGCTTAGCCCTGCACTTTCAGGATAATGCCTCCTAGCAAGCTGATTTTTCATTGGTTGCATGCAAGTGTTGCTTTAGAAAATCTTAATTACAAGTGAGATTCATATTGCAACCCACACATACGTGTGTGAATATGAACAGTGAGAGAGAATGTTCCCTTTGGGGCATGGTTGCAGCCAGAAATATTGGGCTGCTTTTATAATGATCCTGAGTGCTTTAATTAGGAAAAAGGCCTATGTTTCTGTAAGTCAGAAAGTATCCTGGGCACCCACCCCCTCCCCTTGAATATCGTGTCCTACTTTCAAACAGTGTTCTGCGATGTGTGGTTGGATTGAGGAATGCAGTGCGATACACTGGGTAATTGGTTATGCTGAAAGCCTTGAAAACTGGGGCTTGTTTTAAAAACCAAAATGTGGGATGTTCCTTCTATACCTTGAACAAGTAAGCATCTTTCCCTCAAGTTTAGGTATAGTACTAAGCGAATCTAGTACTCTGCTTTTTAATTTTATTACCACCTATTTTTAATAAATATTGTTTTATTATCCACGTATCTTCTTTGGTTATTTTCCATATTGCAGTTTGCAGATCGGTTACCCTGTTATAAATGATACTCTTGTCATAAAGTGGTTATATGCCTTGATTGGAACGAAGATTGCCACACAGTACAACCTGTTTTACTGTTGTAGTCTGTACTTCACACATATAAATCCTCCAGCTGCTGGGTTAAATCTGTCCCCACTCCCTACAATTAGAAAATGTGAGGTGGATGAAACATTCCAATCCCTACAGAAACCTTCCCTTCACCCTGTGTAGCTATAGGGCACAGCCTCATACTGTAAGAGAGGACAGCTTACACCTTCGTGAAACATGGCTGTTGCAAGTATTATCCTGGGATGAGGCACAGAGCCCAATAAAAAAAATGTGGGCCCAATGGTTGGAGCAAAAATATTCAGAAGCTACCTGCTCTAGAAGTGCTATTGTAAATGTTTTGGATTACTCACAGAAAGCAGAGGTGCTCCAAAGATACAAGAAAAGAAAAGAGGGTTCCCATATGCATTTTTCAAGATTATTCTATTAAACTTTCTGTGATATATTGAGAATTTACAGCAGTATGTACAGAATTATACAAAAAGCAAATTTCTTTTCTGCAATATACGGCCATCTTTCAAATTTTTTTATCAAGAGAGCTGGCCTTCTTATGACAGAAACCAGTTGTTGAAATCACACCATGAAAGAGTGAGAACAGTGAGACCCTCAGTGGCAGCTTTCTGGATTCACTTTTATTATGGTTTTGCCTTGAAAACAGTACAACAATGTTTATAGAGGGAACACTGGCTTCATGATTTGGCAATGTGAAGAAACGTTGAAACTGTAAGAGTTTGGTGGCTGTGTTTTGAACTTACACCATTTAGTTTTGCATTTCATTTTTCTGGCATACTGGTGGGTTATATTCTTGCCAGTGCACAGTGGGGCTAACACATTCCTATCTAGTAATCAACATATGTGTGGGATATTGGGGGTGTCTTAGTTATACATTGGAAGGTTGAATGTGATGTCTAAATGCTGGACAATATGGATGATTTGAGTGAGGAGATCTATGGGGACCTCTACTGCATGTAACACGTGCCTGAGCATGTGTTGAATGTGTGGCTAGATGGAAGGGAGGGGAGGGGTCAGGGTGGAAAGCGGAGAGGGAAGCAGGGGATAACTGGAAGGCTTTACTTGTTAACCCTGGTTCAGGTGGAAAGTACAGAGAAAGAAAAGAGAGGGACCCGGATGAAGGGTGGGCACTTGGGTCCTGATAAGATATTTCTTTACCATTTTGAATGAGTGTTGTATGTTTGGGATACAGGATGAATGATATCCAGTTTATGTACTGTATTCTGGAATATGTCAGAGATTGCTTTGTCTATAAAAAGATCTAAGATATTGAGAGCTTTTGCATTAGACTTTATAGATAACTAGTAAAAAAGGCCCATTTCTGCCTGAAATGAAACGGGCGCTAGCAAGGGTTCCCCACTCCTTCCGTTGCTGTCTCCCTCTCTGTCCTCTGAGTCCCATGCCCTCCTGTCGTCGGAGGCGGGCACGGGACTCCCTTCCCCTCCCCTTGCGCGACTATCCCTGGTGGTCTAGAGGTACCTCTTCAGTCGGGGCAGGAAAGAAAGAGCCCCATGTTTCCTGGTCGGAGCGCTGCTGCTAGCTGCCCTGCTGCATCCTGTGCGAGTCCAGCTCTCGGCGTTTCAAAATGGCCGCGGAGAGTTGAAGTCTCGCGAGGCTGCTTCAACTCTCGGCGGCCATTTTGAAACGCCGAGAGCCGGACTTACACAGGATGCAGCAGGGCAGCTAGAAGCAGCGTTCCGGCCAGGAAAGCAGGGGCTCTTTCTTTCCTGGCCCGAGCGAAGAGGTACCTCTAGACCACCAGGGATAGTCGCGTAAGGGGAGGGGATGTGACAGGGGGGAGGGAAGGTGATGGGGGGAAGAGGGGGCGACCGGGGCATGGTGATAGCACGAAAGGGGCGTGGCGATGGCACGAAAGGGGCGGGGTGAGGGCGTGAAAGGGGCGGGGTGAGGCCTTGAAATGGGCCGGGGCAAGTGTCCTCGTTTTATGAGGCTGTCTGCAGCGATTCGTTGAAAGGGGAGGAGTAGGGAAACACGCTCTGCGTGTATCCCTACTCCTCCCCATTCGTTCATTTACGTTGTTCTGTATTTGTTCCGCCCTCGACGTCATCACGTGTGAAGCGAGGGCGGGGCATGGAGACATGGTGAGTGTTGTGGCTTCACCACCATGAGCTTACAAACCGGTGTCTGAGTGGCTGCAGTGACGTCAGTGTCTTCAGAACGTTGAGGGTGAGTTTTATTATAGTAGATGTGGGAGGAGATTACTCTCACTTATCTAGGACTCATGACACTTTTTAACATATTAATCATATTTTTATGTCCTACAGGTTGTTTTCCCAGGTTGTTCAGGCAAAATTGGGATCCATTGAAGTTTCTGACCATGCTTTGATATAGATTGGTTCTGAGGGCTCTCATATTTGTATAGAGATTCCTCATTTCACAAGTATCATAGTGTAAAAATGGGAAAATTACTGCACGTATAACCAACAACATAAAGAAACCTGTTGCAAGGCCTGGTATTGAATATCCGGGAATAACATTCTTCGGTTAGAAGCAAAATGGTCACCGCCACCTGCTGAATATAGGGTGGACGAAAGTTATCTGAGGAATGGATCCTCAGAAGCTTAGCCGAAATTGGATGGCGGGAAGAGGGGGTTGGTGGTTGGGAGGCGAGGATAGTGGAGGGCAGACTTATACGGTCTGTGCCAGAGCCAGTGATGGGAGGCAGGACTGGTGGTTGGGAGGCGGGAAATGCTGCTGGGCAGACTTGTACGGTCTGTGCTCTGAAAAAGGCAGGTACAAATCAAGATAAGGTATACACATATGAGTTTATCTTGTTGGGCAGACTGGATGGACCATGCAGGTCTTTTTCTGCCGTCATCTACTATGTTACTATCTTGGAGAAGAGAGATTTGAAAAATTTGGCTTTGTCCTTTCTTTAGAGGCCACCATACAGATTTTTCAAGGATCTTCAAGAGTACTCATCTGTGCTGAATTATTCCACATTGGGGGTTACCTGGCATAGAGAACTAAATGTGAATATACAGGGAGAGCTGTTGAAAACAAATATTAAACCTGTTTTGGCATTACTATAAATACAGGCCTTTCGTGAAATACCGTCTGAGAGCCTGTATAGCTCCACACAGAGACTACAGGGCAGAACTCATAGTAGAGGATGAGTGTCCAAAATGTAAGGCACAAGCTGCTTATTTGGTATAGCATTCTGGGACTGCCTATTGATAAAAACGTTTCAGGATCATGTGTATAGATATTGCTGAGCACTTCTTAAGAGTAATGTTAGAGCATCACCAGAGCTTCTTCTTGATTTGGAACCTACTGTGAACCTCAGGGAGAAAGGGCCTCAAACGTTTTTAAGGAAATGTATGTCTTTATGAAGGACACAAATAATTCATATGTTAACTATGGAATGCCAGAAGGTGAATGTTACAAATGGGTCAAAATGGATGACATTTCAAAAAAATTTGAGAATCCTTCTGGAATATTCTTTGTTAAAGCTTGGAGCCATATTTTGAATACAAATCAGGTTCAAATGGATTTGACTCGCTCCTAATAAACCTCTGAGACTTGCCTAGGGACTTGAAGTGGACGAACTATAAAGATAGGTGATGGAGGAGAGAAGGGGGTTATGAGAGGGGAATAGGATTATGTTATGAAGTGAGTTCTCAGGGAGCTATGGAATGACTATATTTTGTAAGTTTTATAATTACTTTGTTGAAAATGAATAAACATTTTTTTTTAATTGTTTAAGATCTTTGGGCAAGTCTGTTGCCCTGGAATTCTGTTTTAGTAGCCATGGTCAGAAACAGGTCACATTGAGAAACTGCATTAGATTTATGTATTTTTAATTTTATTTATTACAGCATTTATATCCCACATTTTCCAATTTACATTGTTGCAATGTGCCTTACAAATAAAATAATATGGTTACATTCGAAGGAATGATCTGTGTTGGTAGTATGAATAAAGGTATGTGTACATTTTAGTGGCAATAATCATATTAACAATTGGTTATCTGATTGACATGTCTAGTTTGTCGTCCCTATGTTTCTTCATAGAAAAACTTCTTGAAGAAGAATGCTTTAAGTTGTTTTTGGAAGATCAAGTAGTAATTCATGTTTCTTAAGGTTTTTGGTAGTGCATTCCAGTTCTTAGTGGATAGATATGTAGAGCTTGATGAGTAAGTTGACATGAATCTTAGTCCCTTGCAATTGGGGAAGCGTAGTGTGAGGTAATTTCTCGATTCCATGCTTATGTTTTGTATCGGTAAGGTTATTAGGTCTACCATGTAACTTGGTGCTAGACCGAATATAATTTTATATTCTAGCGTACATAGTTTGAAGGATATTCTTGCTTTGACTTGGAGCCAGTGTAAGGCCTTGAGTAGTGGTGTGGCTCTTTCATAGCGTGATTTTCCGTGAATCAGCCTTGCTGCGGTATTTTGTGCTTATTGTAATTTTCTTAGGATTTGATCTTTGCATCCTGCATATATCCCATTACAGTAATCTATCATATGGAAGACTATTCTTGGAAAGTAGCCTCTTATGTGCCTTAGTTTCCACATTGTTCAGAACATTTTTGTTACATTTGATGTCTGTTGTTTGAATGACATGTTTCTGTTTATTGTAATCCCTAGTACGTTCAGGCTGTCTGCTATTGGGTGGGTATATCTATTCAGAGTGATGCTGAGAAAGGTGTTCTTGCAGTAGGTGGATGTGAGAATTAAGAATTGTGATTTTTCTTTGTTTAGTTTTAATTTGAATGCAGTTGCCCAGGATTCTAGGATATTTACTCCTTGGGTTATCTTGCTTGCGATTTCTGTCATGTCTTTGTCGAATGCTGTGTAGATTGATTCATCATCTGCGTAGATGAATGTGTTGAATCTATATCTTGCTAGTATGTTGGCTAATGGGACCATGATTATGTTGAAAAGTAAGGGTGATATTGGTGATCCTTGTGGGACTCTGCATTTTGCCATCCATGTAGGGGAGTGTGTGTTACCCATCTTTACATGATATGATCTGGATGTTAGAAATCCCTTGAACCATTCTAGTACTTCTCCACCAATGCCGATTTTGTCCATTATTCTTATCAGGATCTTGTGATCAACCATGTCAAAGGCGCTTGACATGTCAAATTGGGGGAGTAGGATTTTCTTGCCTTTGCTGATTTCCCTTTTGAAGTTGGCTAATACTGTTTCTGTGCTGTGTTGTGGCCTGAATCCCGCTTGTGAGTCATGAAGTATGGAGAAAATTGTTGAGCTATTCCATGAGCTGTTTGGCTACTAGGCCTTCCATGACCTTGGTCATGAGAGGAGTGAGGGCCACTGGTCTGTAGTTGGAGATTTTGCTTTTGCTCTTTTGTGTGATCTTTAAGATTGGTGTAAGAACTATTCTGCCCTTTTCTGTTGGAAATATGTTAGTATGATAGTATGTTCACTGTGTTCGATCGAATTGGTTCTATGAAATGTTCCAGGGCATCATTCAGTAGGTAGTTGGGGCAGGGCATTCGTCTAGCCAACAGAATGTTTTGGAGTATTTTTTTTTTACAGTTTGATTAACGTGTCAAATGTGGGAGGGTTGAATGATGTCCAGAATTCGGTCCGTGATGATGCCTTCATATTTTATTTCCATTTCTTCTATTTATGTGTCTAGGTATCTGTGGTCATTTTGTTACCCCCTCCTTTAGGTCTACAATCTTCTTCTTGAAGTACTTTGCTAGTTCTTGGGCGGATGGGGTCATTTCTTTCTTTGATGCCACTGGCTTTGTGTCAAATAGGTTGTGTTCTAGTCCATAAAGGTTGCTTGTGTTTTTGTAGTCATTTCCTATTCTTTGTAGTGGTTCCATTTTGCATAACTTTTCATTCTAGCTTGTTCTCATCGGTTCTGTGCTTTCTCCATCTCCTTTCTTGTTTTCTGCATTTGCTCTTTAGTTTCTTTACATCTTCATTGAATCATGAGGATGATTTGGTTCTGTATTTGTTTTTCTTCATTACCGGGGCAATTTCGTCCAATATGGATTTGCATTGTTCTTCCAAGGTGATGAGGAATTCTGTAGTTTCAGGTGTCAAGATTGTTGATGATTCTTTTCCAAAACTCTTTGATGTCAGTCTTGCCTCTGGTTTCATACTGAGTTGGTGTTTTTTGGTTTGGAACAAGGTTTCTTTCTAATTGAGAGTTAGATGTAGTCTGTGATGATCGGACCATGGTATTTCATATCATTCGGTTCGTCATAGATAACAGATAACACAGTTTCAGGAGAATTGCCAAAGAACCACTTAGGCACATCAAGTGAAATACGTGAAATGGTAACACCTGCTGGATTTTATAAAATCTGACTTTTTTTAGTCTTACTCATGGGTCTCCTTTTTTTCATTTTGCCTCCAATTAATAAATTATTTGTGCGCCTTTGTTATGCCCCCCCCAACCTAATAATGTCTCCTTTCTTTAGTCCGTTCCTCAACTGTCTATGCTGTGTTCCCACTTTACATATATTGATGCAATGTCTGTACAGCACTCTGAATATCCACCTCTAGTTGTTTGTCCTGTATTCATGCTTTACATATATTATTTTGATCATTTGCATGAGGCTGTCCATGCAGTATTCACGTTTTACAAGTGTTAATGTAATATCTGCATGGGTATCTGATGCAAAGCACCTTCACAGTGTTTAAAGTGTTTAAAACAAATAGCATCACTTTGAGAATGAAATAAAAACAGAATTAGTAAAAGCGTATCTTGCTCATATCCTTTCTTTTGCCTGCAAATAATTTATCCTAATATATTTTTGCCGGTTATACTGCTTTGACGAGAGACATTTTTAAAGCAGTTTTGCCTGTGGATTCATAACTTCCCTGATCTTTTTTCAGATGAAGTACAGTATGCAGTTGCTTCACTTTTCATTTGACAATACTTGCAGAGCTTCAGTTGCTAGTTCTCAGTGCAGTAACAAGATGCAGAACATTTAAATGCATAAATCAATAAAACAGAATACTAAGTAGCTCTAGCCTGACAGTCCTAGTGTAATCCCACATGCTCTCACATAAGAAAATTCAGAGGTGTCTTTGTGAAGTGCAACGTTAGGATGCTGGAAGAGCAGGTGACAGTATGCTGCATAAGCTGCTGTGTGCCTGGTCTTTTTTTGAATCCAAGAAAATAATTGTTACTTATAAATAGGTAAAATAATTCTTGTATGTTGAAAGAGAACACACAGGTTGTACTGTGCTCTTTTGCTTTTCATAGTTGATACCCAGCTGGCCGCATTAGTAGGTGATTACGGGGACTAGAAATGAACACATGCTAGGTACCACCATCTGCTTTGTGTCAGCAGGGCATCAGTATGAGAAACTTTCTTTTATTGTTTGCACAGTTGTGATTACTGCCAAAGATTTTTCACAAAGACTTTTGACAGTTGAAAGAAACAAAATGGAAATAATAATTGAACTGTAACCTCTGTCTTCTCTTGGACTTGCTTTAGGTATCAAACTGGTTTGGAAATAAGCGAATCCGGTACAAGAAGAACATAGGTAAATTTCAAGAGGAAGCCAATATTTATGCTGCGAAAACAGCAGTCACAGCTACAAACGTGTCAGGTCATGGAAGCCAAGCAAACTCACCCGCAACTCCCAATTCTGCTGGTTAGTTTTTGTTTTGTTTTTTGGTTGTTGGTTTTTATTTGATATTTTTATGATTTTAGTTTTGGGGGGGTTTTTTGTCTCTGTTTTTTCACTTTTTTCTTTTCATGTTTTTTTTCTAAAAAATGTAATCATGATGTGTTGTGTCTTTTTATTTGTTGTTTTGATTCATTTTCTTTTTTTGGCTAGGGTTTTTTTTTTCTTGGTCAGTGGGGGTGGAATCTGCATGAACTTAAATGATGGTGGTCTGTTCACTGGAAAATCTGTTTGAAGTTGGGGCTAAAAGGAGATAAGGGGTGAGGATATATAAAGAATAGATAGACAGGAAGAAAATGTGTACCAAAAGATTTGGTATTTGTGACCCCTGTTTAGAAATTGAAGACTGACAAAAGAATAAGGTCATATTCAGTGTGATTATTAATAAATTAACATCTTGCTATATTTGTCTCATTCTTGGTAACTGAGACTCTGCTTGCATCATCTTATTCCTGCAGTGTTTGTTCTATGTTCTGTATAACTATCAAAGAGCATTTTTATTCCCAGAGCCCTTCACCCTCTCATTGCACTCCCTCTCAATGCCCAGTTGAGAGTTGCCAGAAACAAAACTCTGTAGACAGAGTATAGTCTGACCCTGGTTTCTCTTGTGAAGATGCTTAGAGCACTTCTACCTGCTTAAAGGGCCAACATGATGTGCATGTGAGGTAAAGCAACAAGTATTTACAGGAGCCAAAATCAATAAGGCTCAGTGTTTATTTTCTAGATTTTGTTCTTCATTCTGGACGTCTGTGCT